>NC_044016.1:31314179-31617210 GCF_900496995.4 Aquila chrysaetos chrysaetos | reverse complement strand
AATAAAAGGCAGGGAATAGAGGAGGATGTTCTGCCATCCTGTCAGAACACAGTGAGCTAAACTTTCTGCTCGATTTCACTCTGGAGGCCACATTCTGCCTCTTTGGCTTTAGTGAGGCTGTAAAGTGCATAGGCTACTACCAGGCATAAGAGGAGGAAGCAATTTTTAATCTGACTCTGTGTGAAGGGAAGAAAAATTACACGAACACAAGCGTTTAAGTGGTTTTATAGACCAGAACCCCTGAAGACTTACCCCAGCAGAAGATTAAGGAGCAGAAACAAAGCTGAAAAGGAAATATGACACCAAAAATAGTTTGCGTGGTTGTTTTCATTTCAGAGTGCATCACTGCAAAGACAGAAAGAAGTCAAAGAAACCAACTTTTCACACACCACAATTCTTCTGGGATTCCACATACATCCAGTGCACTATAAACTGTAATTGTGGAATAAATGATAATTCATGGCTTTGTTCATTTCTAAGTACAGGAAGTTCCACTTGTACCCTCTCTCTTGTCCTGCTCCTGCTGTTGGCTGGGAGATCTAGTGGAGAAGCAATTGAACACAAGAAGCATCAAAGGAATAAGAAGTCAGAGTTCAGTGGCTCCTACAAGATAATCAGTGCATCGCACTTGCTAGAGACTAAGATCAGAGGATAAAAAAAACCCCAAAACCATAGTTTTGAAGTGGTAAGTAGTTCAGGGAAAGCCACTTTGCAGAGACTGAAAACTTTGGAAAAACTTCCTCCCATGGGTTTTATTGCATGTGTTTGGGTTCAGCATCTTACTGAGAATCCTTTATCATAAGAAGTCAATACCTACAACAAACAGTAAGATACATTTAAAACTTCAGCTACAAAATTAAAGATTGCACTTTCAAGTAAGGAAAATACAGCAATCCAGTAAGTTTTTACAGTGCAAGGGGTGAAAGACTGTTTACATTAAGTGGCATTGAGCTTGTGCACTATTTTTAACCTCTTTAATTGTTTAAGTATGTGCAATACTTAGGGATTATCCTGACAAAACAGCAAAAGCCTCACTAACACCTACAGATTTCTTTTTAATTCTTCTTGATGTCCATAAACCTAAATTCAATAATGAACATTGTTCAGCACTCTGTGATCTGTGCTGGATTCAGTCCAGTTTGTATGTCATTGTGAAATACTGACACACGGTAACACTAATTTTCTGTGTATGATAAAGATAAAACACAACTTGTAACTTGCTGACTCATTCTCAAAAAACAATTAATCTTCTTAAATGCTGTCTGCTTTGGAGAAAAAGTGATGGAGGAAAGAGAATGTACATTGTGATGAGGTTATTCAAGTATTAATGCCACCATTATGAAAAAATGTGGTCAAAATATATTGTCTAATGCACATATCTACATGAAAGGGGACATGCAGCTATGAAACTTGACGGGCTGGAGACACTGTCACAACGTTAAAAAAATCTATAAATTCAGGGAAATCATCTAGGATCTGCATTGCTGGCTCAGTCCTGTCCTGCAGACCACAGACTCCGTACACTGAATGTCTCAGCTGAAAAACTAAAACTCTGCATTAGAAAATGAACTTTCCTAATACTGACCTGGATACCCAAGAAAGGTTTAAAGAACTTCTTATCCGAAGAGAAAGAAGGAACTGAATTCAATGCCTCTTCAGAGAGACAAATGGAAGAGTGGCCTATGGACAGGCCTATGGGCCTTGTGTGCAGTTTGTTCATTGTTTTGAGGATTGGCACCTACATTGTTAACACTAGGAAGTGGGGTAGATGTAGGAGGATGCAAGATCTACAGGCTGAGGATTGCTAAGAATATGATGTATGCAGTGGAGAGCACTGAAGTTATTTCCATTTTATTTCACTTGATTGTATGATATGACTATTTGTGTTCTTTCCCTTAAATATTAATTTTCCACTTCAGCAAAACCCTCCTGCATTCTGAACTGTAATACTCCTAAGTAGATTGTTATATTCAGCAAATTATGAAAGTTTTCTCCTACTGACAAGATAATCCCCATCAAAGCAAATTGCCCTTATGGATTCCACAAGCCAACTTAGATGTCACATTTAAGTCAGACTTCTTAAGGGGAAGAGAAACCTTTCAACCTACCAACATTTCTATCATGTATCATCACAGGAAAGCAATTTGAGACACACACCGCAAACAAGAGTTAAATTAATTTAGGAATTTACTTAAACTGGTAAAGAATATTTTTTTAACTGTAAACAGTCATCTGTTTTGATACTGACAACCATTCATTAGCCCTGGTGTTTGCCAACTCAGTGCAGCAGATGTTATTTTCTTGTTGTATATTTTCATAAGATGCGGTCATTGTTTAAGCTACATTCTAACAAGGACTCAGAATTAAATGGAACTAGTTAAATTAAAAACAGAATGCTATTCTCCAATGTGAATTAATTACAATGACACACTGAAGTGAGAAGAAATAATTCATGTTCTACAAATAGCTGCAAAATGGTTGCAATGTTAACCCTTGGCTGATCTTCATGCACAAATGGAAATAAGAGTATACTGGAAATGCTTGATATTGTGCCTCTAAGCATTCTTTTATAACATAGATGTGTGTATAAATAATATATATTTGATGGAAGCACATATATACATGTACATATAAACACAGTCAGGTATTTAAATTCTGGATTTTTGTCCAAGCCAATGTATTTAGTGGGAAAGGACAAAATAACTTGAATAAACAGGAAATCTCTTATATTTCCTCAGTCTCTCTAAACTGAAACGCAGCCCAGTGTGTTCAAGAAAGCTCCCAAAGTTCAGATAGTTTTCTTCCCATTTCCTTTCTGACACAAAAAATGGTGAGATGTAATGAAGAAAGTTGTCCCCACACTATTTCAGTTTAACAGCAAAGGATGGTAAACCTATATAAGATATCTCCCTAGATTTGACTGGTTCATATATGTATCTGCTAACAATCTGAAGTGTTGGATGCTTATTTGGACTGAATTTTAAATCCCTGAAGATTCATCCATCGCCAGCTTACTGTCTGCAGGAACAAGAACGCTA
This sequence comes from Aquila chrysaetos chrysaetos, assembly GCF_900496995.4. Lineage (NCBI taxonomy): Eukaryota > Metazoa > Chordata > Aves > Accipitriformes > Accipitridae > Aquila > Aquila chrysaetos. The sequence goes on along the minus strand of NC_044016.1, from coordinate 31,614,172 downwards.
TTTACTTTGTATTTTGTTCTTCTTATCTTTCTCATTTTTCCAACTTTATTACTTGTGAAAGTTCCAAAATTACTGTAACTGGAGACTAGACTGTATAAAAAGATGTTCTCTTTATCACCAGAAAAACTGCCCTACCTTGTCCTCTCAACAAAACTTAAGTCTGAAACTTAAAACCAGCTGCCAGATTCTGACTGCTAAAGTGTCTTTCATCATTGTGCATTTAACAGAAACTTTATGGCCCAGTTTGAAACTCCCTGTTCAGCATTCAAGGAACACAGAATATGTGAAGAATTCTATGGCTAAGAACAAGACAAAGCTTGTAGGTCAATGTAACTTCTTTTATTAGCCCAACAGGTATAGCTTTTTGAAAAACTTGAAAAAGCTTTTGGACATGCAATCACTTCTTGGGGTATGAAATACATAATAGAAGCAGCCTACTTAAGAACTATGTAACAACAGAGAAAACTGAGAACTATGACAATTACAACAAAACACCACAAGACCATTGAAGACACTAAATTTTGCTATTCGAAATTGAGACTACACAAGATAAAGGCAGCAGCCAAGTTAAACATGACATCTCTTTCATAAAAGATCATAGAGACACTGCTATTAGCCCGACAGTTAAAAGCACATGACTAAAAGCCAGTTCATGTCCCAGGCTGTGCAACTGTGCTATTCTGTTACTCTCTGTAAAACTGTAGTATCAACTTTCCACCTGTTCCACCAAAGCAGGTTCACACCAATTACATTAATCTGTGTAAATCGCATATAGGACTTCAAAGGAAAGAACTGTAAAGTACAAAGGATTGTATAATGAATAACAGTTGAAAGAAAAGCAGAAAGAACATGCAGTGTTAAGCCCAAAATATCCACAATTACGCGACCATCAGGTTTTGCCTCCAGCTAGAGTTCTGAACAAAACTTTGGAAGAAAACAGTGGAAGCAGAAATCATGGGCGACATAACAGGAATGGACCTGAAGACCATTTCATTTACTGAGATCAGTGGCTCTTGCTGAAACTACAAGATCTGAGCCAGTGCAGGTGAGAAGGGGAGAGAGCACACTTCTGGTCTAAAGATTCCCTTCCCTCCCAAGGTCAGCAAGCATATCAGACTATTTGGAGGACGCAGGGGCTCAGACTTGCAATGACAGGGGCAGCAGCAAGCCTGCTGTCTCTCACACTGATGGGATGTAACTGCAATCACCCAGAGCTTCCAGCCCTTGAGGCAGGCAGCTTGAGTTTGAGGTGAAGCCCATCTTTTGTTTTGATTCCAGTTGCCGGGAAGGAATGAGTTTCCAGCAGCTTTCGTTATGAGGCAGGAAGCAACAAAAAAACAGCAATAAAAATTAAAAAAAAAAAAAAAGAAAAGCAGAAGAGGGCAATAGGAGTCAAGAAACAGCAAAACAAGTTAGTAGAAGGACAACATGCAGGATATATATGTATGTGTGTGTCTGTGCCTGTGCAGTACTAGCACTTCCCGTAAGACTTAGCTATATGCCAGAACTTGGCTTACTGTTGATCATAATTTGAGACATCAGTGACTGGTATTCTCTGAGGACATTTAGTATCATTGTTCACTAGGCATGATGCCTAAATATCATTCCACCCCTTGAGGAATTATATGCCAAACTTAAGAAGTAAAGTAGTTTAAATAGTTGTCTATTCTTTGCACGTGGCTTTGATTGATACAGGTTTTATAGCAGCTAATAGCACCTACTGGAAAGGCTCTGGGAACAGCTTGCGCTGAATAATGGTTAGCTGTGGGAGCCAGGATTCTCAGCTTATTCTCTTTAAATAAACCCCCAAACATTAGGATTAAAGAAAAGCAGGAAAAGCACCGAAAAACTAGCACTACCAGCAAGGAAAGAGTGTCAGAAGTATATTTAAGACTCTCCAAGCAGCATTCAGGTTTTTATAACAGTCTTGGTAATGATCTTACACTTACAGAGTATCGTTCATCCAGAAGGATTCATTTATGGGCTGTATGCATACCATGGGAATAACTGTCCTCCCTTCTGCCAACTTACACAGTGAAATGCTGTTTACACCTCTGGAGGAAAATGTTGTGCTACACGAATTGCTACATCACAACCAAAATGGATTAGGACAGGCAGTGCCAAGTGCTACAACAGTCAAATACAAAACATAGTAGGGAATTCGAAAGAAACAGAACATAAATAATCAAAACCACATTCTGGTCAGGACACTGAGATTAACAGAGAAACGTCCAAAATGTATCATGGTATTAGTCATCGAACTTTTGCTTTTAAATCTCCTTTGGACTTTTTAGCTCTCACTTAGATTCTCTCAATGCATACTCATACAGGCTGGTTTCTAAAACATTAGCAACCAGCCAGCTGAGCTTGACAGAGCTGTTTCCAAAACTTTAAATAGTTATGTTACGTATAATATATGGCAATTACTGGCTTTTTAATTGTACCCAATGTAAAACAAGATTTTAAATCAAATAACATGAACAAAAAGCAGTTATAGAATAACATTTATATTTTAAATGCATTAGGATAATTCTCGCTAGGTCCAACTACCCTCTTTAATTCAATTTGTTTCTGACTTAGTCCCATAATCCTTACTTACTTAAGTTGTTTTTTCCCATAAAGGTGGAAAAGAACAGGACTGCCCATCGAGATAACAGAAGCAAACTCAGGACTCCTGCAACAGAAGAAAGATAACAAGAAAATGGTACTGACTGCCACATTGTAATTAAGGCTGGTGTAAATTTGCACTTCTCAGAGTGCAGTGAGGCTTTGTGGGAATGGATATGGGCTGAGGCCAGGGCCCTGAGAGTGCATAAAGCACAGAATGAACTCCACACTTTATCACAGGGCAACCAACTTCATGGCCTCCTTCAAGGAGGAGGCAAAGGCCCAAACCTAGTCTGAGCTCCTTTAACTCAGTTTCCAAGAGGGGAAAGTGTTCCACTTTCACTCAACAAGGGGGAAGCAAAGCCACAACAAAGTTTTTCTGGCCTTGGGTCCAAGCAACCCAAGGCTATATCCTTCCAACCAACCAACCAACCTAGCTATCTATAAAGGCCCTGCCCTCAGGTTATGAACTCAGGACAAAAGCACAGAAAGAACCATTCTTGCTATTCTTTCAGCACAACACTAGTTTACAGCACAATCCAGGTAAATAATATAACCATTGATGTTTTCATTTAAAAGCATGGGTCAGGAGACTTGTGACTGAGGGAAAAGACAGCATCTTCCTGAGCCTTAGCTGTTCCCCCCGCCACTGTGTTTTCTTCCTTTCACTATTTCCCTAATCAAAAAAGGACTTTTGTCATATCATCTCCCATTAGCATAACAAGTCAGAGCAGCCAGCTCTCCTTTTGAGACCACATTGCTCAGGTGATATTTAGATGTCACTTTCCAAACTGTACCTTCCAACAATTACACTTAATTCCAGGTTAACACAGCTTTAGATTTTTTCCCCTATGGAATAGGAATAATACTAAATGGGGAAAAGTTTCCTAGTGCAAAAGTAGGTATTTCAGATGAAATTGGAAGGAAGGAGCCTTCCACTACCCCTAGGAAAAGGCCATGATATTGCTGGACCTGTTATGACAACTAACAGTGGCAAGACTGAATACAAACCTAAGTGCTTGCAGGATGATGGCCAATGTCTGACACAAGGTCATAAGGCAGGGATCCATCCTTTATTAAATTTTAAAAGTTAAATGTATTGACTTGCTATGATATTTCTACCCACTTCGTGTTGATCCACTTGCATCACTCATGAAGGATTTTTACTTGAAAAACACCTAAACTACAAATGGATCAAAATATCAGTCATGCAGACAAAGCACGTATTACGAACAAGTAAATAACAAGCTTTTCTTCTGGGAAGAAAACAAATCCTCAATTCCTGGCAAGGAGGCAAACCACTGTTCCTAGCAACCAAGACTTCAAAACAACGATCTAAACTGATGAATCAGAATTTGTAATGACAGAAACAGAATTATACACAGCCCTCTACAAGGGTTTATAGAAGAAATTAAACATAACTACATTACCAGTAACATGACAAATGCAGCTAAGCTAGAAAACACATGATAAAAAATAGTAACTAAAGCAAATGGTAACCATGAAGATGGTTTTATCATTTAAAAAATGAATTTCATCCATCTGAATGCTCAAATTACTTTTTTTTTTTCCCCAGTAATATTGAGCTGAATTGGCTATTCAGCAATTTCAATACCATTAACTGCTAATGCTGAAATAGGGTTTTGTTTTTCACATCAGGCAAGAAATGATTGACAGCCATGCCAGAGTTTGTATAGATTTTAGCACAGGAGAGACTGTTTGTTTACTCTCTGTGACTGTCCTCATTGTGGCTGGGCAAAACCACAGGTGGCACTAAGAGGAATTTAGTTAGCAGGCAGAATTTCTTTCCTTTGTTCTTTTCTTGGTGGAAAAAGAAGGAATGGAAAAGTAACTACCAGTGACTGAATTTTCTTGGGAAAATGTGTTTGTTCTTATAACAAGAGCAGGGGTACAGGATTTCCCTTAAACTAACAACTAGGGTGAGAGGGAAGATGTAACAAGAGAAACATACAGGCATTTCTTTGATATTGACACAAATGTAAGCACACCTAGTATCAGGTTAGTAGAACAGCATCCAGTTTCTTTAATTAAACAGACAAAGACATAACAAGATGCACTGGTTGAAAACCAAAGCTAGAAAAATCTAAACAGGAAGAAAAATGCAAATTTTAAATGAAGGTAATTACCTACTGGAATATTTTATTGAAATGTGTTGGTAGATTCCTTAGCATCCCGCTTGGATATCTTTTTACACAATAAACCCCCAAACAAACATAATGTATTAGGCTTCACACAGAATAAGTGGGTAATACTCCATGGCATCTGTTATAACACAGATACAAGTAGATGTGCATAATGGTCTCTGCTGACCCTGAATGATCAAAAGCTTTAACCCAAACCGAATATACAAAAGAACAAGAAAACAATTTATGGATCCTTCTGCCAACTTCAATTATGCTGATGAGTGTCTTACTGGATAATAAAATCTCACTGAAATCATTTCGAAGTGTCACTAATGTGAGTAAGGCTGGAATAATCAGAAACTTCCTGTTTTATGGAAATTAGATTTGTAGTTATGCTGTCTCTCCATTTCTTCAGACTTAATATCTTTTGAAACTAATAACTAATCTAAAAAACAAATGGGACACTAAGTGTCTGAGAAATTAAATTCTTGAAGCTGAGGGGCCAGGTATATAATTTGCTTTTCCTCATTGCCAGCAAGAATCAACCTATTGACATACCCATGTCTGGAGACTTACTACAAGAATATGATGTCTGGTCCTGGCAAGAAACGAGTCATGTTTCACACATCTCCCGGATTTTGTTGGAGCACATGGAAACAGAAAATCCAAATGACAATTTGGGTTTCCAAAAGGCCTTTGAAAAGGCCATTCACCTAAGGTTTTTGAAGAGCCAAACTGCCATGGAATAACCTTATTACAGATAAATAATTGCGTAAAATACAAGAAAGAAAATGTAGGGCTAAATGGACATTTTTCACAGTGATGAAGTTCATCACCAGATGTCCATCTGGATCTACCCTATGGTCTATTTTATTCAACTTCATCACAAAATATATAGAGAAGAGTGGACAGTAAAGTGACAAGGCTTGCTGCTGATGCTAAATTATTCAGGATAGAAGAAAACAAAAGCTTAATGGCAAGAGTTACAGAAGTACTTCATGATACAGTCTGGCAAACAATAAAATGACAGATGTGGGGGAAAACAATGCAATTAATTTTAAATATGCAGTCACAGCAAACCAGGCTTGGTATAGTTTTGCAACCAAACCTGAATGACAGGCAGTGAAGAATTGTACTACCTGCAGACCAGCCAGTGGGGCAGCACATTGGATCCTTTTGCCTATTTATGAAAGATTGAAGTCACTTCACCCAGCAAGAGGTGGGATGGACTGTATCGCCTCCTGAAATGCTTTGTGAAGGGTGAAAAAAAGCTTGTCTGCTCACCTCATCTGTTCAGTTGTGATTAAAGGCTTGTTTCCAGGCACACAAAGGAGCACAGAGGAGCTGTGGCAGGCAGGGGAACCCGAATAACCTCATCAAAAGTACCTGCCTCAGCTTCTCCAGAGCCATCACAGGAGGGGGATCAGCCCATAGCCAGGGTGTGGAGTCCCTCAAGATGAGTCAATGGAAAACCTCTCCAGAACACCCTACAGACTGAGGGAGGTTACTGCCTACAGAGGTATGGGACTCACTATTGGATGTAAGAGAAGAGCATTTTGGGATTGTACCAGACTTATCGGATGTCCAGGGGATGAACCAAAGGTAGGGAAAAGGATGGATCAAGGTGGTTTGGGGAGGAACAAGCATGGAAAAATAGAGGGATAAAAGAGGCCAGTTGCATGTGAACAGCTTGCTGGTCATCACTCTTATCTGTCCATGCCCTGCACCTGTTCAGCACAGTCTGTCCCATCTTCTTCCTAAGCTCCATTTTAAAGTATTTTCTTGGGTAAGGGGACCCTCTATTCTGTGTGCCATTGTGTGCCTAAGGTCTAAGTGCCAGCAACTGGAGTCAGACCACAGGTCATAGGAGCAACTGTAGAGACTGGAGGGAGTGAGGTGTCTAAGTGTCAGCAACTGCAGAGGGTACCAGGAGCCATAAGGGCCACTGTGTCTGGGTTGCCAGCAATAAGAGAGATCAGAGCATATGGAGGTCTAATTGCCAGCAACTGATGTGAGGACCACAGGTCATAGTGACCTGTGTGTCTGGGGTGCCAGCAACCACAGAAACCAGAGCATGTGCATATTTTGTGGGTCCATGTGTCAGTGTATGATCATTAACTGAAGCTACATTGCCATGCAAGTAGGATAAAGAGGCCTGGGAATCAGGTATCAAAACAGCCACAAGTCTGGGCCAGATACTGCAAAGACCAGAGGGTCTGAAAATTGGCTGATGGAACAATCTGGCAGTCCAAGCCAGCTCCTAGAGAGACTGTGAAATCTGTGGGACGACTGAGAGACTCATTTGCATTTGTGTGTCTGTGCACAAGGCAACTGGAGACAAGAGGACCTGGGGCCAGCTACTGTATAGACTGAATGTCTATGGCCAGCTCCTGGAGGATCCGTAGTGTGCCTGTCTGTGCGTGCGTGCGTGCATGCGTGTGTGTATGTAAGAGGGTCTGAGTAACAGCAACTGAAGTGGGGCTGCAAGCCTCAGGGGCTTGTACATCCAGCTCCCAGCAACTGGGGAGAATAGGAAACCCAAGAACCAGCTACTGGATAGACTGTGTGCCTAAGGCCAGCTTCTGGATGGATCCATATTGTATGTGTGTGCGTATATACATATATAAGTATGTACATTTTCTATTAAAGGGCTTTCACCCTCATCAGCCAGAGAAGGGAAGAGGATGAATCCATTGCTACTGTTTATGCTGTGTTTTCTGTTGGTGTTGATCTGCATGGCCAATCATTTGTGAATGTATATACGTACACCGTGTGTGGATGTGTGTCTATTGGCAATATGTGCTCAGTCTCTGGTTGAATGGGGGAATATGGAGCAGGAGCAGCCTTTCCTCTCTCAGGCTACCAGATTCAGCAACTCCTAACAGCCTACATGATGACTCCATATTTGCCCTTTTCTGTGTGGATGCCAAAGAGACATGAAGGCCTTCCTGGAACACCTTTACACTTGTCCACCAGTATACTGCACGGCTTACCACTGCATCTTTTATGCATAAAAGTTGTTAACCAAAAAAGGAGCATCTCTGAGGAAAATAAATCCGAAAACTACATTTTCTAAATACATATATATCTACGGCTTGTTGGACTGGCTTAGCTTTTCTTTGTACTCTCTTAACTATTCACACCTGTTAACTTTGGATATTTTTTCTATTGCATTTAAGAAGATTAGGCCCCAGTGGGAGATAATTTGCTTCACTTTCCTTGCATTTTTGTATTCATTTAATCCTATGGTTTCTCTGATTGAACTGTCTTACAGGAATTACTGCCTGATGCACTTGTTCCAGTATAGCAGCTTGTACCAAGCACTCTGCCAACTGTCACTCAAAGTAGTATAGAAATTCACTTATGTTCCTGCCTATGTAAACCAACAAGCACAAGAATGACATTTTCTTGACAAAATTGTTACACCTTAAAAATCGGCAATTGAAAAATTCAGCAATACCATCAAATTTATTCTCCATTGCAATGAAGTTCTTCGTCAGTTACATATTATTGCATTGACATCTAACACACACAGCAGAATTCAGTTGAAATTTGAAATTTGCAGGTGAGTATCTATGTCAAAATAACAGATTAACATAGTAAATTTATATCATCCCATAACAACCCAAGCTGGATTTTTTTTTTCCCAGAGTGAATGCTTCTTGCTATTTCTACTAGAAATATAAGAATACCATACAAAATGTCATGCAGTTTCAAGGAGACTACTTTGTTTTTGAAGAAGTAGGAGGTGGGAGATTACTGAAAAGAGCAAACAAGCAAGCTGTTTTATCAAGAATGGAAACAATGAAACCTGGTTTCCTATGGATTTACGCTATGGATTGAGCTCTATGTGGCTTCTCTCCTGCCTAATAAGGATTCTGTTTATGCTGCATAATTCCTCTCAGACCATTAAAAGGGTCTTCCTCTTATATCCAGACATGTGTGTTTAAAAAAATGTGTAGCAACTTATTAGATTTTTTACTTTTTCCTCTCTGCCAAGCTGGCTGCAGTTGCCCAGGAGGTTCAACATGCTATGCTGGTAGAGACAGAGGACTACATTCTTTGAAGGGTGGTTGGTCTCTTTTTATAACAGTAAATTCAATTTCACAAATATTCTCCAACTTCCATATAGAGGGTATTTATAACATTTGATACAATTTATTTCTTACCTCTCTATTTTTAGGAAATACTTTCAGGAATTTCTTCTGTTCTGGGGAACACAGCCATGGATGGAACATAAAGGATTTCTACTGCATGAACAACACACAAGAGATCCATAAATAAATCACTGATAGAGGGAGTACCAGTGTGGTGGGTTGACCCTGGCTGGATGCCAGGTGCCCACCAAAGCCGCTCTATCACTCCCCTCCTCAGCTGGACAGGGGAGAGAAAATACAACAAAAAGCTCATGGGTCAAGATAAGGACAGGGAGAGATCACTCAGCTATACCGTCACAGGCAAAAGAGACTTGACTTGGGGAAAGTAGCTTCATTTATTACCAATCAAATCGGAGTAGGATAATGAGAAATAAAACCAATTCTTAAAACACCTTCCCCCACTCTTCCCTTCTTCCTGGGCTTAACTTTACTCCTGATTTTCTCTACCTCCTCCCCGCCAGTGACGCAGGGGGACGGGGAATGGGGTTGTGATCAGTTTGTCACATGTTGTCTCTGCTGCTCCTTCCTCCTCAGGGACAGGACTCCTCACTCTTCCCCTGCTCCAGCGTGGGATCCGTCCCATGGGAGACAGTCCTCCATGAACTTCTCCAACGTGGGTCCTTTCCACGGACTGCAGTTCCTCACAAACTGCTCCAGCATAGGTCCCTTCCACGGGCTGCAGTCCTTCAGGCACAGACTGCTCCAGCGTGGGTCCCCCACGGGGTCACAAGTCCTGCCAGAAGCCTGCTCCAGCGTGAGCTTCCCATGGGGTCACAGCCTCCTTTGGGCACCCACTTGCTCCGGTGTGGGGTCCTCCCCGGGCTGCAGGTGGATATCTGCTCCACTGTGGACCTCCCTGGGCTGCAGGGGGACAGCCTGCCTCACCATGGTCTTCCCCACAGGCTGCAGGGGAATCTCTGCTCCAGCGCCTGGACCACCTCCTTCCCCTCCTTCTGCACTGACCTTGGGGTCTGCAGGGTTGTTCCTCTCACATATTCTCACTCCTCTCTTTGGCTGCAGTTTTTGTTGTGCAGTTTGGGGGTTTTTTCCCCTTCTTAAATCTGTTATCCCAGAGGCACTACCACCGTCACTGATGGGCTCGGCCTTAGCCAGCGGTGGGTCTGTCTTGGAGCCAGCTGGCATTGGATCTGTCAGACACAGGGGAAGCTTTTGGCATCTTCTCAGAAGCCACCCCTGTAACCTCCTCGCTACCAAAACCTTGCCACACAAACCCAATACACATAGTTTTCATCTAAAGGAGGCCCTGAATGTAGCTAATGGCTTATCTCTCTGGGAAGTTTAAGATTAAAGACTGGCAGGCTGTAGGTGCTCAATGCTTATTCTCAGACACCTGTGGATGCCATGATTACTCCACAGGCAAAACAAAGTCAAGTCAGAAATACCATCAGTAATATCATTAGATGGCCAGTGGTATACAGCCAGGCCCACTACCTGTGAGCAGGAGCCTTCTCTGCAAGTGAGAACAAGGACAAAATAAGGAACTTTCTAAAATTAAATCTCCTAAAACCCAAAGTGTACTTCCCTATCCTGACGTAAGCAAAATACTGTACAAACTTGAAGTACCATGAATCAAAAAGACAAGTTCTGTTGGAAAGCAAGGAAAAGGTTTCAACCTAACCATTCTCTCTCCCGTGAGGGGAAAAAAAACCCAAACCTAAGACCAGATAAACCAAGGGCTAAAACTGTAACAATGTACTGAGCCTTCCTTGAGGCAGAGTGCTGAAATGTAAACTACTGCCCAGTTGAGGGTGCAGGTCAGAGATGGTAGATTACACTCTCATTCCTTCCAGCTTCTCTAGGGAATACCATAAATATCATAAATGACCTCTTTTCTTAGCCACTGGTCTGGAAACTTGCAGTTAATTAACTTTACCCCATTCAACATAAAGGTCTAGGACTCCATCCAAGTTTTTTTTAGTGAACATCCAGCAATAAATGCAGGCTTCCCCAGGCTTAGCTAACAGTTTTTAACAATGATTGGTAGCTCCTTCCAAGGTCTCCACAGGTCACTCAGAATCACAACTTACCCCTGGTACTCCAGAGGGGGTCTTTTCCAGGCACCAGACTTTTGTAAATACTTCTTTCATGGCTTGCCCAACCATACAGTTCAATTCAGCATGAGTTGAATTTAACTGACCCTCACCTAGCAAAATCAGAATCTAGATAGTTGGACAGGAAAATATTTTGAGCTGGCAACCTTTTAGGAATAAATGACTACTAATTAAGCTACCCCTGTTGGAAGAGGAAAAGCTGGGTTTTTCTCTCCTTATCCTAAAAGGAATAAAAGAAAATAGGCAACATGGGTTTTAGAGTTATCTACACTGCTAAGGTATATGCTGTTTCTACTTATTTCAGCTAACCACTTCCAGCCAAGAATGCAAAAATCCCATGATCAGGAGAGCACACAGGCTGACCCCAAAGACTACTGGTTACAGCATACAGCTACAGAGAAGACAACTTGCACACTGCAGCTCGTCCTTCTTGAACAACCTGCGTGTTCTATGTAGTCACTAGACTATAGAATAAATATATCAAAGAGAACAAACTTAAATAGCAAATCTTTGACAAAATATACAAAAAAATTCCAATTCATTTTGCAAACATAGGGTCCTCTTTACAGCAAAACTACAGAAGCACAACTGGCAAAACTACTTCCTGTTTTTGGTGCACTTAAATGACTTCAACCTAGACAGAGCTTCCAGAAGGAGAGAACATTTTATGGTACAAATTACAATGGAAATCAAAGTGGAATGCTAACTAATTTAAGCCCTGATGCTGCAACTACTTTACTCACACATTTGTTTGCAAGACCAAGGTCTTAGCCACACAGTAAACTAACTGTCAGAGCCCTCTATCTGAAAGCAGGATGAAAAGATTCTTAGAATATGGTACCAGAAATCAAGGGTTCTGTCAAACAGTAGTGATAGCCCTAAAATTCTCCACACGCACTTCTGAAAATGGAAGGTTGATTTATAAAACCTAGTAAAACTCTGTGTCGAACAAAACAACATTGTCTGGGTCTCTTTATGTGGCCTGCCTGGGCGACCAGCCAATAGACTGATATAATTTAATATTATATAGAAAACCTGCCTGTAAAATCAATCACAGTAAGCTCTGCACAGGAAGTTCAGGGCAAGGGTGAAGTAGCCAGTTATAAAGCGTTGTTCTTGTGTTAATAGTCTAGTAAATACGCAGTTCTTGTCTGTGGTTCTTTCTTTAGATTAAAGATGCCTGACAAACACCCGCAGGAAGCCGTAAGTTAACGTCACAATTTCATTGCTCGCGAAAGAAACACAAAACAAAGTACTGCAATGTAAACTACGAAAATGCAGTTTTCATTTTAGATGACCTGGGAAGCTGTCTTTGTTACCTCTGTACCCTCCTACCCCCCAAGAGGTAGGTCAGAGTTGTCAAGTTTTTTAATTAAGTATTTAAGCATGAAACATGTTCCACAGTACTCATGTGAAAGGAGGAATAGAAGTCTTTGTGTTTAAGAGAAAGATAAATTGACTAAATCTGGTCATCGGTGAAAGCAGAGAACAGGCAAACAAGAATTCAGAGTTATGATCTCCCATCTGAAATGACATCTGGCCAGATCCAGTGAAGTAGTTAGGCCAAAGAAAGGTACAGATATCTAAAGTATGATACAAACAATCCCTGGTCTGCTCAGAAGCAACACTTAAATTTTGCTTCTGATGACTCCCCAAATTTTAGGTAAAACAGAAGCGTACTGATCACATGTAATATATCCAGTGAATTGACCATATGTAATATATCCAGTGACTGTACAATGCTGTTTAGGGCAGAAACTAGGTTTTCCCTCCTCTGCATCAACATCTTAACTGTGCTCTGGCCCAATCAGCTTGAATTTGTGGCTGTACTGTGTCTCAGCCTTAATAGCAAAAGCCTGTGAATTTGGTCATAAGAATACTCTCCTGGCAAATGGACAATATGGATTTCAATGCCCTTGAGGTTGCAGTTGAAGAGGATACATGTTTCCTACTACCTGACTAAAGGGTAGCCTATTACATAAAGCAGAAGTCCTTCACCTGCAATTACAGAGCAGCTGTAAAAAGTTCTGGTTTATAAATCCCAGCTAAAGAGAAATACTCCTCTACCATCCCGAAATATTGCACCAGATTTAGGGGTAGGGAGTGTTTCTAAGCATCCTCCCCATGTTTCCTACCGGCAAGCTTCCTTTCCCTCCATACTATCTTGGGATCCTAGGCATCAGCTCTGGTTCTGCATGCCACCCAAGGTACCAAATGTGTAATTTATTAACCCCACCTCTTAACACCTTTGTTGCAATTTCTCCTTCTGAAAGTGGTGATGATAATTTCTACCTCACAAGATTGCTGACCCTTTACTGGCGTGTAACTGGAGACTGAAAGAGACTTTTGCTTTCCTCAGAAGCCAGAAGCGTAGTGGTACAAGGTACTCTTATTATGCAGTGAAATCGCTGATTGCATCCCTCACACTTTCAGATGACCCACCATTCTACACAGACCCCGATCCTAGCTGACCTGAAAGTATTTTATATTTAAAGATGCAGAATCACTAAATAGAGGGTTACTCTTCATTCTGCTAAGAATATAGAACAATACAAGGATGAGTGGCCATATGTGATGTACACATCAAAAATATTTTGTTTAATTTATGGAAATACCTGTCTATTGTGATGTATACTGTACCTGCTGATCTACACGTTTCATCTGGCTGAAAAGGATACTCATTATCTTTGTGAAAATGATGAATAACCTTTAAATCCTTGGGAAATTACTGAAAATGAAAGCCAGACAAAGATGTGCTGAACCTGAAGAGATCCATTCTAGCTGAAGCAAGCAACAACCAGGATGTATCCCTTTCATAGCTCAGTATTTTGGGGTAACTATTTTACTGCTTACGGCCAGGCAGGGATCGGTCTGTGGCAGGGCATCGCCTCACCCAGACTTCTGCCTGTGCACTGCAGCCCTCCACACAAAAATCCTTTTCCCTGCTCTCTTACAGCTCCCCATCACCCGAGCCTAAACAAATAAGGAGGCCACACGCATACGGCATTTGGGGACACAGATGTCTGTCAGTGTCTTTGTTAAACCTGCCAAACCTTTTCATTTGTGACCCAATTCGCTCAGCTTTGTAACAACTCCCTAGTTGTATATTAACCCCCTACTTACATTTGCTGCCTGCATCGAGGTATCAGACAACCCGTTCGTCTTTTAATTGACTGCTTGGCTGCATCCCGGAGCACGTTGTTTACCGAAATGGGTAAAAAGCTCTAAGGAGACCTTTCTTAACATATTCAGAAATTATATAGGTCAAGCTGACGGGATGAAGAAAAGGCTGACCCACATTTAGGAAATTAATTGTTTTTTCCCCTCTGCCCTAACCTTAAATAATGTCCACGTTCTGGGAAACACCACGGCAGCGGCCCACCTCGGGGCGGGAAGCCGCCGGCAGACACCGCCTGCCCGGGGCGGCTTTGGAGTAACCGCCGCCCGGGGGTTTCCACAGGAGGGGCCGGGCTCCCCTCAGCAGCTACCAGGGCTCAGCGCGCCAACCCCCGCCTGGCCGCTGGAACCGCCCGACGCCCTTTCGGGACGCGCCTCGGCCGCTGCCATTCACGGCCACACGAGCCGCCATGTCAGGCAGGGCCGGGGGGGCGGACACCTTCCGAGCTCCGCTCCGCGTTAGCGCGGCCGCCCGCGAAGCACGGCCCCCGCTCAGCGCTTCCCCGCAGGCAGAAGGCGAAGGGCAGGGGCGGAGCGAAGGGGCGGTGCAGCGCGGCGATCCCGCCAGCCGGGCCGCGTCGGGTGGGGGAGAGGGAGGAGCGCGGGCTGCCGCTCCCCTCCGCCATGTCCAAGCACGTTTTTCTCACAGGACCCCCAGGTAACGGCGGCAGGAGGAGCCCGGGGAGCGGGGCGAGGGGAGGCGGCGCGGCCGCTGGGGCCCGGCCTGGCCTAGCCAGCCGCCCTGCGCGGGGCTGTGAAGCGCTTAGAGCCGGGGGAAGGCAGCTGCTGGCGGGTCCCAGCACCGGCCCAGGTGTGTGGTGGAGCCCCGGGAGCGCCTCCTGCTCCAACCGGGCCCGGCAGCGGCCTGCGAGGTAACCCCGGCTGCCGGCCTGTGGGCCTGTAGCTGCTCCCTTCCCCGGGTGTCGCCTGTGGAGGTCAGGGCTGCTGCATTTGTTCCTAATGAAACTCCATTTTAGCTCTCTCCAGTCCCATGTCGTGTACATTTCCAGATGCTACTGCTTTGTCCCTGCCTCCTGCTCTGCAGTTCAGTGCTGAGAGGAAAAAAAAACCAAAAACAACACCCTGGACAACTAATCCTGCTTCGGTTAAACTGCAGCCATTAATAATCTATGAGCGTTCATCTCTTCTGTAATTTAATCATGATTTAGCGCTTCCAACCTTAGTAATGCTCGGTTACAAGGTAATAATTGGTATCCCAGATGGGCAGGCCTTGATTGAAGCGGTGGAGTATTTTATCATGGTAGGAGAGTCTGATTATTGTGGAGGTAGAACAGGATATACTATGAGGGTCGAACTATAAGGTTGATAAAGAAAGCAGTTACTGTGATTGCAAAGCTTTCTTTTGTGGTCTGGAAGTAAAGCAGTGGGCCTAGTTCTCCTTTTTGTGCACCTTTTGCAGATGCCCATCTTGTCTGGATTTAATTTAAAATGCTACTGCTAGTCTGAGCTTCTGTCTTTCCATCCACTCAAATAAAGGCAGCCTTCCAGGAGACACAGAGATTAGGCCTGCTTAGGCCTTGTCTCTGTTCATTTAACTGAAATTGAATGTACTTTTTTGATTAGCTAAATGTATAACTTTAAGCTTTTTTAAACTTAGTTTGGATCGTTTTAGCTTTCTTTGGCAATTTACTGAATGAAGATAACCAAATTAGAGATAGCAAATCTGCTTAGCCAAATTAGTATAAATTCGTTTATAGAGACAAGGCCTCAGAAAGATGGTAGATACTGATGGTGCCACGTTTGTCATTTTATTGTTGTTCAAATGCCAGGAATCCCTTTGGCTTCAATTTTGGAAAGTTTGCTTAATAGTTTGACTAGGTGCCCTTGAAGCCACAGAATATTTTGCTGTCAATATTGACTGTTAAGAAAGTAGTTCCTAACTCTGCTTAAAGTCTAAGGGAGGAATTTGGTATGTGCATGTTGAAATGATTTCTGCCAGCATCTTTAGGCACCTCACATTTGGTCGATATTCCTTGACTTCAGGAATTCGAAGATTTATTCTGCAGGATGTTTTCCATCTCCTGATTTTATTTTTTTTACAGCAGTGATTAAAAATGAAGTGATAACACTAAATTTTGTGAGAGATGATAAAGTTGAGTTTAGAGGGAGATTATCAAGGGATGTACTTGTACAATGGCAAAGGAGAAGAAATAGCTCCATTGTGGGAACTGAGAGGATGTCTGGAACATGGCCAGCGTTCACATCGTAGAAGGTACATCACACTGTGGTAGGAGACATCAGGTGGTGAGGGTTTTAAGGGTCTGTCTTAGGGTAAGAAAATGAATTATAGGACCACAGGATAATTCATGTGAGAAGGGACTTCAGGAGGTGTAAAGGAGGGTCAGCTATGAGGCCAGACCAGGTTGCTGAAGGCTTTATCCAGTCAGGTCTTGAAAACATCAAAGGGTGTGAAGACTGCCTAGCCTCTCTCTGGGCAACCCGTTCAGGGTTTGATTGTCCTCATGATAAAAAAGCCTTTCCCTGCATCTAGTCAAAACCTCTCTTGCTTCAATTACCATAATAAGTGTGTTTCTGTTGTTGGAAATACTTTTTGCCATGTAGGACCTGATATCTCAGGGGCACTGAGTGCTTCTGATTTCTAGGACTTCAATAGAAGTAGTGCGTCCTTTGTGTCAGTTAGGCTCCTGGTAATAACAGTCAGCTTTGGCCTTATGATCTAAAAGGGGGATGAACTCAGCTCTGTTCTTAAAAAGTAGTGAATAGCAGTGGTAGAAAGGGAGATTCATCAGTCAGTCTTCCAGCTAGCTTGGATATCAGTTGTGTAACAGTACGGCTCTCATGTATTTACTTGCCTTGGGGCAACCTTTGTGGCCTGCCTGCACACTATCTAAACTAACAAGTTCAGTGGTAGCCTGGGATAGTTGTACCATTCTGTTGTGCCTTCACTGTAGACATACTTCTTAAAGGCTAGTAAAACATTACAGTGTCAGTACAGGATGAACTTTAAAAGGTGCTTCTATTCTTTCCTTTCCTACTATTTAAGAAAACCAATTTGCAAACTTAAGAAGTAATCAATGTTCCTGCTGAACTGCATCATTACTGTGGTGTTTAAAAATGGAGTTTTAGTGCAGCAGATTAATCCTGTGTGCTTTTTATTTCTTCTTTATTTTTAGGGGTTGGAAAGACTACTTTGATCCAGAAAGTCACTCAAGCTCTAAAATCCTCAGGCATCTCCATTGATGGATTTTACACAGAGGAAGTTAGAGAAGGTGGCAGGAGAACAGGATTTGATGTTGTCACTTTGTCTGGAAAACGAGGACCTTTATCTAGAGTCAGGTACTGAGGTTTTAATAACTGTAAGTGGCTTACTGTTTTATGCCTCTGCTCTGGTTTGTCAGCATGTTAAATGCTCCACCAGAAGGTGATTTCCAGCACACATACGACTCTCATGGTCAGGTTCTTTGTTCAGTTCTCATGTTCTGGCTGATACCTGTATTGTGTATGTAGGCAGTGTCTCTGTTGCATAGTGAAATATTGAAAATGTGCTAGGGAAGGGTGTTTTCTCTTACTGCCTATTTTACATCAGACAGAGAGGAAGCACTGCTGAGCCTTTTATTGTGAGGCCAAGTCTATTTGGGATACAGTAAGTAGCTTATTGTAGGTAGGGAGGAAGATTTTTTGTTTCTACCAGCTAATTTATGGAGACAGGAGTGGCAAATAAAAGGGAAATTGCATATAACATTGTTTTCAAGAGCCACTGACTGGCCCACAAAACCCACATGTGAATTTTAAGAAAAAGAGGGTTTCAGAGCCCCACTGGGAGGGGGGGCCCTGAAGTGCAAAGGGGCTTGCAGTCTCTGACTTAGCTTTTCATGCTTTGTGCAAAATTCAGTCTAGGTCCAGGTGTGACATTAGCACGTCATTTGGACATAGTTGATCTGACTAAATAATTTGCAAACTGCTAATAAAGGAGGTTCACCTAGGATAGTATGATGCAAGTGTGATTTTTTCCAAGATCGTTTAAGGGTTGCTGTCTGTAGTGTCACATTACCAAATTCAAAGATCTGAACTGCAGGCATGTATTTTGATTTTGGTGTAAATACACCTGCTGGCTTTTAGATCCCATTGTCCTTCCATACACTGTTCAAATTTGACCTTACATAGTTGTGAAGGTAGCTTATGCTATATTTATTATCTGAAAGTATGCTATCTGCAATGTGACGTAATGGATGATTTACAGAGTTTCTTTCCTTTTCTTAGAAGTATTAAAGGGATTTGATGTACTAGGATAACTTCTCATAAATCCACTTGAAATGACTGCAGTGTGTTCTCACTAAACTCATTACTTAGAAGGAATTGTGTATCTCTTTTTCAAATTCAGTTCTGATTCTTCTACTTCAAGACGTGAATATCGGGTCGGACAGTATGTTGTAGACCTTGTTTCATTCGAGCAGTTGGTTCTACCTATGCTGAGAAATGTGAGTATTCATGAAAGCTGCTGAAAAATGGATACTTTATGATAATCATTGTTATTGGAAGGCCATTCTAGAGCACTAGTTTTTGATATTAATAAATGGCCTGTTTCTTGGGTATTGCTGACTCTGATTGACTTCCTGATCAGGAAGCTGGAGGGGCAAATCTGGCTTGTTCTCTTGTGCTTATTGTGGCGTTGGAGAGATTGCAATCCTCTCTCATTCTTGATCTGACATTGTCTTGTGAGCAGGACCTCCTTGGACTGAGAGATAGCCGAAAGGAAGTTTCTTCCTATGCCACTGTCTTGCATATTGGAAAGCAAACAAAAATGTACGAGTGGCTTACCATGCAGAACTGGGTGGAGTCAGTGGGTCCAAGAAAAAGGCTTTTGCTACTGCTCATCTTCTTTACAGCCTTTTTTTCCCTTTTGCTCTGATTTCCATCTTCTTCCAGTAGAAGCATTTGTTTCTTGAATCCAGTGGTTATTTTTGATTACCACTGTGTAAATACCTGCAGACTGGTAGGTTTTAACTGATAATAGCAGCCTAATAATTTGGGATTTAGCCTGCTGCACAAGGAGTGCTTTGACTGTGACAAGATTTTCCACACAGTCTTTT
This sequence comes from Aquila chrysaetos chrysaetos, assembly GCF_900496995.4. Classification (NCBI taxonomy): domain Eukaryota; kingdom Metazoa; phylum Chordata; class Aves; order Accipitriformes; family Accipitridae; genus Aquila; species Aquila chrysaetos. The sequence goes on along the minus strand of NC_044016.1, from coordinate 31,594,943 downwards.
TCCTATCCTTCTCCTAACATTCTGTTACTGCCTTTTTCCTTCTCCTTGCTATCTCTCACTCCAACCTTTCCCCTCTCCAAAATTGAACAAGAACAGATCTGATTTTGGCAATAACATATCGCAAACAGTGTGCAGCAGCTGCTGAATTGTGCTACTGAAAAAATCCTATTGTGATTTTTCTACACTGCCAAAGCTCAAGGGGCCAAGGAAGAAGGGACTTCTTAATGAACTTCAAAAGAACAAAAAACAAAGAGGTGCAAGGAGCAAAAATGAGATTGAGGATCTGATTCTTGCTTTTGTCAAGGAATATTAAAGTCTGAGAGTAGGGAAGCAAAGATGTTGGGGGCAAGGGAGAAAGGAAATATGAATAAAGTGGGGAAAATTTTATATGTTTAATTCACTGTAACTTGATTACTATGTTAGTAAATAGAAGGATAGTTTAATAAAAAAGACTTCATTAAGCCAGCGCTATACTTGGAATCCTTTTGCTGCTGCATTAATGTGAAGTCCAGGAGAGATCTTGCTAGAAGGGTGTTAGCAGTGTTGATTTTTTCTGGTTGTTATATAGCTTTCTGCAAGTACAAGAGAGTGAAGAGAAGAAAAGGGGCCAGGAGGGTCGGACAGTGCATGACCCTGTTCTCGTTGAAAGTGCTGTTAATCAGTTTTGTGGGAATCTGGTCATGCATGTAGGTGGCACAAAATGGGAGAGGAGGTGAGTGAGGAAGATGACAGAACTGAAACAAGAAGAGACAAATGGAGAATGAGGGCAGGAGAGTCATAGGTATGGTCTGGTTTGATCACAGAGCAGCATGGAGTGGGCATGTGCCCATGTAGTCTTGAGGACAGCTTCAGTTCTTAAGGCTTGGATCTCATTCACTCCAGTGAGAACAGGGGTAGATCCTACAATGGATCATCTCTCTGGTTCTGGAAACTTCACCAGGCAGGACTGAGGATTTTTCTTTCAAATTAATATGCTCTGTTTCTCAATGTGTGACCTAGTGACTAGTGTTGGCTTTTTAGCTCACTGATCTATGAAAGGATTTTAGATAAAACAGCTACTCAGCAGGGACTTAGCTTGAAAAGATATTAGGATGCATGTTATACAGTTCTTCCACTTTCCCAGAAGCAAATACTCTGCCTTCACAAGGGAAAACATTTCGATTTTTTTTTTCCCTTTTTTTTTAGGTTCTGTATAATATGGCTGGTATTGGTATATATCCATGGATCTACAGTGATGTTTTGACTTGAGTTTATTTCTTCCTCACTTCTATAAATAATGGAGTACAGTTCTCAGTTACTTTTACCAAGAGAGGGTAGGCAGTGCACTTCCTTTTCTATTGAATAGTTCCTCCACTTTCCAAGTTGCCTTTCCCAGAGTGGCAATCACCCATGTTCTCTCCTAGACTTCTCTGCTGCTCACAGCAGTCTGCAGCGTGTTACTGTTTGGCACAGTATTCATTTCATGAAGAAAGCAAACAAGCCCCAAATGTGGTTAATCTTTAGTATGGTGCCTATCCTGTGATCCGGGGGATGCCTAGGACTATAGAATAAGCTATATCTCAACAAAGAAATGGAAGATGACTGTTCTGATGCGAGAGGGGCTTGGAAATGGCTTGGTTGTTATTCACATAGCTTTGAAGAAAACTAGTTGTTCTGAGAGAAATGCTAGTTTTGACCGTCCTTTGACCCAGCCACAAGAGGATAAATTTCCAAATCTAGATTTAATGCGAGTCTTTTTTTTTTAATACTTGTGTTGTGTGGATATTAATGTATTCTAAATGCATAATTTGTTGGGAAGAGTGATGTTTTGAAAAATTGGTGCCCCTCAGATCGATTGAGAGCTGGTAGTAGGCAAAGTGCAGTTCTTAATTGTCAAATAGGTCATATGGGACCATTATGAGAATTCTGCTTTTAAGAAAAACTAATATTATGGATATTTCCTATTGTAGTTGGTATTTATGCTGTACATATATTTTCATCTTTCCAAAAATCTGTGCCGAAATAGAAATGATGGATTTATAAGTCTGTCAGTTACCAGCAGCAGCTCTGACTTCCACTTTCCCCAGTATTACAATTGAATTGATTTCTTTTGGAGGTATTTATTTTATTAGCATAGAAATTATTTCTGTTGCTTGTCCTGTGTTGTTTACAGTCTCTTGATGCACTTTTCCACAGGTAAACCATGGCAGTGATGCAGAGAAAAAAATCTGTGTCATAGATGAGATCGGTAAAATGGAACTCTTCAGCCAGCCTTTTATTCAAGCTGTTCGTCAAACACTGACTGGCTCAGGGACCGTGGTGCTTGGAACTATTCCAATACCTAAGGGGAAGCCACTGGATCTTGTTGAAGAAATAAGAAGTAGGAAAGATGTTAAAGTGTTCAATGTGAGTAATATTTAATATCCTTAAAGAGCCTTCTGTTCTAGGTTGCTGGTTTGTATTTGGCTTTGTTTAAAATCTAATTGTTACTACCAATTGATAGCTGTGGGTAGCTTGTATAAAATAAGTTTTTTAGTTTCCATTTTATTCTTAATGGGCAGGTGTTCACCTTATTAAAAAAAAAAAAAAATCACATTTGGCACTTACTGTAGCAGTCTCACACAGCTGGCTTTGCTTGTGAGGGGCTGCAGAAGTAATGATATAGTTGTTTTAAAAGGTTTTCTTGCTGTAGTATTATTGCCATATAAGTATTCATTACTCCTAAGAGTTAAATCTTTTAAAGTACAGTCAGATTTTTTTTTTTTTTTCCAGACTGGCTTCCAGAAGAATTACCACTAATCATACTCAATAAAAAAAAAAAAAAAAAAAAAAAAGGCAGCAGTGGAGTTTGCAGAAATGATTTCTAGAAGAAAGACACTTGTAAATGGAGTGTACTTTCTCTGGAGTCAGTGAACCAATTTTGGAAATCATTATGTTATTTTTACAGACATAATTTTCAGAATATTAGGGCCTCAAAGTGCATTTCTGAGCAGTTACAGGGAGGTTCTCAAAAACTTACCACAACAAAACGTAGCCTGTTCACAGGAATACACGTGTGAGGTTTCCTTAACATCTCTTAAGTGTCCTGGATGCTTCACAAAAACAAGATAAACGCAACCCCACCTCCTTTGATTTATTTTTCTGCTCAGTGTGTACTATTTGTAGTAGAGAATAAAGCTGTGTATCTCTATAAATTATAAATTCAGTAAGTGGGATTTACACATCCTGGCTTACTAACACGGGTAATATGCTGTAGAGCAGTATACTGTTGCAGCCTGTTCTTTATCAGATGCACATCACAGTGAGAATGATTACTTTGTTTTCATCTAAGTGAATGAGGAAGGAAAAAACACTATCTCAACAACTTCATACTGAATGATCTTAATTACTGCAGAGAAAGCAAAGCCTCCATCTTCTTTTTTCCTCTTCAAAGTGAGATGAATAAAACTGCAGTGCTCAGAAAAGTTCCTCAGCTTTCTTTTGGTTGATGGTCCCATCATCATCTTCAATTTCTGTTTTTTAAATTAAATGCCTGTTTAATTAAGTGCTAAAGCAATCCTAGGAGCAAAGATGAGAGAAGATTCCTTTCCTCACATAAGAATTCAACTCCTACCATTCCTTTGAGAGATAAAACCCCAGGTTTCCCACTGACAAGCTGGTGTGTGTCTTGTCAGGCTACTGAACAGGGATGCATGTGAATGTGAATTTTATATGACTTGCTTTACAGTGGTAGGACTGGGAAAGAGGGAATGGAGAATGCCTCACTGAAAGTAACAGTCATTTGGTGCTTAGGCTGCAGTCATGGCAAGGCAATAGCGTGTGTTTGGTCCTCTCAAGGGAGGAAACAGAGTGCTAGAAAACAGCATTTGGCTTTTCAAGGAAGCATTTGAGGCTTCTGCTGCCTCTTTTTATCAGGTGGTGTTCTGAGGGCATGTGCCACTCAGCCCCTGCTTGTTAGCTATATCAGTCTGCCGATACATTTTTCCCTCAAGTACTGACTACAGCCAGCAAAAGTCTTCCTGTAAATTTCATTGGAGCAATGTTTTCTCTAGCTAAAAAAAACTTTACTAAAAAAATGAGCCATCCTGTTTATGCTGCTGAGATTAGGATGTGCAGGTTTCTTTTGTTTAAATAGTTCTCTGGTGAATCCGTTAGCCAAAAGCATGAGTGTGAAATGTGTGACAGACTGCAATAGTTCCCAGGTGCCAGAGACCTACTATGCTAATCTTATGCAAGGGAGCATCTGTCTCGCTTGCTCCAGTGACACACTACATGCTCTTTCCCAGCTAGTTAAAACATGTCCATGAGCAGGAGCAGAACCTGTCTGTGGGGAGTCAGAGGTGTTACTAGCTGAAGTAAATACTGGATCACCAGCTATGTGATCTCACCAGCTTCTTCAAGGGCTGTGGCATGGGGAGAACCTGGAGTGCCCAAATAGCTCACGGTCAGTAATTTCTTACTAGCTTTTATGGTGCCTAGAAGCGTGCAGAAGTAGGAGGCTACCCTTCAAAAAAGTTCTGCCTGTGTTGTCACTTAATGTGGAGTTAGGCTGCATTCAGGTAACTCAGTAGAGTTTTCTCATCCTTCTCTCAGTGTCACAAGGACAGTCCTGATGTTTGATGCTAAGAGCATAGAGACAGATGTTTGGGGTTTTACAGTCCCTTCTGTCTTGAAAGCATATTCAGTTGGTGTAAATGGGCCCACATGCCCTAAAGGCAGTTGAGGATTTGGTCCCAAATGTTTAATTTAGTATGTTTAGAGCACTTAACAATAGGAGCTCTGATATTTAACACATTTCTTTCCATTGTTGCTCAATTCCATTTTGCTGAAAACTAAACTTTCCAGTGAAACTACAGAGGCTCTTTTTGCACCGCCTGGGTCTGTGTAGTTTTGCAGACACGGTGTCATAAATAGGATCAGATTATCCTTAGTAGCTGGCACATACTCATTTTCTCCCATTTTCCCATCTATTAAATTTGCTTCCATGAAATCCATTAGTGAAGTTTGGTTGCATATGCCTTGTAAGAAAGAAAATAAATAGTTAAATGCATCAGAAGAAGAAAAGGTTCCATTTGAACAGACTGTACAAGAGGGGTTTCCTTGACAGTACTTCAACAGTTAGGGGAAGAAAGCTTTTGTCCTCTACTATTGCCTGCTTAGAGTCTAGGTGGTAGTTTCCTCCAAATTACCTAAGTGCTTAGTATAAGCAGCATCTACTGTTAGTTATTTTAAACTCCCTGTCTAAAAATCTGTGCATCTGTTTGAACATTCAGTACAGATACTGGGAGATTTGTTCTTTCTGGGAAAGCTGCCTGCACAGAAAGTCTCGAGATCTTAAGAAGAGACTTATATCTATCAAGCAGCCTTTGTAAAACAGTTGTGAAAGTTTCCCAGCACTTGGCATTTTCTCGCTGCTGCTCTCACTGGACTTCTGGCATGTAGGTATGGAAAAGGAATAGATAAAATGTAGTATTGTTTTTGTTGGCTGTGAGATGGTGGGAAGGGCTATTAAATGTTCAGAAGGTCCTTTGAAAGTCAGGATATCAGGACACTTGCTGTGAGATTTAGAGTTTGGCTGATCTATGCTCTGATGCTCTGTGCCTTGTTTACCTTAGGGTCTCTCAATAGCCTTACTGAAGAGCAATTCCATTCTTTGTTGTCTTGCTCTCTTTGTTATTGTGGGGTTTTCTGTTTATTTATAATATGCTTGGAATGATACTCAATAAAACCAGCAGCATTTTCAGGCAGATCTTCCCTTTCATTCCCTTCTTTTTTTTTTTTTCTTTTTTTTAATGTCACTTTTTCCTCTTCCCATGTTGATCTGCTCTCTTGAATTCAGGCGGTGTAGGTAAGACCACCATCTCTAGGCTTTACACTGTTGGTCTCCAGCATTTGGATAGGATGTCTGTGACTAAATAGCAGTAGGCTCCTAGGGCCAAATTCTTCAGGTAGGACTGTCATCTATTTAAAAATTATAATACTACTACTACTACTTTCTCCTGTTTGGTATTGACTGTAGTACTGGAAGGGACACAAGCCCTTGTGCTCAGATCTTAATTGCAGCTACAGGGAATGCCGTGAAGCCTTGCTGGTAGAGAGTTTTATGCCATGCATAGTGTGGTGTCTCTCCTTCCTTGTCAAACAGCATTTCCCAAACTTTGTTAAAAATACGAACGCCCTTAATTTTTTTTGGCTCATCTGTCTTTGTCTGATTTCTTCCTTCCCTCTCTGCAGGGATCTGAACAGTGGGGAAAATTTCTTAGGCTTTTTAAAATGAGGCTTTTGCTGACACTTCACAATTGCTTTTTAACTCTTTCACCACCCCAGCTATCTCCACAGATTTGGTGGAGTTAGTAATGCATGACACTGTGGGTCAGTGGGCTCTGTCTCAGGACCAGGTCTATCAAGAAGGAGTTAATTTACACACACACACACACACACACACACACACATGCACCCCGCACCCCTCCAGCTCTGTGTTCTGTCATTGCTGCACCTGGGACCTGAGCTTACTAGCAAGTGCTAGCATTTGCTTGGCAGTTTACAGTAATCTGCATGTGCTGCAATGCAGATGGGGCCAGCAAAAGACAGGACACTGAACTATATGGATTTTCACATGTACTGGTCTTAAAGCCCGACATTTCCATGGACTGGTCAACCAAAGGCGTACCTCAGTGTGCTACAAAAGCCCCCCAGCTTTCTCAAGTAGTCGTCTTTCTTTTTCAAGGTGTTTCTGTCCTGTAATGCCAAGGTTTCACAGAACACAGAGTTGCGCTGCTAAGCCTGTTTTCATTTTTTTCATTGCAGATGTTTTTTACTAGATCTGTCATCCTAATAAATACAACTCTTTCAAGTACTGAAGGCATAAGAACTCTGCTTTATAGTAGGAAAATTATATTTGGTAATTGAAAAGGATTTCTAGTAATGACAAAAGTAGATGCTGGTTCTTCGAGTGATTCTTGGTAGTTATTCAAGCCCTGAATAATACTGCAAAATACCATGGGTAATTAAATCAAAAAGATGACTGAATATTCAATTACATATGCAGGTTTGTGGGTTTAGCTTATTGTGTTCTCAGTAGCAGAAGAAAGCAGGTGTTTGACACTCCACATTCCTCCACTGAGAAAGAAATGCATTTGAATTTCTGCTTTGTATGTTTTTGAAGTAAACACTGGTACAGAGGTTATTCATCAAATTACATCAGTTTTAATTTCTCTTTCTCTAGGTTAGTAAGGAAAACAGAAACAGCATTTTGCAAGACATCTTGGCAGCTGTAGAATCCTGCAGAAAATGAAGACCTTTTCTTCCCTGTAAACACTAAAGCTTTTATTTTAACAAAACATTACAACATTTTGTATTTTAGAGTCTGTCCTTCCTGCTTTAGCCGCTGGAGGCTTTACTGGAGCCTTCAGGGTAAGCAAGGTAAAGCTGGTAATACTCTAAGATGTGACAATGAGATAGCAGTTTTCTTGTTTATTCAGTTCACAAGCTGATCCATTCAAAATAATTGAACAGATGTGTAGTTAACATCCAGTTCTAATCTGGGTATTTGGAAGTTAGGTGGTCTGACTCTGATCCTAGTTACACCATGTAAAAGAAATTAACTGTCAAATCTGTTTGAGATCTTAGTCTTTCAGAGTATAGTGTGGACTGTTCTGCCTAGAGAGCAATTCAGTATCTGGAACTGGTGTAAGAGAACAGAACCCTGCCCAAAATATATGTGTGCTCTGCCTGATTTATGTAGAAATATCTTTGCTGTTGGTGACCCAGCTTAGGTGTGTCCAAGTGCGTTTCAGCATGGGTGCTGACAATTCATGAGGTAGAAGGAGCAAGCAGATGCTCTACCCTTAAGCCCAGACACCCCTCTCTCCAGTTGCAGTATAAGAATGGTTATCTAGAATTTCAAGGAAATTTCCTGTAGTCCCAAGTGACTTTTACAGAATGCCACTTCAGGAGGAAAAATAACCAACTCTACCCTCTCCTAAGTGGCCCAGACAGTAGTTGATAAGAGGGCTGCATTTTGGGTTTATTTTAATGTTTCTGATGGCAATCCTGCCTCGCAGCCCTTTAAAAAAAAATTACATAAATAAATCTTGAAGTCCATGAAATTCAGTCAAATCCTGACTTGTGTTTTGCATGCAGAATTTATTAAGTCAGAATTGACTTAATACTGCATTTGTCTGCATGGGTTTTACAATCTGTTACGTTTATTGATGCTTTTTGTTTGGTTGGCTTTTTTTTCCTTATTCAATTCTGTACATGCTTAATGGTTAATGGTGAAATAAGAAGTGTTTGAGAGTATTACACAATGTGTTTTCCTATGAGGTGTGCAAATGTGTTCAGGAAAAGTGCTACCACTTAATCTGTTTTGCATGTTGTGAAAACAGAATTCCCTCTCAGGTGCACACTTGTTCATTGTATGATTTATAGTCATCTCTGTCTGTAAAAAGTTGTTAAGAATTCAGTTGTTTCTTAACTTTTTTCTGTTCTGTTCAGCAACTGTTAAAATGAGCAAACTGTTTCAAGGCACTTTCAAATATCATTTTAGTTATTTATTTCTGTAAAAGTGACACCCAAAGTTGTCAGGGTCTGGATGGGGACAGGCATTTTTACAGGTGCCCTCAAAACAGCTGGGAGCATGGAGGGAACGTCCTTTCTCTTTCCTGTATTCAGAACGAGGGTCTGGTACAAACATTGCCCCTTCACAGATGGTAGGAGGTACGTGCCATGGCCTTGTTCCCCGACTGCCCTGTTACACTATCATTCTGCCTAAATCCATTTGGATGGTAGTATTGTCATCCGTTTGGATGGTAGTATCGCCTTCATCATATTTAGGAAAAAGAGAATTCCTCTTGAGGTCCCACTCCTTTGAGAATGTACAGCTCCTGGCTGCTTTTTGCAAAATGAGGCTGTGCCCTGAAGGTATCACGAATCCCTTAATTACTTCAGGCATCTTACTCAGACAAGATGCCTTGTTAGAGGTGAAGGACTTGGGACCACAGTAATCTTTTTCAGGGCTATGTGCCATAGACTTTCAAACAGAAACTTCTCTGCACTTTAGTGTTGGATGTCCTACTGTTCCAATGTTAAGTCTCTTAACCTGTAAAATAGGCTGCAAAATAATAGTTCTTTCAAAGATTAAATAATTACCTAAAGTCTAGAAAGGTTTTAGAGGGACTGCAGTTGAGTCTTAAATGAGGACCGACCTTTAAAGCTAAATAAAATGGAGATATTTGACACTTCTCTGTAGATGCTGGGTGGGGGAGTTGCTTCAGGAGTGATGGCAGAGTTCAGTTTTCCAGATTCCAGTTCAGCCAGTATTGTTGGGAGTTCATCACTTAAAGTGCTATTTGTTCCTCATAAAAGTAGATACATTGCCCTGCATATAGTGCCATGATGCCTACTGTAGTCTCATGATTTAATAGACTGGAAAAAAAGGAAAAAGAATCATATCAACAAGTTTGGGGAACTTTTGACTGGTGTGCTTATAGTAGTTTTAGGCCATTGTCTCATGGTGCAAGGAAGACCTTTTGTAGTGAGGGTAGTTAGTCACTGGAAAAACCTCCAAAATGGAGGTGGATTTTTCCTTCACTGGAACTGTGAGTGAAGTATCGGCCCTTTTAAATCAAAGGGTGTTTTTGCTACTGACAGCAGTGGCTCTTGCTTTCTGCTACCTATCTCAAGATTGCTGAGAGTCTTTAATTTGTTGTTGTTCTTTTTTTAAGCCCATCTTCTCTCTGAGCTAGAGTGCTTTTCAAGAGAAGTAAAGAGAAATTTTGTGGCCTGTGTTCAGCAGGAGATCCTAGATGACCTTAACAGTCATGTCTGGCCTTTAAATCAGACAGTCCTGAAAAAATGATTCACCTGTTTCAAATATACATTGAGTGAGTGAGAAAGTAATATTTCCAACTGAACTTAGTTTTTATGACACCCTGTGTTTACTTTAGAGGTAAAAATTTATTGTCTGGTCTTGCACTAGTAAAATACTTGGAAGGCCTTGATAGCACTGTAACAACAAACAGAGCATTCACAACTCCCCTGATGGGCTGATTTTACTAATAGCACACATTTGGTGAAAATAACCTCTGATGTACCAGCAAGATTCCAGATGACAATATTAGTGCACCTGCAGGTTTTAATTGGTGCAAAAAAGGGGAGAATATGAGGTACCAATTATTCTCTCGAAGCCTGAGAATCAAGGACGTTTTTGGCAAGGAGGCTTGTAATTCCAACATAAAATTGCGCACAGCATGGAATAAACAGGGCCTGCATTATTTATCATGCATTAGACAATTTTTGACTTGTAAAACTCTTGAGAAGGCTGAAGGAGAGAGGTGAATCTTTAACACTGGACCTACTGCAAAGTTAATTGTAAGTAGTATGTCTGTGTTGCAGATTTAAGGATGTACAAGCACTAGTGAAACATTGTAATTAAATACCAGCTCCCAATCCAAGGAGTAATCTAAATATGGCAATAATTGGGTGGTTAAAAAATATGCATTGATGAGAAGATGATTATTACATGGTGGAGAATTTCACTGGTAATTCTAATCTTCTAAAGTGAGCTGCACAAAATTCAGCTAATTGTTAACTTAAATTCCCCAGCAAGAGAAGAGCAGTCAGTTGGTGGGTTGGAGCCAAATGCAGATGACATTTCTTGCTTTATTCTAATAAATAGCTTTTTTTAAAAGCTGTGAATGACAGCGCAGAGACTCCTAAGAACTTAATAGCCTCAGAATGTCATTCATAGATACTGAGATGAGAGTATCTGGCCATCTTGTTGAGGGAAGAAGACTCACACTGGTAAGTCCTTTTTGTTAACATTTGTCTCAAATGCAATGAATGCCAAGATTTTCTGTCTTCTGGGAATGAGGTGAGACTTTTCAATAAGAACTCCAGTTCCTCACATAGAAGAAGTTTGTATGACACTTCAAAATGGAGGGAACAGCAGGACCTCCAGCATTTGTATTTTTTGATGAACAGAAATTAACTTTGCATGTTGCGCCCATCGATGTTTCCTACTTGCTTGCTGTGGTAGGAAACAGCCGGGCTGAAGGCCAGGCTAGGGGCTTGCCAGCGTACCTGGTGGATGTGAGCAGTTCAGCAGCCTGTGGTTGGCTTTGGTAAAATGTTACTAAAAGTCCTTTTACCAGATCTTCGTGCCACGTTTCACCCTTAGAAGTGTAGCACCTGGCTTTTACTGTATGTTGTAAACAGGAGCCTATTAGTGAAAGGAAGGTTTAGGAAAAACAAAATGGGAGGGGGGTAGGTATCCCACATTTAATGCAAGGGCTGAAGTACTCTGTGTGTGCTTGTTTTACCATATACTCATTATCCTCCCTGTAGCCTGCTATACAGTATGTGTTCCTCTCTGGCTGTGAGGGCCCCGCTGAGCCAGGGTGGATAAAATCACTCCCTATGTTTCTTTCAGCAATGGTCATGTTATCTGGGGTTAAGCTGGGGGGAGGCAGGTAGGGCCTCCATCTCTTTGTCCCTTCTGACATTCCTGTGAAAGAACCGCATGCACCAAATGCTCTTGTGGATTGAGTGCCTGATTTCCTCAAAGGATGCATTCAGCTTGCTAGCGAGATGGGAGCGTCACTGCTTTCAGGTTGTAGAAACAAGAAGGTTCTGGGCTGGCTGAATGAGCATCCGGCAGGCTTCTGCCTTCAGCCCCTGCTGAGTAAGTGGCCTCTGCAGCTCTGGAAGAATTCAAGCATAGCACCTGAATCTTCAAAACTGACACAAAATGGAACTGCATATAAAAGGTACTTAAGTGCTGGTGGTGGCCATCCTTCCTGCATCACAGTTCTGGTAAGAGATCAGACAGGTAAGGCAGGCAAACTGTTCAGCCTGAGCAGCTTCAGGGCCAAGCTTCAACAATAGCATTAAGCATTGTGAAACCTATTATCAGTGCTGCAGCTGACTTAAAAGCAGTGAAAATTGCCTTTGCTTTTCATTCAGAGCCCAAAACTGCCCAACAAGTGGGGTTCCTGAGGTGTCACAGGTACCTCCATCTTGCAACTCTGAAGTACTCCCTTGTGTGTGAGCTTTAGTATCAAGCTGCTTAGGTCTTTCTGGAATGAAAAGTACGGCTTAAAGCCTTTGTGTATCTATAGACACTGGTGCTGAGAATAGCATTCCTACGGATGCAGGTGACTTTTCGTACGACGAGGAGCTGTTCTGAGCAGCTTACTGTTGAATTTAGGCCTGTTTGTTAGATTAGGTACCTATTTGTTAGCTTTGTGTGCATCAGAGCCTTAAATGCATCTTCTGTCACGTACAGAGTAATCAGGTCTATCTCTACCTCATGCAAACATGGGGGGGCAGGTCCAAGATGCATTTAATGAATACAGCCTCATACCTAGTTCCAGGTTTTATTTCTCACCACCATGTCTGACTATTCTGTAGGATTGGCCCATATTTAAAAACACTGCATATAGCAGTAGTCTTATTAATAACAGCAGACTCTCTCCAAAATTATGGAGAAATGTAACGTGGGAGAGTTTGTGCGGTCATCTTGGATTTATTTTTTCGTCTTTGTTACTGTTGTTAATGGTCACTCTTGTTTTTTTTTCAACCGCTATGCTACAGTAACAACTTTAAGGCAAAATAAAAATTCTGTCATACATGGCTACCAAAAGAAAGTAATTTTTGGATCTTACCTTGACTCCTGCTCTGCCCTGCTTGCATGCTGTGCCTCAACAAAGGAGTTAGTTAGGACGTGCCTTTTCTGGCAACCGCCCTGTGCAGGAGGAGGCTGGGCTTCATGGCACACTACTGCCCCCAAGGAGTTACGCTCCAGGGGCTGGTGGCTTGAACTAAGTCAGGAACTGTGAGGCAGCTGCATTATCTTAGGGTGAAGTACCAGCAGCCATGGAGATGTTAGTGTCTCTTTCTTACAGAAGATGTGGTGCTGGGGAAAGGTGGTGGTGCTGGGCCTCGGTCTGCACTAAGCAGATAAAACAGCTTGCTGCTGGAAGGATTTTTCCACCTGCTTGAGTTGGATACATAGAATAATTTAGGTTGATTGGGACTACTGGAGTGACTTATTTTTGATGGAAATTAATTCAAACCTGAGTTAAAGATGTGAAAACTGGAGGCCTAAGTGAGGCTAACTGAACATGGGAATGTTTTTAGTGCTTTCCACAGCTGCCTGTTTGCCCTGCCTCCATGCAAGGCAGGGTTTAGGAAGACAAAGCAGTGATGGTTTATCTTAGTAGACTTCCATGCAAAGGCTCCCACCCAAGGCAGAAATGGGGCTGGTGGCTCTTAAGAGCCCTCCAACTGACCTGTATAACCTCCATCCTTCATTTGTAATGAAGCATTTCATGAGCAGGGTGGTAGGAGGAGAGGCATGATCTTCCAGAAATGGTCAGAAGGGAGCAGCTGAATTCAATTTCCTCTTCTGCATCACACCTGGATGCTGGAGGGGACATAGCAGGGCGTAAACTGCACTGATGACTGTGTGTCTCAGGGCTGTACATGAATACTCTGCTTTTGCCCTTGCAAACATGAGCAGAATTTTCCCTAGGTTGTGCTGAGCTTTATAAATAATCAATTCATCAAGATCTGAAGTGAAAGAAAAACAATAGATTTCTCAATTCCATAAGGCAGAAAGCAAGTGAAAACAAAATAAAAAAGAAAAACCCAAAAACTGCTGCCACACAAAACATACTTGGATCATTTTATTTTCACTAGGTGTTACTTAGTTCAACTACTTATAATACTGTGTGGCACAGTAGGAAGCTCAGAATGCGACTGTGTATCTCCTAACAGTAATGAGACTTAGCTACAGCATCTCTTGTTAAATCTTTCTTGTTAATTGGGACAAGAAAGCCTGGCTGCACATCATTGTGTTGAGAATTAGAAACAATCTATGGTAGTTACAGTAAAGAGGAACAGCAAGACACTGATAGCTGCAATTTTTTTAATTAAAAAAAAAAAAAAAAGAATGAGGAGAACAGGCGCGTGTGTGTTTAGACGCTATAGTAGAGGAAGGATTTGTTGTAGCCTTTTGGCTTCCAAAGTAGTCATGCATTCCTGTAAATCAGTGTTTCTCAAACTTTGTGAAAGCGTGGCCTCCCTTTTTGCATCATCTGTCTTTATGCAACTATTAAATTGGCAGCAGCTCAGTTTCTTTGGGGGAGGGAAATCAGAATGCTCTGTAATTACTGGCTACAGGTGTTTATGGACACTGAGCTGTGTCCAGCAATTAAAGGCATTTAGCTGTTCCCTTCCTAATACAAAGACTTCCAGACTATAATTCCAGCCTGCTTTGCACTTTCCTGTCCTTGAGGAGGATTCCTCTGGGCCCTTTTGCAACTCCTAAGGGGGCTGTTGCCTGGTATTTGAGAAACGCTGCTGTAAACCAAACAGGAGCATGAGATAATACCTAGGAGCAGCTGGTTTTGCAAAGCTGCTTTCTTTGCAAATAAGGTGCATCATATGCTTTGAAGGCTTTCCATGCGCTGGATACTTTTCTTTTCTCGCACTTGACTTTTGTTAATCTGTGTAGCATGGCTCGTTCACACAATATTTCAATATGGCTGCATGCAGTATATCAATCTGTGGTGCTATGTTGCTATTCAGAATTACCACCTGCATAACATGTTAAACAAAAAATAAGGAGATTTGCTGTTGGAAAAAAAAAAATCAGATTTAGCTCTAATGTTGCAGTACGTGTTGTACTGTCCTTTTATGTATTCATTGCTTCTGTTCAAAGTTGCCTTTTGCTATATGTTATATATCAAATGCCAATTAGTTTGCATGCAATCAGCAGTTTAGTTATGGCAGGAAAGAGATGTCTTGTGTGCTTTTCACCGAGTTGTATTGATATTTCCCACTGTATTAATTCGTGATTCCAACCGTTCTGGGGAAGGAACGTTAAACAGGTTGTATTCATTGTTCTACGATTTACAAGAACCTGAGATGAAGTGGCACGGTGTGTTTTTTAGGACATCTTCCAACCCTACCTATGCCAAGGCCTTTAGCTGAAGAACATCTGCCCCATAGTATTCTTGTGTAGAAGTTAAAAAAATAAACATTTGGAGGTTGCTTGTTACATCTGAAAAAACCTAAACCCACGTGCAGCTCCCTGACCTAACTCTGTCTTTGTTTAATTCTAAGAAGTGCGTGGCCCTTGCGCTAGGAGTACTCCTTACTGCTCCTCAGACAGGCTTTGCTGAGAAGCAGTGTCTTCCAGGGCCATATCTTCTTGGCTGGCCCTCCGGCACTCCAGGAATATGGCGTGGGCCGGACCTGCCTCCCGCTGTGGTCTGGGTTCTGTGGCATCGGTTGCTTCGCAGGTCTCGGTGAGTTGCTGGAAAGAAGGAAAGAAAAAAAGAAAAAGTCAACTAGTTCAGGAAATTTCTAAGTAACACTTCAGCTATTTTTTGAAGTGGCAGGTGAAAAAAAGTTAAAAATCGATTTAGGAATGTCATTCTGTGAAACTGCATGGGATTCTTAACATGCATTATTCACAAGGGACTTCTGAAGAGGTACTTGTCACTCTTTCTGTAACGCATAAATTTGGAAAGAAAAGCAGACCAGGAGCTAGAGGTTTAGTACCACAGATGTACATGTATAGAGAGCTGTAAAATCATTTGGATTGAAAAGGACTTCTGGAGGTCATCCAGTCCAAACCTCTGCTCCAAGCAGGGCTGACTGCTAAGAAGTTAAATCGGGTTGCTCTAGGGCTTGCTTTAAACACCAAATTTTAACTCCAACTTACAAAGAAACCTTTTCATCAAAACTGGAATGCAATTACCGGTCTGAAAATGTTATGCACAGCGTCACCCCATTATAAGGAGTCCATTAGTATAAAAGCTTTCCAGAACTGTGCTGTGTTAACGTTTAAATAAAACACTTCCTCCTTATCACTTTCAATCAGATAGGCGCCTGGACTCTGAGCAGTTACTTTGGACAGGACTCGTCTCATCTAAATTTAACCATGTAGTCTTAGTGTATCATCTAGGCTGTCAATGGTTGGCAGAGAGATACGACTGTCCCAGGGGAAGATTTCTTCCTGACAGCTGTAAGGATGAAGTGGATCGTCCTCTCCACTGCACGCAGAGGCCACACCAACAATCTACTGAGACTTCATGCCCAAATTTTAGATCGCTTAAAGTTAGACGAGGTGAATCCTACCATTAGTACTCAGTATTGCAGACTGGCTGAGTTCCTGTGAATTAGGCTATAAACTCTTGAGAGTTGGAGTTCTGCCTTGTCATTTGATATGTTCAGCTGTACATGTAGAAATATTATTAATGCTCATTAGAGTAATAAAGCAGGATTGGACCCAGATGAGTAATGTTCCGTCAACTCCTGTTCAAGTTCATGGCAAAACTCCAGGGAACTATACCAGACAAGGTATTTTTGGGTTGAGAGCAAAATACACACAGGCTAAGAAGCTTTTTTCACTTGAGGTTTGGAGAATTCTTTGAAAATTAGGGAAATTATACACAGTTCAGAATGAGAGTAGCAGAAAAGTGTTTTGGACTTTCCCTACCCACAGTCTTCCCCTGTTGCCAATTTGGTTTCCATTTTGATAGGCCAAATGTGAAAGTCTGTCTTAATTATGTTGTCACTCAACCTCTAGTTGCAGCTGCCCTTTATCTCTACTCCATCTTCTCATGTTACTGCTCTGTAGTGCTGAGGTAAAAGTTTCAAAATTCAGGAAAGCAACTGATGGCAACCCAAGTTAAATAAATATACTTAAGTAGACAATAAAACGACAACACTAGTATGTGCATTGAATTTTCCAGGAAAGATGGGAATAGAACTGGGAAGAGGGCTGGAAGTTCTTTGTGTGTACTGTTTTGCTGTTAGAAAATGCTGAATCACAGGGCATGCAGGTTTCCTTTGGGAAATACTTCCTTTGACTAACCCTTTCAGCAACAAGGTTTTCAGGTCCTGGATTGAATTTCTGGTCAGAAAGCGGGACAGAACAAGTGCACTGTTCAGTGGGGACCATTCCTCTGTACAAATAATTAAGTCCAGCCTAAGCAAGCAAGGAAGGAGCTATTTAGTCTGCTTTTGATGGTACTCATCCCCTGGGCTGCAGAAAATGGAGACTTAAGTCCCTGGTCTGAGTGAAAGGAAGAGGGTCTTTGCCCCAGTTTGTAATTTCACATGCATGCTTAACAGCCAGTCTGTCAATTACTTACAAATACATCACTTCTCATATAGACACCAACATTAGTCTCATTTTCATTGTGATGCAGTAAAATCCAAAACAAATACCAAAATCCTGATCTTGTTTTGGAAAAGACTATTTTCTGACCAGTGAGAAGGAAGAAACCAAACAGTGGTGAGGACAGTTCAGGAACCTGATAGGACAGCAGTACAGTAGCTCATGCTTCATACTGCTATTTTGGCTTCAGCCTTACCCGAGTTGCTTGGCTTGCTGCTCTAGCAGATGGACCCATGGCAATATTCATACTGCTGGATGACTGGGTGTCACTGGTGTTACCTCCGTCTGCAGCTGAGAGCCCAGAAATCACCAAAGCACTTGAAAAACTTCTCTTGCCGAACAGCAGGCTGAGAGTTGAGCTGGTGGAAGAGGCCAGACTGGACCTGAGCATTGCCGCAGCTCGGTCCTGCACAGTCAGCTGGCCAGCAACAGGAACAGCAGGGGACTGGGAAAACACAGATGTTGCTGAGTTGTGGAATGACAGCTGACTACTAGAAAGCCTTTGGGCAATTTCGTGGGCAGATGTAGATGTTTGGATGAAAGGCTGGCGGCTTTCTACAATTGGTCCGGAGTGACTTGAAGCAGGGGGCCTTTGGTTTAAAGCAGTGTGTGCCTGGACGGACTGACTCCTGGGTTTTCTCCTGCCTTTAAAGGAAAGATTAATATATTTAAGTAAGTGGCATCCTGATGAACTCCATGCTATTGACAGTGTCCCATGTGTACATATTACCATTGGCATATTACTACTGGTTTTATCAGCATAAGAATCCCAAGAATAACAGAAATAACAAATGGCTAAACCTATGAACCTTGCTGTGTTTTCCATTACAGGCGTTCTGGCTTTTGGTCAGAATAGCTCCAGTGGTTCTGCACTGAGTCAAAAGAGAGGAAAATGAGAAGACACCCCAAGGAAAGTAGTCTAATCACAGGCTCACACCTATTCTGCCACATACATTTTAACCCGCCCAGTGAATGACTGAGCATAGTGTTGCTGTAACTCCACTCCCCTTTGACAACCACACTAAAGTAGGGGATGTTGAATATCTACCTTAAATGGCTTGGTACAACTAAATGCAAAAATAAAACAAAAAACCTGTGAGTTAAAACAATGACACATTAAAATGAATTATTCTTGCATACAGGGAAAGAGAATTTGAGAATTCAAACAAGTGATTCAAACCACACTACAGCATTCATCACAAGGCAGTTTTTAAGACTAATGTTAAACTATATCTGAGTTCCAAGAGTGATATTTGCAGTATATCAGAGACTGAAAAGATGTGAACACCTCTAGTTAGGATAAGCTATTGGAGGTCTGAATGACACACACAAAAGGCTCTTGCCCCGTTCTGTGAAGCATGTCGATGCGGCCACTGCTGGATACAGAGAGCAGATGAGCTAAGCTATTCTGACATGCCTAGACAACTTCTATCTTCCTTTACATATACACCTCCATTTTTAACATTCATATCAACACCTTATGTCATTCAAACAAGCAACTTCTGTATTTCTTATGCTTCCATATTTAAATAGGCATAGAATGAAAAATAAATCAACTTACTGGCCAGAGAACCTACCAGATACTGCTTGCACCCAGGCACTCTGCAAATGGATGCAGCAGGCTGGCACGTGCCACAGGCCCTGAAAGAGTTTACTGTTTCTGCAGACAGGCTGTAACCCAGGCTTACGCAGCAAATACCCAGTCACACAAGTGCCTGCTTGACTTTTTTGCTTTCCAGGAAACTCCAAACATTAGCACAAGCTGGCATTTTAGTTTCCTAGCTATAGCTGTGGGGTAGAGAGGGGATGCCAGAAAATCTGTTGAGAGCCATCCACACAGAAACAAGTTTTGCTGGCAGGCTTTTCCAGGTTGTTGGTAATTTTTTTTTTTGCTTTGTTTTTTCCCCAATACCCAAACTATGGAAGGGAGGGAAGCTCCTCCAGATACTGAAATTTTGCAGGCATGAAGGAATATAAATCTCACACTATCTTCTAGAAACATGACTGTTTGCTGAATTCATGAGGGTTCCAGTAATGCAGAATTTCATATCCAAACTATTTATATTACATAGCTGAAACACTGTTTTACATCCACAAACCTGCTTTCCAGAGGCTGGTATCATTAGCCCTATTTTTCAGATGCTGAAGCAAAGAGAATTTAGGTAACTTGGCACAGAGTCAGATGGCAGAGCTGGGCCAAAACCTAACTGGAGCTCTTTAGCTGGACTAAAACGTAGTTGGTTTGGCAAGCACTGGACACTTTCGCACCCCACTTACAATGTATCTTTAGTTCTACTTTTATACTCCAACCAATAAAAAAATAATTTTCCTAAGATGGCATGCAAAACAGCATTCTCTGTAATAAGAGCCCCAAGGTCTCTGCTTGAGAGCAAAGGGACAGATGCATGTGGCTCCTGCGTGCCACGTTGCCAGCGTCCTCCAGGTGTGATCCATGGGGAGGGTGCCCGCTGCGATGGGGGTCAGGCCTGGCTGCTGCACTGGCAGCCGTGCGCACGTCTGGCCTCCACAGAGACTCAGGTTCTTCAAACTCTGGGGTTTTAAGTGCTTTGGTTTCTACATCTGATGGTTATTTTAATATGTTACTCTTTTTAAATAAAAAGAACGGACTGGAATGAAGAACAGAGGGGCTGTGGTGTGTTAGTTTGTGCAGGGGCTAACGTGGCCAAACATCTGTTTGTAATTTAAACTGCCAAGCTGACCCCTGTCCAAAAGTATTCTATATTCATCCCAAATGCAGTGGTTAAGAGCATTGGACAGGAGACCACCCGCGTCTACACATAAATAACTCTGTCCTTGAAAACACTTAAGAAACAAAGGCTGTTCTATAAACTGTGTCGTGAAATAAGGACACTTTGGGGGAGAACCCCACACATTTCCAATGGTCCCGATTTTGGTCACACTTTTGTATAGGGCTTTCATTGCATTTCGCAGACTCAGTGGCACCGTGCTGCAAAATGAAATATGAAAACATTCAATGCATTTGATTCATAGATTATGAGTCTAGAACAGATTGCTGTGATCATCTAGTCAGCTATGCTATACAGCATGGGCCATAGAACTTCCTGGAATTAATTCCTGTATGGTATTACTAATTACTATGATTACTTTTAAGAAATGCATCCAATATCTCCAGTCATGGAGAATCTATCTTAACCCTTAGTCACTTGTTACACTGTTTATTTACTCTCACTGTTAAAAATGTGCACTTGATTTCAAATCTGAATTTGTTTAGCTTTGTTATATCCAAGTCTGCTCGAATCAACTGTCTTTGGTCACCTTTTGTTGCCCAGGTAAGTACTTACAGACTATGATCAAAGCATCTTGTACATTATAAATTGTTTGAAAGCTCTTAATCTTTCACTACAGGATGTATTTCCCAGATCATTGATCATCTTTTGGCTCTTCTTTGAACTCCTTCCAAATTAAAAATGTTCTTTTTTAATTAGTGCACTAGGACTGTGAGTGGTAGGCCAACAGTGTCCTGAACCAACGTCAGTGACAGACGTGCATTACCCAGGTCACCCTATTCATTCTGCTTTTTTAACAACAGGCATAGCATAAGTTCTTTCCCAGTCCTCTGGTATTGCCCTCAGTGTCCCGATACTTACTGAAGATCAAACAGAGCTTGCTTTTCAACCAGCTCTCTTAAAAACCTTGAATAAGAGTCATTTGGATTTGCTCAATTAAAGATATAGCTTTGATAGCCACTCTTTCATGTTCTTTGTAGCTGTTAGGATGGAAGGAACTACTTCATGATCAGATCATAGAAATAGATCATTTCAATTTTTCCCAATACAATCCAGACATTTCTTTTCTCATTTCTACATTATTGGCAACTCTGCCTTTCTATATAGGATCAACACCACTGTTAGGATTTCTTTTGCTTCTAATACTCTTTAAAATTAAATAGCCACAAACCCACTTTCATCTTTTTGTCCCTAATGGTGCTAGCCAGAAAATTCTCCTTGTTTCCTTCTCTTTCTCTTATCATCAGTCTCTCAGGACTGAATACTGATTTGCATTTGCTATTTTCCACTTCCTTGCATTTGTTGTGCATTTCTCCATTTTACCTCAAAGCCAGGTTGCTTTTCTTAACTAAGTGTGACCTTCTCTCTTGATTGTGGTTTTCTGGGCACCCAATACGTTCTTTTAAACAACTCACAATTAACTTTCATTGTTGTATGGCATGCTCAGGATCATTACTTTACAATTAAGTTTGCCATTCTGATTACTGCAGTGTCAAGTTATGAGTATGCACAAGGGGATTCCTCTAATGCTAGACTCAATTAAAATCAGCTGTTATTTTATTCTTACAACATGATTTATATTCAGGGCAAGATTTTCTCCAGTCCTGTGCATTATATTTAATGATAGGTCAAAATGATCTAACGGGAAACAAACAACTATCATGCCCCTCTAGTTCTCTGCTGTAATTTATACAGTAATACCACAACTTGTTGAAAGGTTGAGTTAATTGGCTTTACATTACAAGTCCTGATCCCACAGTGATAGGTCTCACAGCGACCCACTGCCAAACTTAATGTATATTTCCAATGTGAAGGCCAGTAGTTCTACCTTGTGAATATGTCTGAAGTAGTTTTGAATCCATAATTTAATCTGAGAAGGACTCAGCTGTTAGTTGACAGCTGCCAAATGATTGGCAGCATTTAATTTTCTCCTGGTAACTGCTGTATAGATGTAAGAAGTTATTTCCTATTTGTTTGTTCTCCACATGCGCTGATGAACAGCCAAACCAGTTCCTCAAATAAATTGTCATGGTCCTTCCAAGATAATTAAGATTTTTGCATACTTTCACTTCTGCTGTTTCCAGCCAACAGTAAGCGCAGGTTCACTGTGGTACGGGCTCCCTGCATCGCACAGGTAGACTCCCTCCTATTTGCATTTCTCATTCTGGCATTGTTAGTGGCACCTCCTAGTCCAAAAGTTACACAGAAAGGAGTTCAACAGTGGAACCTTTGGTGAATCACATTTGTCTTATCCCTCCCAGTAAATACCTGGAACAATATCGGGAAGCCATCTCCTACATGTGCTTGGTTATTAGGAAGGACAAAGCCCTCTCTTTCTAAAATTAGTTTTCCACTGGATATGAGCATACCCCAAAAGCATCTGCCTATGCAGCCCCTCAGGAGAAGACTACAGAAAAAGCCAAGTAAATTGTGCAAATACCTGCACGCTGGTGGACCTCTTGAGATGAAGCTTGCAACTGAGGGGTTCCATCTCTGGTGGGCTGCGAGCTACTGCTCTGACTTGAATTGCCTGTGGAATTGCTGCTAGATGAAGAGCCCCCTCCACTATCCACCTCTTCAACGTTACCTCTCTCATGGTGAGCTGCATGGCAGTCCTTCCGCATTCTGTGTGTGGGAACACATGCATGGTCAGCCATTTATTATGCACGAAAATTTGTGCCACCAATGTTAGTGCCCTCAAAATGTGTAATTGCACTCTCTCATACTGCTGCAGGTCTTTTGACATCTTTTGAGATGACAAAGATGATGATGTGATAAGCTTACTTGGAACAAAATCATATACGACACAAACTAAATCTTTCCTTGTCTGTGTTAAGTGGCTTTGGAGCCCTGCAAGACCTTAGGACTCTTTATTGAATGTTACAGTGGTCTCTGAAGATCAACTTTTGTATGAGGTAATCAAGTAGCAAAGAAGAGGAATAGGCTGGAGGAAGCTCAGTGGGAATGAGCTGCATGGTGGGAAACGAGCATATTAAGCCACTAGATTTAATCATTTTAGCATAGGTCTTGGCATGCAAGCTGGCTCCCATAGTCTCTCCATAGTCTCCTGCCTCTCCTCAGCCACAGTGGCGATAGGGCAGGTGGAGGGAATGAGGCAAGAGTGAGTTACTGCTGTATGAAAAGTGCATGTAGGAATGAGAGATGGAATGTGTCAGATACTGATCGTGCATACCTAGGGGAAGTCGGGCAGTTTTTGTGGAGTACATTTTTAGATGTGTTTTGGTCGAGAACAATGACTTGGGGATGATCACCTATACTGCCAAAGCTTTGGAGCATAACCCACCAACACATTTACTCATGTTATGACATGTCACTGAGTTACAGAAGACACCCTTATTTACAGGGCATAAACAGTAAAATTCCCTGGAATAAGGAACATGTCTGTAGTGCTAAGTGATTTGATAAAGAATGTTGTTGAACATGTAGAAAGCTTTGCTTAAAAGCCATGAATGAGTTAATGAATTTGGTTTCTGCTATATCTGTAGGGCTATTCTGTTATATTCTGAGTCAGTTGCAATTAATTTTTTACTCATAGGTAACAGTATGGAATTACTCTCTTTTAACAGGAAATACAGTAGAACCAAGACTGCACAGTCTCTATCTGCATAGCCAAAAATTAACACCTACCTTAACCATTTGGATCTGAACCACTTTTTAATGTTGTCCAAACTGACAGGTCCCCCCCAAATGTTCCTCAGTTGGCTGTGTGTCCCAAGGTACGAGGTGGTTAAAGGGGAAACGTACATTGGATATCCCAGTGGCTGATCACATGAAGAATTAATTAAGTTCCGCAAGACCTGTTTATTGTTCTGGATGCTGCCTCTCTCTGGGTTACGATTGCGTAAGAAAATCAGTTCCTGCTGCTGCCCAGCCCAAAGCCCTCTGACGCACTCCTTGTTGACCTGCAGGTAGGTTGAAAACATGTGGATCGTGAAAATGTTTGCTACTGAAGATGCAGAACTACGTGATCCAGGTAGAACAGCAGTAGCTGTGTGTGCAAACACCTCATGTCTTTGCACCAACAGGTTTTATGAACTTTTGCAGCTACTCCCTGGCAAAGCCTGCAATGTTTTTTCAGATACACAAACATACAGGTGCAAAATGGAAGTCAACTGAAGAGAGCTCTTTTAGACTCCAATCCCTACTCGATAACTACAATCAGCCTCTCCTTTTGGCCAGATTACTCAGAAATAATATTAGTTACCACAGCCCTAAATTACTGCAATATTAGAAAGATGGTTTATGTACCTTGATAACCTTGAAGCTCAAGTAGCTTTTGTGGAGCATGATAACTTTATATTCATCTGCTCCTTCATCTACCACGTGTCTCAGGGTTAGCAGCTCCTCTCTGTTGGAGAGTACAGCGCTGCGCCAGGCTGGGTCCCCTTCATGACAAATCACAACCTTTTCTTCAAAGGATTGGATTGCTTCATACAAAACTGCTGGGTCCTCATACTCATCTGGGCAGGTGAACTGGTCCTGGTAGTACACGAAAAAGTATTGAAAAGATCAGGTATATTTGTGAAAACACAAACACTATGAACAATAAACAAAATCCTGTTTTTTGAACAGTTGCCCGCTGACCCCGCCAAGTGACTTGCTGTTTGATACAGCGTGTCTTTGGGGAAGTAGAGAAATTAATTTAACAGTAATATAGAAAGGTACGATTTTTGTTTTCTAGTAACCTGTTCTGATCTCATGTCTCCACTGGACAGACACTCGAAGAATGCCAGCTTATCCACTTTCTTTTTATAAAGTGGGAAACCACGGGAGGCAGGGCTTTTGGGTAAGCTGGAGGGAGATCAGAATCACCTGGGGCATTCCACAGTTCTTGTGGAAATCCTTATTTTTATTCACGAAAAACCACCAACAAAAGCACAGACTGGGAATCCATCAGCAGATATCGCAATATTGCGTTACTACTTTAGCTGTCACGCAGCAGCATGGCCAGTGATAACATTCATAAAATTACTGTGTCAAATTCTCAGATATTAATTCACAGCAGTTCCACTTCAGTTACATTCAGAGCAATTATAAATATCATGCATGATAAAAGCATATAATACTAAATCATAACGTGCCAGAGCAAGAATGAAATCAACTCCAAGCTATACAGGGGTTGACCTGAAGAAATTGGAGCAAGTTCAATGGAGGTGTGCCAGATTTTTACAACTGAAAACAGAACGGGGTCAGAAACAGCCTGACATAATCAAACAAACAGCCGTGACACGAACCCTTCAAACCACTCTCCTCTCAGCTGTGTCTTTTAACATATGGAAGCGTTACATGTGTATTGCCGTTCACAAAAGGATTGATAAATCAGCAATGAAATTAGTCTAATCAAGGTATTTCTTTTCAGTCTAGGAACCTTCTTTATAGTATCCACGCATAAAAAACACGACATGACCGTCAGTTTTGTTTTGGTGAAAAATGCAGGGTCAAGCTCTGCAATATGAATGGTTTCAAATGGGCAGCTAGGGGGTACAGAAAAGGAGATCAAGTGAATGCAAAATAAATAAAGGCCAAGCTTTTCCATTTTGGTTAAGGAAGTTTCTCAGAATAAGGCAAGAAGTACTCCATTTCCCTCTTTTTTTTTTTCCTTTGGACAGTTTCTAAGGCTTCCTGTGTTTCCCTAAGAAAACAGATGCGGTAGTAAAAGTTAAAAATTTAAAAGAGACTGTACCTGGTGTAGCTTCAGAGACATTCGGATTGCTGGGGCAACAACCTTGTGCAATAGATCCATGTCTGCAAAGACCCACTCATCTTTTGCTGCTATCCGAAAGTCTCCTTTGAACAGTGCATGGAGCCCATAAAGAAAAGAGTCCAAGCTGCAAGAGAAAGGCAGCAGTCACTCCCAGAAGTCATTCCTGTCTCACCGAGCCGGATGGACCCCCGCCAGCTGCCGGCCACGCGCTGAGCTGCGCAGTGACCGGTGCCCCTCCGGCGCGGGGCGAGCTCCGCGGTGGGTATAAAGCAGGGTCACATCGCCTATTTCTAATGAGAAACCATTCCTCAGGGTAAGTGGTTTTCCTTCTGCTTGCACTGTAAACAACTGGCCACGAAACAAGTGTGGCACCTGGAACAAAGGATGTCCTAAGGATGGGTGGCTGGGTCACGGGGTGCCTCAGGGTGCTGCTGCTCTGCGGCTGTGCCAAAGAGACCGGGTCAAAGAGTGCCGGCTGCTCTGCAATCCCTGTGCAGGCAGCAGAAGCTGCCCCCTCATTTGAAAGTTTATTGATTGGCCCTGTTACTCTTAGCAGTTCTCCTTACAAGGTAAAAATTAAAAAAAAACCCAAAAAACAAAAAAACCCCCCAAAACAAAAAAAAAACCAACAACAACAAAAAAACAGCTGTAAAAAATATTTTCAGCAAATCTGAGACTTTTGTCATGAAACTCAAACCCAGACGTGAACATTAAACCAGATGTACTAAGAAGAATACTAAGTTTCAGGAACTGTTCAGTAAACCGGGTGAGAGCATGAATCAAATGACAGGCATTTCATACGGAAACAATGAGCCCTAAAGCAAATATGCACTGGGCTTCTTTTTTCTAATATAAGAAACTAGATGTAACCAGTTCTGCCTGACCTTGGATGATGGTTTGCCTGGACCTGAGATTTAAGCAAAAGGTAAAAGGTACAAAATTGAGTAGTTGTTAGAAAATGGTTGCACAAGGGCTTTGTGAAGGGAAACAACCAGCCTTCAGCTCCAATCTTCACCCCAAATCACGAGCTTCCCACGACGACACCACAGACACTTGTATAATGCTTATATAGCAGGACTGCCGTCCCAATGCTGCTCTGAAGAAGTGATCTCAAAATTGAGGAAAACGCAACCATCTGTTAAAAACAGGCATCTCTTGCAAACCCACAGGACATGGTTTCATCTACCTGCCAAG
This sequence comes from Aquila chrysaetos chrysaetos, assembly GCF_900496995.4. NCBI lineage: Eukaryota > Metazoa > Chordata > Aves > Accipitriformes > Accipitridae > Aquila > Aquila chrysaetos. The sequence goes on along the minus strand of NC_044016.1, from coordinate 31,568,083 downwards.
ATTTTACTCACTCTTCCAACAGCTGATTTGTTCAGATTGTAAAGGCTCTGAGGAGAAACTGCATTAAGATGTTGGTGGTTTTCGTTACTGCCCAGACTTTCTCCAGAGAACGCACAATCTTTCCACATAATTGAGCTTTCTTAATTATTTTAGGAAAGGAAAAAAAACTTTTAAATTTTTTCTCTTCTCAGAGAGGGAGAAGAGCGACTGGGAGACTGCTTGGCCTATCTTCAGCTCAGACACATTCTAATTTTGCCCTTGGTGGGTAGCATGATTTAGAAATTAAAATGGAAAGATACATATGTTGTTACCAGAAAAATAGCTGGATACCGATTTTCTCCACGAAAGCATCGTGTAATACAAATCAACTAATCGGTGGGACCCAGGCCAGTCCGGAAGGCAGGGCTGCTGTCACTGCTGGGAACATGAAGAGTACGGGGAAGCTCTTGTGAATTCTTAACTGATTTGCATTTATTACTACTAAGTTACGTATTAAAACATGCCTACATGAGACAGGCACTTACACTCAGATCTTCAAAACTTTCAAGCACTGATTTCAATGGGAGTTATGTGTCTTCAAGGAATGGGTCCTGCTCTCCACTGACTTTCAATCAATCATCTCCACAGTTTAGAAAATGATAATATACCCAAATCCTGCTTAACAGCTCGGAAAGCCCTAGAATAAACCAGTTAGGGGAAAAATGGTGGGTGCAGCCAGTGTGGTGAAATATGTGACTATCGTCTCCTTTGAAAAGGCTAGAAATCAGAAGGGTCCTTTCACTTGCCCACCCACTAGACAACATCCAGCATACACAGCTGAATCCTTGCCTGGAAAAACTACCTCTATATCTAAATATTCTTCCCAGGATGAAACTGAAGAATCTACCCTGAACTACGCACTGAATGATCTGTAGTGTAGTTTTTCCCCACGTAACACCCCCTGAATTTGCTCTGAAAAGTTGGCTGGGATGAAGGGAGGAGTAGGCAGGAGACCGACCTGTTTTTTACATCATTAGAGGCTCTCAGAGCCAAATCTGAACACCAGCGCAGACAGAGTTTGCATTCACATCAAAGTGTCTTAGAGGCATCAGCACATGCTAAACAGGCTGCTGTGAACAGCAGCATCTGCTGAAAGCAAGGCCAGGACCAGGACAGCTATGCAAACTGCAGCTGAGCATCAGCAGAGGGAGCGGAGGGAAGCACGTACAGCTCTCACTGTGCTTAGTTAGGGAAGACTCATCCATTTCTCATCCCTCTGCATAATAAGTTCTCTAACCAGCATTTTTAAGAACAAATATGACTGCTACAAGGAACACAGCAGTAGTGGCAGTAGTTGTGAGAGGCTGAGAGTCAATTATTTTATATATCGTATTTTCCACCAGAGAGGTCTGGAGGAGATTGCTGTATTCACAAAACCATGGACATCTTTTATTCTCCTGCCAATCGTAATGAGGCTTTTGGGTACATTCTGCCTATAATGTGACACTATCTCGAGCCATTACGTCTGTAACATGCAGCCCTTAATCCACATAAGCTACAGCTGTTGTTATTCTTCCCATTGTTATGCTCTCTGCTGAAGACTCTAATGAGATTATAAGGAAGCTGTAAAGCCAACAGCTTTGATCTCAGGCCTGACTCAAGGTTGTTGCTGCTTTTTTGGCCCAGTTTTAGCATACCTCAGTTGGTAATCTGCTGTAGTTACAGGCTTGTTCAAAATATTTTAAAAACTAGTTAAGGTAAATTCACATGCCAAAGAAACAACGTTAATCAGGAAGAGACATAACTACTATTTCTGGCAACATTTCTAACCCCCTGAGCTAAGAACCCGAAAAGCTGCTGTCACAACTGTGAACTATTTTAGAACAAGACTAGTAGGTGTGTGGGAACCGTCGGCCCGTCGAATGTGCAGAAAGGAGGGGATTAAGTAGCACCACAAATACCAGAGGGAGGGCAATGGAGCCAAAGCAAATACTCCCTCCTACTGCACTCCTTACGTTGCTCCAACAGCTGAAACTAAAAGCATTTGATGCAAGCCTCAAAACAGTATGGATGAAGACTTGTGAGCTGGTGAATGTCTCTGTGTGTATTTTGCACACCAAAACCCATCCTCTGTCTGCAGTTTATAGACCTTTCCCAATGCTAACTGTAGATTTATTTAAGCAGTAAAGAAACATGCATGCCTGTGAGCTGGTAATGACCTGAATGTCGTAGCTCACCTGAATGAAGTATTTTCAATGGCAACCCTTCTACATTTGACATTTTAGATGACAGTGGTGGTGAGCTAAGAGTCAAACTTTTCTCCCCTGCTTCTGCTCTGCTCAGCTCTGGCAGACATAAAGCTGCACTGTCTGCTTGAACTCCCACTAGCAATGCAGCATCACCTGCAGCATTGTGGTGCCACGTCCAGGCAGAGCCATTCCTTGGAGTGACCCTCTGTCCACACTGAGGGATACCACCCAGAGGGAGCTGAGGGGACCCGAGCATCCAGGCTTGGTAGTGTTGGAAGTATCTGATGAGAGATGCTTTATTAAGGGATTTTTATATTTCTCCAAATTTGAAACGTATACTAAACATTTACTTATTAGTAGGTCTAGTGGCTGAATAGGATTGTTAAGTAATTTTTTACAAATGCACACCTAAACATATCACTCATTTGAATAAATGAATGGTAATGTCACGTCGTTCCTTAAATTGCATTTTGTGCAGGATGCCTCCTAATGACAGTTTAAAAGAGCATTTGATTTGCATAGCAATGTTCTGCCTTCTTAATGAATGCATTTATTGTGTAATCTAGTGTTAATGTTGGGTTTCTACTGACATTTACATGAACAGGTACACTGAATAATTATTTACATACATTATATAAGAGCATTTAAAATCTTGGTTTACACAGTGACATTCACTGATTAATAGATTAGACAAAATCATGTGTACATGAGTGCAAATTGATAGTTTACATACACAATGTAAACTTGAATCTCAGTTCTGTAGTGCACAGCTCAGTGTAACATCACCTTTGTATTACTGTTTCTGTGCAGCAGCTGGATGACTGTCACCCCTCACGACACAGCAAGGGCTAGACTTAGTCCGGAAGAAGTTTCCTACTACCTGCACAGTGACCCCAGAGAACAAAACATGGACCACAGAGCACAGGTTCTGGGCTAGTTTGCTCACGCTGGACATATATGAAACTATTCATAGAAATAAGCGTGAGGAGGAGAAGACTACAATGCCTATCTGGCCATTACATTGCAAACTGATCACGAAACTTCTAGGAATGTTGTACACAAGATGCTTCACAGCCAGAATTAATAGCAAGTCCTGATATGAAGTTCAAGGTAATTTCTAAGTGCCTCTAAGTAGGCTCCAAAATGTCCCCAAAATATGACACCTTTTCAAGGGAAAGGACTGTGAAGCATCACCTAAGGAACGATTCCTCCAGCTTCTGAGGACCTTAAGTACTTCTCCCCCATCTAAGTGAATGCAGAACTGGGGGCGAGGACCAGCAATAACGCTCTAAATCAAGCTCCATACGAGCTGCTGTACCTCCATCAAACACAGAGAGAGGGGAGGGAGACCTGCCTTCGGCGCCTAAAGCTAATCCTCAGGAACATCTCCTTCTGGCCTCAGCAGCGCTGCACGCGTTGGATGAAGTCTCCTTCCCCCCAGCATGCTGTGTAATTGTATTCCTAGTGGAGACTCGCTGACTTACTGCTTCTTTGTGTATACGTAAGTTGTGAAAATCTGCGTGAAGCAGTAAACACTGTAAGTACAGTAAGAACTGCCCTTTGTGCTGAAGTGAATGTATTTGGGGGATTTTTGTTGATAAAGGTCTTGATGTCAGGGGATAGTTACCTTGCTTGTTAGTTAATAATTTCTACTAAATTGTTTTTGTCAATTAAAATAAATATATAAATTCCTTAAGACAAGAATAAATGTATTTCACAAGTTAAAGTCATGTTTTGTAGCTGTAGCAATGTATAACTTGAATTCTGCTACTCGGACTCCTTTTTTTCCCCCAAAATCTTTCTGACAGTTGAAATGTATTAAAGGTAATTTAACCAGGAGGGTAAGTGACACAGTTTTTCCACAGTGAAACTTTTCTAGGGAAAGCTTTTGTGAAGTAGCACTGAAAAAGATACTGACAGAAGCTTCCACTTAATCCCTTTTATGTCACAAAATACATTTTAAAAATACAATGATTCAATACTGCCCTGGAGCACTTGCTTAATAAAAAGAAAACCAGGACTTTAATTAAAGATACAGGATTATATAGAATAGATTCAGAAAAACAGGGATAGAGCTGTGCACTGCATATGACTACCACATTTTTTGCCTTTCTACAGACCTTTTCTCCTCAGGAAAAGTATTTTTAAGTATGGAGTGCCCACTCACCAAAAGAGAGGAACTAATTTGGTTCATTGGTAATTTTCCAGATTTCAAAAAGACATGGTATAGCTGACTCCTGCAATTATTATTAAAATCTTCACAGAAGACTTTGCAAATAATTATCCTCAACATTCATACTTTCCATGTTAAGCTTTAGGAAGTCTCCGATAATATTCTCTCTTTGCATTAGCGACTAACCATGTAAGCCAATATGAATAGGTGACATTATTATTGTATCTGTCCTAGTGCCAAAACATTGTAATGAAGATTTTAAGATCCAGTGGAAAGTACATGCAACATGATGACAGTTTTAAGAAGCTTTTGTGATATTTTTAGATGCATTTCTAATATTGCTGTGACATATCTATTGCAGGCCCAGATCAAAATCACTTTAATCTTTTCTCAAAAAAATTCATAAATGCACATCAACTTTTCTACCACATCCCCAAACTCTAAAATTTGGATCATCAAAAAAATAGGGCAATTTTAGAAATACCAGTGACTTACTAAACATCACACTGATTTGAGTGCATAAAAATGGAGAGGAAACTCAACCCAGAAGAAAACTACTACAGGAAGGGAATGTGCAAAGACTAGAAGAAAAGAGATGACGAAAGCCACTTTAGAAAGCAGAAAGAAGCAGCACATCAAGAAATAAGCCATGTGGGCCACAAACATTCTGCATGCCTGACTGAAAAGGAAAGACATAAAACCAAATGTTACAAACATCTCAACAGATAACAAAGCTAGAATGAATATTTAAAAGGACTGTTTTATCTTATAATACAAAATGCATTCAAAATCACACATGCTGTCTTTGTTTGCTTGTTAGTAAGACAAATCCTCTCTAAGGAGCACGTTGATAGAGGGCTAGCTAGCTTTGCTCACAGTTTTGTGCCAATACAGCAAGGTCACTTAGATACTCTATTTACTCAACTTGTCTACTGGTACTAAACTCCTGCGAACATGGGGAGTTCAAATATGTCTAATAAAAATCTAAAATTAGGTAAGAAGTTAGACTTTATTTTAATAAAGATTATTTCATTAATAAAATGCCTGATCTATAGAACAGTGTACATGGTACTTTATAAAACCCAAACAACTCAAAACTCCTAGTGAAAATGGAAGAATCCCTAATGAAAATGTAAGGAGAAGAGTGTATTCAGAAACAATCTTAACCAAGCATATTTTAATTAACCAGACTTTCTAGGAAGAAGTGTTTTGAATGAATGAATGAATGAGTAAGGTAGACAGAGAACAGACAAAGCTGTGGTCTCAAGAGATGCAAGGTTCTCCCTTCCTCAGTCGCCAGAATGAAGTGGCACAATGAACGGGAATACAGCCCTGAGGAATACAGGACCCTTATGGATTTATTATGATCTAGCTAACTAGATGTCAGATGACTTGGCAGTTTCTTCCTCTTCTGGAGGAAGCCATCATTCCAGTAGCCAGGCCAGGCATGAGTGAACACAAGCAATAACCACCGGTACCCATTCTTTCAATGCAAAATACTGCTTTGCCCTATGAAATAAAGACTGGTATTAGTTATTTAGCTAACTACCAAAGTAAAAGATGTCCAGAAATGGCAGAAAACAAATTACGCTATGGAGGAAAGAGACTTTACCTTGATCTAATCTTCTGTTGAGATTCCACACTAAGTGAAAAAAGACAAACAGGTCTTTGCTTTAAGATGAGGAAAAAGGATTCCTAAAAACTACCTGATGGCCATATTGTGAGCTGCAGTTCCCAAAGCTCTTCGGCCCAGTATACACAAGGCAAAGGAAAGCGTCACTAGAGGAGAATCCTCATCGCTGTCCAGGTGCTACAAAGTTTTAAGAATAGCGTGTTATTCGAAATGCAAATACCATCTTTAAAAGCACTGCAATACTATAAATGGTAACATTCATAAAATTTGCATATACCTGGACCTACACACAAAAACATTCCTTGCAATTAAACAGAACAAGAAGGAAGATCATTGCCATCAGAGGCTTTCTGCAAAACGCAAGCTTATTTTGCCCGTTGGCTAGAAACAGAACATTTCAACCTTGGGTGGCGAGATCCCAAGGGAGGGGAGCTTTGTTGGGGGGGGATTGTAGGGGTTTTTTTTTTGTGGGTTGGTTGGTCCCCCCCCTAGCCCCGATCTGACATTCTAAGACAGAGCAGATTCCTTATTGCTGAGAGACACCGCAACTGGAGGCAGCCAAACCCCTTTTCTTGGGACACAGTGCCTGTGAAACCCCGCCACAGATTTCAGAAGAACAATCTATTTGGAAAAGTTTGGAGGAACATACTTTTAGTAAATAACAATATATATCTAAATTGTATACCATTGATGACACTGACCTCACATTTTAACAAGCAGTCAAAACATTTCATTTACACTTACCAGCTCAGGAGAGTTTCTTTACTGAAATTTTTGCAAAGAAAACTTTGCTATCAAGCAGGAGGAAAAAATTGAAACAACCCCTCAAGAATGTGAATCTTTAAGAGGATACAGACTATTACTCATGTCCATGCAATAAGTGATTTCTTATAGCTTGCTTTGACTCTAAAACTGAAGCCAATTACAATAAAGAATGTAGCTTCTTCTATAAAATACATTGGTTCTCAGGGCTAATGTGTACAGTGAAGCTTTTTTTACATCTCATCTCCTACATGAACTTTTCCTCTATATAGTCAGTGAATTACAAAAACAGGGGTAAAAGAAAAAGATGTAAAAAATATATAAATATATGTGTGTGTGTGCACTCTAGTGCAGGCATTCATTTGCCCTTTTAAGTCCAACTGCTAAGTTTCAAGTCTGTTGGGCATCCCTAAATGTATTCTACTTGAAAGTCTCAGCCACATAACAAGTGAAAAAGCATCATTTAACAGCGGGTTTCCCTGTACCATACAATTCTTTGTGTGTCAGAACTTGGGAGCTGAGACATGGAGATGGGAGAGAAAAGAGATTAAATATTCCTAGTAGGAGGAGATGGTGGGGAAGGCTCAGACAATTCAATGAAAGCAGTATCAATATGATGATATGCAGAGGAACTGGTGGAATGGTATTCAGGGTTAGAGACATGAGAAGGAACTGAAGCAGAGAAGAAACATTAAAATTCAGCAATGTTACACCAGCTAAGGTCAGTGGTAGCAAATGGGATGTGCACTCAGTGATCCTGAATGAAAAATGCACAAATAATAGCGCACGGTGGCCAGGAAAGATACACTTCTCATTTTTTGCCATTATCAGCAATAATCAGAAAATTAAATCAAGGGAATATGCTTGTTCGAAACTGTATTCTCCCTCTGGGGTATTTTGAGTATTCTACGGAAATACAGTAGTGCATTTCCGATAAATGATTGCTGACCATCAGTAATCTTAGTGGCTCAAAGCATGTGAATGTGTAGCTGTAAACCTGCCCTTGACCTTTTAGAGCTGTGAGGTAATTTCACACGATTTTGTGGCATGGTTCACATTTGAATTATGAGCTCTCAGAGGGGACCTATACTAGCAGCGAGTTTGTTATGCACTTCCCTACCATTTGAAGTCTGTACCCAAATATAGGCAAATTTTTGGAAAGGATACACAAACATCACAAACGTTTGGCAAATGTACCCAAACACTGGCAACACTGAAGGAACAGTAATGCTCTGGTAACATTCCCTGAATGGAGCCTGCTCTAGCAGTACTTCTGCGAGCTCTTGTTATATCCACGCTTTCTAGAGCTGATGAAATTAATTGTGTTGGAAGTGTGCACAATAAGGAATTGGTTCTGTATTCAAAGACCAACGCTCCTTAAAACTCTAGTTTTTGCACAAGAGTAGTCTCCAAAATATGTTTTTCCATTCCACAAAACATATATTTTATGTTAAATCTGACAGCTTAAATGAAATCAATTTTATTGTATTAATCCTGAGCGAGCAAAAGACTACCCATGCATCATTTAACTCCTATCCCAAGAATGAAAGCTACTACTACTAAAAAAAACAATGCAAGCTTACCTCTACCCTTTTTCTAGCACAGAACTGAATCCAGTCCAGATAAACACTGCAGAAACTAGCTCTTGTTATTCCTTGGAGACAGGGAACATAATCTTCATCTATGTTAATGTTAAACATTGCAAGGTCACGTTCAATATAATGCCACTTTGCATAAGGCTGCAGTATCTTTTGGATGGATTCGTCTTTTATCCAGTCCAGGATTTTGGGAGAACTTGCTGTAAAGTATATTATACTCTGTTGACAGAATGTGCAAATGTTAGTCACTCTAGAGAATAAATCAAATAGGACCACATTAACTACCTATAATGGTACCTATTTTTCCTATTTTTTACTGCTTGGCATAATTGCTTCACAAAACTGTTCAAGTTAGAAAGATGATAATAACTGATATCTAAATAGCAGACAACAGAAAAAGAAGTCAGATTTTTAATATCCTTCTGCGTTACAGGAAAATTAATACAAACAACAGACTATGATAAGCATACAGGGTTCCAGCATTCAGACGTGTTAATTACTGAATATTTGTGCGGTTCTAGAGTCTATCAGCAAGAAGGTGACACTGATAAAAGTTTAGGCGTATTTTGAAAAAACAGTAGTAGATGGTCACATGCTCAACACAGGACTCTTTTTCCTCCATGGAATTCCTGTTTTCTGGGGACGAAGCTTTCCTAATTCTGTAACAAAAACAGTTCCACCACAATTGAACCACAAAGGTGAGATTTGACAGCTGTGTACAACACAGGTCTGAAAACCCCTGTTTTAATTGCTGTTTTCTTTCTGCATTTAGTAGCATCACTATTTTTGTTATTTGTCAATGAGGCCAGTAAAGAATAATGCATTTTTTGTTATATGTCAGATTAAGAAGCTGATAACTGATGTAACTGAGTTTGCTTTTAAAGCACTGAAGGAGGAGCAACATTCAGCTGCTTTCTTTTACCAAATGAAGAAACATTAGAAAGCAGCAACACTCGTATCTCACATCCATGCCTGAGTTTCTACGTTTAAGTTCTTCTAAGTGCTGTGTCTGGAGCCATGAAAATAATAATAAATAAAATAAAATAAAATAAAATAATAATTTAAAAAAAAAATCTGAGCCAAATTTAAAGCTGATTTTCAAAAGAATGTAAAACTTAAGGAGACGTTCCAGTGCCGCAAAGAAAAGTGGCATCAGCTGGAAAGTCCCATTATAACGTTTTATTATTATAATTTTTGTTTTAATAAAAGATATTAATTTAGAATTGGATTCCAAAGCAAACAAGGGGCAAGTGAACGTGACTGAAGATGATGTAGTTCTACTTTACTCACGCAATGGAAATATTATTAGGCAAATAAATGTATAAAATGAAAATATGATGGATTAAAAAGGCAGAAGCACTACCAGCCCTTTTAAAAATCCCAGATGCCCTCCATAGTTTATCTTTCAAATGGTACATAAATACACAAGCAAGAGGACAATTAAGCTCCAGAGGAAAAAGACAAGTCAGGCAGATACAGACTGAGGAAGGACCCTTACTTTCTCAGCATGTGGAGAACAACACATTCTTTTAAAAAGATTCATGCAGAAACAATAGGAGCTGAAAACACAGCACTCAGCAAATGCAGACTTCTTGAATACTAAAAGACGTTTAAATAAGAACATACTGAGAAGAGATGGAGGAGGCACAAGGGAAAAATATCACAGTAGTTGGGCAGGAAATTATTTCAAAATATATGCAGAAGGGCTACAGGAGCTGACCCACTTTAGTTGTGGAGAATAAAAATTTTTTTATAAGAAGAAATACGGGCCTTTCTAGGCCGTCAATGAAACTGCAAATGAAATAAATACATTAGGAATAAGACACTCAGTGCAACTCATTGTTTAAAAGACCAATATGGTAAGTATTCTTGAAGGATAGGAGAACTGAAACAAAGCATACGTTATCTTTGCTGATCTTCAAAATAGAGTTTGCTTTTTTTATATTCTCACCTGTGTTTATAAAGAAGCAGATTCAGCTGCGAAAAAAAAAAAATCAGGGTCGCAATCAGACACAGAAATAGCAAAAAATTCTGCCACCTAATTAAATTCTGCTCTTAGTAGCTCTTCCTAGATACGTTTTGTGCACAAGTACTTCCTCAGCTGTATGGCAATTCAGAAATAATATGGTAAATATTTACAATATTGTAAGCTACAAAGAATAAACTAGAAGCACTCCAAATGCTCAGTGCAAAAGAAGTGCAGTTGCTGCTGAAACTCCAGCCTAAGTGTTTTCTGTTTGTGATTTATGTGACCTGAATACTGCATTAACTAGAGAAGTTCTTACAATTAGTTTCCTATGCAGTTAAAAAGAAAGTGTCAGGGCTTTAAAATGTTCACAGTGAAATTGCACAGGGTCTTTACAGCTCAAGATTCCCCCATATGAAAGAGCTGGGGAAAGAATGAATTCTCACCTCTGTTTCTGATATTGTTTATCTGGAGGTAAGTACTAAGTAAACAGGATGAAAACTGATCTGATACATAATATAATCTTCTCACCTTCCGAGGCTGTACGAAGGATTTTACCGAATCTTATCAAAGCTCCTGTTTATGGAAGAAACTAATAACTTGAAGAATAGGAGAAGAAAATCTCCATCTAGCTTTCTTTTGGGAAGTGTCATTCTAAAGAAGGGCTCTCCTGAGCGCGCTCTCCCTTTGCTGAAGGGAGCCCCAGCCCAGGCTAATATCCAAGCTGCCAACAGGTTATTACTATCTTCTCTTCATCGTTCCCTAAGAAGAGAAGTAGATCAAAGGACTGACACCTTTCTGAGAACGAGGATCTGTCAATGCAGTGTTATAGTACCAGCTCAACTAAATAAAGCCAGAAGAGATTCAATTTTCACACCTTCAAAGCCATAGGTGGTGGACATACCAAAATCTGCATACAGCAGAGATGGAGCCACAGCATACCTCAGTAGTGTGGGGATCATTTAACCCACCTCCCTTTTACTCAAAACAGGATCAATTAACCACCCCTGTGTCATACGGGACAAAAGTTTGTCTAAGCAATCTTACCTATGTCAGCTGCTTCTCAGGTGTGTTCAGAACTAGAAGCACCGAACTACCTTTAAGTTAAGTTTTACTTCCCATGGGATAAACCTCATCCTTTCCACCAGTCCTCTACATATTAGGTGACTTAAAGGCACTAAAAGAGTTTGTAAAGCACAATTCTTCACTGCTTTAAACTAATAAGCTGCTGATTTGATTGCAGCTTAGACTGGGATTTTTTTTTCAGTCTCGTTCGTCATCAAAAGCTGAGTCATATATCAGCTTGCATCAGTTTATGTTCAGGTGATTCAGGTTACCTTTTAAAGCAAAGCAAAGCAATTGTACCAACGTATTCACTTCAGTTTAAAGAAGGGGATTTTTTTCAGTTTAGACACATTGCTTAAAAACAATTTAATTTATAGCCACAAAACCCACTTCTAAAATGAAAAAAACATGCTCACCTGCAGTTTTGTTTCTAATTAGTTAATTAAACAAAGCAGGTTGGTTACCAGGCTCTACTGCCTGTAAAATTATTTATGAAATCCCAGTCTGCATTTTACAAAGTAATCGACTGCATGATCAAAGCAGCTTTGTGAGGCAATGATCTTGTTTTTACTGCATCGGCTCACTTGCAAAAAAAAAAAGTGATTAATTTATTTACAACAGGTCTCTCTCTAAGGTTGACAGGATTTTTACAATTGCAGAGATGTAAGCAGGGAGGAGATGTCAGGGATGGTTGGGAGCTTTAGTAACTGGCTTCACGGCAGTACCAGTGGCACAGGAGGCAGCATTTGGCTCTTGTTGTTTCAGTAGAAGACAAGAAAACTCAGCAATTTCTTCATTTGCTGGACTGGAAACTATTTGGCAGAGGATGAAGACGACTTGCTAGACTATAAGGTTCAATTATTTTGACAAATTAATATCTGTGTGGTCATTGTGATCTTAATAACAGTGCAAATATAGAAGTGATGTAAATGAATTGCTGTTTAATCAATGGAATAAAACAACTTCAAATGTATTGTGGTATATATGTAAAACAGCAGGTAAGAAGGGTGTTTGCTCTACTAAAAAAGTACATTTGAGAAACAGCTCATCAGAGATTTCCCAAGAACTTTATGCTTGTTGATATTTTTTTTTTTTGCCAGAAAAAAAACAGTGGAAAGGCCAAGTCAAGAAGAAATAACAAACTGCCAGTGAAGTTTTGCCTTGTAAGAATGCTTCCTCTGACTTTATCGCTACAGGATGTTAACTCACCTTCTTAATTTCCGCTTAAGTGTGCCTGTGATTTTCTGTACTAACTGTAGGTATAAGTGGTCAGAATCAAATGTAGCAAAGGGAGATATGAATTAATTATCCCTACCTAAGATCAAGTCAGTCTGACTGCCAGCAGTGCAAATGAATAAATATAAAGTCAAAAACTTCAAATGCTCTTTCTTCTATAGACTGCCAGTATTCTTTCTATTTGACAAACCTGCCGAGGAAGTACGCTTTACCAAAGAGTTTACCTTTATATAGTATCTGATAAGTATTCTCCGCAGATCGAACACTTGCAGCATTGTTGCAGCGTTGTTATCAATGATGCTATATCCTTCCAGGATGTACTGGGTTCGTGTTATTTCCCATGTCAGCCATCGCAGGTTAAAGGCTGCATTACATGATAACAAGTGAGGCAAGTGCCCAGGCTTACAACAGCAGCAGCCTTCATTGTCTTCATCTCCTTCTGTAATAGCTTCCACTTCTCTCTGCTGGCAATATGTCCCTTGGCAGTGAGAAAAAGAGAGTATGCTGCCAGTTATTGGGGCAGGAGGAAACAAAGGACTTCTTCCAAGCTGAAAAAGTATGATTGAAGGCTCTAGGCACTTAGCAAAAATCTGATAGGAAGAGCTATGGCAACAAATTAGATGTGCCAATTGATCCACACGCAGTAGCAAATAAAGAGCTGTACATTATTTATTTACTATCACCTATAAAAGCCAAAAGGGCCTGATCTAATGTTCTAGGCGTTCGGTTCTGAGCTGAGCTAAACTACAGACTACAGCTTCTGCCTTAATAAAAACTCACCAGGAAGCAACAATAAAGAGTCTCGCTCCATCAGGCACATTAAGCAAATTGATCCAAGTCTCAGTCTGCTTCTTCAAATAACATACAGGATGCAAACAAAGATTTTACAGTGTGTTGGAGCACTTGTAAAATCTGGGTTTACCAAACTATCTTGGAAAGCAAGTTCCAAAAATAACATCCACCGGGTTGTTCTCTCCCCCACCGGAGTAAATGCTACTCTGGATCAAACATCTCTAATGAATAGCACTAGTAGCACTATATCATGAGGACAGAACAGCTTTCTAATTAGCCTATTACACAGGCTTTAGATCAAAATAGAGTAAATCTTTCTGAAAAAGAGATGTTAACTCATAAAGAAGTCATGAGGCAGATGCAGAAACAATAATATATCTGCTCTGCAGACTGCATTTCTGGCCTGTGTTGGGCACACTAGATGGTCAAGCTGAGCCTTTCGGGATTTAAAATCTATGAATGTGGTTTCAACACCATGTAGGGCACTGCAAATCAAAACCGAGGTGGACGCCCAAGTGCTCCCCCCACTGTTCTCAAAATACATGAGTTCTTGATGTATGGATCTTTTTAAAATTTACTCTCTGTGGGCTGTTGCAGAGCTTACTCTCCACTGAATTTGTACATAAACCATCTTTCAAGGCCATCTCCTATGATGCAAGTTACACCTATGGTGTAACATGGAAAGCATGGGCTTTCCACCAAAGGTTCAGTATCACCCCACGAGGGAGCTGGCTCCGTCAGCTTCCAAACGGTCTCAACAGGAGAGGAAGGTGCTAGACACTGTCCTGCAGTTCAACAGCTATGACCGCCCCCCACCCCCAGCCAGGACCAACAGACCTGTTCCATTGTGTCACTGTAAAAGGGAGAAGAATTTGGCCATGTTCGTCACCTGAACGTTGGACCAGGAAAGACTACAGTGTCAGCTCCAATCCCCTGCAGTTTGCCAGCAGCCCGAAAGAGAGCCTGGAGCAAGGCAGCATCCCAAAGGCCTTTCTGTGGAGTGTCATGACAGTCGCTGTACCCTCGACTGTCTATCCCGGTCCCATCACAACTGTCTGGTCAAGAAGCTGTGGACTTGCGTTTGTACCCATAGAAGTAGCACCCAGAATATTCCTTTCTCTGCACTAAGAAAAGCCTTCCAAAATATAACAAAATATGTTGAAGTATTGGTTATCACCTTCTCTTTTCTGCCTGGACACTTTCTAAAATACATCCAGCAAGCAAAAACACACAAGAAAAAAAAGAATAGAAAGTTCTGAAGGAAACGTGTGAGAAAAAACAGGATTGTAGAGATGGGGGGGGGGGGGGGGAGATCCAGTATATTCCAGTATTCTCTGTTCAGTTTTCTATGAGTGAAAACTTACACTGTGTACCCAGTGTTGTTCACACACTGGTATGTATTCTTCCTTAGACTTCAGGCATATACAATATGACAAATTATTAAATGCCTTCAAGTCACCCAAATATAAATATCTTTCCTTTCAACACTGCTGCAAAGTCCAAAACATGACCTATCAAGCTGACATTTCCAGTTGGACTGGGCATGAACTGGTCTGCTTCTGCTTTGTATTTCACAGATTTCTACATGAATTAACACTTATTGCTCAACAGCAACTCAGCAGCAACTGCTCTGGGTCAGTGGATGCTTTTCTGAAGTCATGTCAAAAGACATTGTACTCAAACTGAAGTAGGGAAAGGCATATTCTTTTATACATGGCTTGAAAAGAGTAAAATAACTACTCAATGCTGGTGCTGTTACTACTACTGCTATGTTGATTTTTGAAAGTTTAAAGGTCTCTCGGTATTAAACTGAATTCAAAAGAAGATACATCTTCATCCCAGGTGCTAAATTAAGTATTGTCAATGTTTATAACTGATGAAAAACACAAACCTAATAAACAACTGCCAGTGATCCCCTTACAACTAAGGGAATTAAAGATGGCTTTGCTTAGCCTATGTAACTCTATCCTTGAATATTTTTTTTTGTTTTGGTATGGAAATATCACATTTCATTCCTATGAAATGCTGGCTGTTTCTATGTGCTCTCTGTATTCTCTCTATTAATAAATACGAAATATTATTACTGCAGATTCTCTAATTACTAGTTTTCTTCAGCCATATATTATGTAAAATATGGGGCCTAAAGAGGCTGGCAAGGTAAATAATAGGCGGATTTAAGAGACCCTCAATGTTTGAAGGAAGCTGTCATCACATGCATAACAAACAGAACAAGATGCCAGAACAATTATTTGCATTCTCAGGTAAATTCAACAGGTAAAAATGTCTCCAAGTCATCTTTGCTAGGTAATTTTAATCAACAGAAGTTAAAATTATACTACAGTGGGAGCAATCAACATTGAACTTGGGGCGTGAGAGACATTCTAACTGGGGCCGTGTTATTACAAAAGCTCTGGGAATCAACCAAAGGAGCTCATGTGGTCATTTTGCAGATTTATTCCAAAGAATGAAATCGGGGCTGTGCAATCCCACATCTGGCGAACATGCACTTGCTTAACAAAAGCTGTTTGATGGACTTGGGTACTACCACCTTGGGGATTTGGTGTCCTGACTGCTTGCAGAGCCTCTGGGGTATCCCTGTTAAGTTTAAAAGTGCAACCTGAGCCATGGCCAGTGTTCTGCCAAAACACCAAATCCCTATTCCTACCATCATGCTGCTGATTAGTATTTCCAAACAACATCTAGTAAAAGGACTCAAATCTGCAAAGACGAAACGCAGGCTTGATGCTCAAGTACATGTTGGTTCCCTCCCAATTCTTGCAGTCAGCTCTAGAAAGACTGCCAGTAATTTTCTCTCATCTTTAATTGAGCCTTACTTTAATCCATAATGCACTGGCTGGACTTCAATGCCACAGATTTGCATGTTACTGAGAAATTTCATTTTACCAGTGCCTACATCAATCTTTTTGGTTCATTACTCTAGACACTGGTACTGCAGAGACTTAAGAGCTTGTGCTCAGCTTTATGCATTGAGCCAAAAGGGACAAGTCACTGTAAATGAAGTTAAGCATTTGTGTACACCTTTTATAGAAGGGTGACCTTAAACTTTTGTGTATATGTTATAAGCTGATGATTTAAATGACAATTTTCATATTGCTTCTCAAAAAATTATCAAGTTCAAGCAACTCTGAGAGAATTATTCATAAAACCAAAGAGCAGGGAGCAGAACGTGCACTTCAGTTCTGCAATATAATTAAGTGTAGTACCATTAAATATTAAAACACAGGAAGATGTTTTCACCGGTAATTAGTGATTTTAAAATCTGAGGGAAAACATATTTTTTTTTTACATTTCTTTCTGCAGTAGAAAGAAAATAAGCTCTCACACTTCACTCAAGCTTAGACATTCACTGTGACCTTTGCTAGTATAGATGAGACCGATTCATTTGTAAGATCTAACGCTGGATGGTTGCCAAAAATCCATCAATGCAAAAACATGTGCTAGCTGAACAAAGCAAGGTCAATCTATGTGAGCTCAGGAGAAAACCAGGGTGAGAATTTGGAGCTCTTTCTATTTTCCTGACGCATCAGGATTTGAGGACTGACTTCTGCTCTGCCAGAATGATCTGACCTAAATGGAAATGAGAAAATTGAAACTGAAGACTGTAATCTCGCTTCGAGAGGACACATAAAATACACCTAAATTAATGACCACCCAGCCTTCTAGAATTTAAGGCTGAAATCGGAGTGCTTTTGAATTCAATTTTGAAAACTCAGTGAGTGAAAAGAAAAGCATTTTTCCGTTCTGAAGGGCCAGAAAGAAAATCCCGTAACACAATCACATACTTCTTTTAATTTCCATAAAACACTTCAGTTTAATAACACATCCAGAATGGGGACTAGTTATTGTGGCTGAAGGTAGTGATAGCTTGAGCACTAAGGATTGCTGACCTATAATAAGCTAGGGTGCAAATGTACATAGAAAGGGCTTATAGGGCTCATGCGCTAACCCCAACCCACAGACATTAAGAAGATTATAAATCACTCTCCTGCACTAGGCACTTCAAGCTTTAAATTCTGTGACCCCAACAACCAGTTTGGGACCAGGGGATTTAACCAGGTGTTAAGTCTGAGAGATGGAGCTGGATATGGAGATGGGAGCCACGAAGATGAACTGAAGCCCAAGGTAACTCCTTTTGTAGGCCAGGTCTCGTCATCGACAACTCCACATAAACGCCTGGTTGCTCACCATTCGTTTGGCAAAATCATGCACGTGAATATTTTACAAATATATGCATTACACTGGAACTATCTGACTCTGCTCCCCTGAGCTCTGGTGCAAATCTGAGTATTCCCAAATTCTGATGGATAAGGCTCAGGATAGCAGCTTAATAAGCAGCAAGTTATCACCCAAAGGAAGCACAAAGAGCATAATTACAGCCATTGAAAGGCCATCCTCTCCTGAAAAAGCATCATATGTAGCTCCAGAAACACAGAAAAACAAATACTTCAAAAAGGAGTGAACTGAGCTCCCAAACAGAAACTCATGAACCCCAGAACTGGACACATTCTGGAAACCAGCAACTGGTTTTGCTCCTTCCTGCTCTTTTCCTTGTGGAATTGGGATTAAGAACAGTAATTTACAGGCTCTGATAGACTCAGGTTGTTTCAAAGAAAAATCTCGGGACTTAAAAAGACAGTATCAATTTCTCAAACATCAAAGCTATTAGTTATAAAACTGTGGTTTGGTTTTCAGCTGCTTCAGGTGCTTATATGCCTGAAAAATAGTCTGGCTTTCAAACCAGATCAGTCAGTCTAATAATGGGCATCCCCTCTCCTCAGAAACCTTTCCTTTTCGTAGTCCACAGAGACACATTATGGAAGCCCATAAGGATGCTAGCTGTTAAACTTTCAGCTACCAAACACCACAAAACCCTCTCATTTCACCTCTTTTGGAGTGCAATGCAAGACACAACATTTTGTTTCTGGCAAAGACATTTTCTCAATAAAAACGTTGTAGTGCACCTAACAACATTTTCCTTCCTTCCTTCCAGAAGTCCTCTCCAGTGCACCCATATATACACATAAAATTGTGGAAAGGAGGAAAGGGAAAAAAATACATCAAATATTTATTCTAGTCTGTGTTACAGAAACTATTCTAAGCTTATTTGAAATTCATAGATTGTTTCCACTGCTGAAGCATTACTGTACACCTAGAAAGACTTGTACATCACAGATTTCCTGCCTTCAACATAAAGTATCATCTTCCCTGTTTCATGCCATTCTTCCCAATTAAATCACCAAGATTAAGGAAACCCCTTTGAATCCTTTCTGTTCATGCCTCCAATATTTCTAAGCATTGTGTCTCTCAGCTTTTGTTCTTTCCCACAAACAATGTACTTTTGGTTTTTAACCTTTTCTCCAAAGAGATGTGTTAAAAATGGCTGCTTTTCTCTGAACTCCTCCTAATTTATCAATACCTTTAGATGGTCTGGTGCATATACTGAACATACTTCAAGTGTAGTCTCCGGAAAGACATGAAGGTGGGCACTTTTACTTCCCAACAGCAAGAAGCAATTTGTAAAAGCAAAAAGTGAAAGTTGCAATCACTCTTTAAATAAAGAATGATTCTTGCCAGTGCTACAGAGCCTTCAGACACAAAAATCAAACATCAATAAATATTCCTTACACTGGTAATGTACTTGCTACTGTAATAAAACAATACAGCATACACATACACTGCAGAAATGAGTAACTGTCCTTATTTCTTAGACATGATTACTGTGCCTAAAGCGTATACCCTAAACTGGCTGCGTTCATACACCATTTTGCGTGGGAAATAAGCTAGCTAACATAGAGAAAGCCCCACAGGCGATCCCATCCTGCTGTCACAGCTGCCTTCCACTACGTACAATTACATCTGTGTCTGCTCTGCACTTCTTTCCTTGATTCATCTAATGAAGTTCCAAGTGAAGCATGAATACTGCACGTGCAACATGCAGTAACAAAAAATCACAGCAGAGATTTAGAAGTTAATTACGTGATTGAAGAATACCAGGCAGGAGTTAGAAAACAGCTCCTCAAGATTTCAGCATCACCATCCATAAGTAATTTCTGCACATGTAACGCCTAACTGGATATTCTCCAAAAGACATTTTGTAGAGGCACAGACTAAACAGGAAAATATTTTAAGTCTTCCTTGTTCTACAGGGAACTTGCGGGAGCTAGATATTTTGACATTCTTTCTGCTTGTTCCCCGATTGTGGGTTTTCCCCTGTCTGTTCCTTTCAAATTAAATGATACATTATGTATTTCTTCTGGCAGGCTGCTTTTAGCATACCGCTGTGGTCTAACACAGTCAGTAGAGTTAAGTTACCGAAGGGCTTGATTCCCCCCACACCAATGTGCAGCTACCTGAAAGTTTTCATTACCACCCTCTGTTCGTTTTTGGTAAAGGAGGAGCTGGGCGTCTCCTCTCAACGCCTGGAAGTATTGAGCCTCCCTGCTTCTTCACACACAGGATGAATGACACGATGGAGGCACATCCCCTCTGTCCGGAGAAAGAGAGATTGAAGAACTAATTCATACAAGGTGCTTAATTTGAACAGGACTAAAAATGGATGAGAGGAATCCCAGCTTTGCTGACTCTCTTCTTCCAGTCCGCTCAGTCTGTATCTTCTTACCCAGCCTGCGGGGGTTTGGTTGGGTTTGGTTTTGGTTGGGGTTTTTTTTTTTTCATTTAAAAGCTGAGCCAAATGCTTCTATTACATACAGTTAGAAAGGCATCTGAATCAGTGGTTTCTAATGCCAACTCTCAGTTAGGCTGGACTGCAAACTGGGGAGGCTGTACCTCCTGCCCCCAGTACACTTAAATCCAGAAGACTCTGTGACCCCTTCTTCGGCAGTACTGCCAGCACCGCTCATCAGCTACCACAATGAGAAACACCCCTAGGAAAATCCAGAGCTCCACAATGCAAATATTGCTTTTGGTTTACCCACAAAGAGAAAACAGTCACAGACACAGAGAACACTGTTGTGATTCACTCGTTTCCAAAGCAAACATAGATTTCCTATTTAAAGAACAGCAGATTTTTAGGGCCCTCAATTAAAATTACTCATTTGAAATTGAAGTCAAGCTGCCAAAGCTCAGAAATTACAGATTTCAAGTTCCTCCTCTAGCCCTTTTTCCCCTCCTTGTGGGAAACCATTTTGTACAGTGAAAGGAATCAGGGTCCTATGTGAAAAACAGTGCACGACCAGACAACTAAGAATAGGAATGTAAGATGCCCAAAGCAGAGGAAACAAGCCTAGTGCTTAACAGCTGCCTCTTGACTTCGTAAACCACCAGGTTCTTCCAGGGCAGTTGCACACACTCTTCCCCCTTAGGCAGAAAAAAATCCTACTGTATTCAGTTGTACCCCCCACCTGCCATTTGCAAGGTTTGGAATGGGGAAGAACGTGCCTAGTCCGCGCGGGAGATGGCTCTTGGTGCGGCCTGGGGGCAGCCCGCTCTGACTCCCTGCCCCTGCAGGCAGCGATCCCGCTCAACGGAAGGGGCAAAGAAAACCTTCCAAGGAAGAGTTTCATCTCGGTCTCAGCTTTCACAGTTTCCTCAGGACAGCTCTTGGCCTGTCCCCTTCCACAGCTTCTGCCTTCAGGCCAGCCCTTCTGGCTCCTTTTACTGAGACAGAGTGCCCCTGTGTCCGGCAGGGCCTTGTTGACACGAGGACAAAACCTGTTACAGGAAGGGCATGGTACTGCAGCGTAGTTTACCTAAAGCACAGCAGCCCTCATGGGTCACCTGGAGAGACGAGCAACCCTCTGGGGTCAGCACACCACCTCAGCAAGTCTCCCCTGGGCACACAGCAGACTATCTGCCCACACTTTGGAGTCCATGAAGTCCATCCATCTCATCTGGCTTGTGCCTGGTTCCCCTCTGGGCTCCTCTGTTCCTCCTATTCCATCTGTAAGCGGGCTTGCAATTCATGTAGTTTCTCTGGCACCCATTCTGCATGGTCCAGTGGGGTTCAATGCTCACATGGCATGTCAAATCCTACACGTTTGAGCTGTTCTTTCCTCAGGGATGTTCCTTTATTCAATCCTACATGGCTCCTCTGTTCCAGGCTAAACAATGTAGTAACAATACTGACACACTCCTAATTTCTCCTCCCATAACATCTCTACCTGGAGAGAATATTCTTAAAGCTGGAGAAACCTTCCTTACATGCCATGTCTGTGAGGACACAAACTAACTACGCATTTTCTCTTATTCTTGGAATAGCATCATCCGGTGGGTTCAGAGAAGAGAAGAGGGGGAGTCCATTTCCCTCCCATTTCCATCCTTTTCTTCTCCTTCCAGTATTGGGGACTCTCTTCCCCCAGTGATACTCTGAGCAATTTTTGAGCTTTGCTCTCAGATCCAAATGCAAAATGGCACTTGCCTGCTAATGAACCGTCCTGGCTCAAAGTCAAATAAAGTCTTCCCAAACCACTTTGCAACAAAGCTATCTGGTTGTTCACGATTCAACTTCCAGTTCACTAAGCCCCTCTGCTAGGCTCCTGATCTTTTTATCCAGCTAGCATGTGGTTTGAAGATCCTCTGAGATTTTTTCATCTCTGTTTCCAAGATTTACTTTTCTTGAACTGCCTGGGGATGGTGATGATGGAGAGGGACCCAGCAGTAGGTGGCAACTGCACAGAGGAAAAAAAAAACCACTCACAAAACTCATGTAATTTAAGCATGGAAGTGAGATTTCTTTCTTCTGTTTGTTTCAAATCCTACAGTGAACTATGTTATCACAAAAGGATGATCACCAAAGATAATTTTCTGAAATTAGAATGCAAGTTAATGGCAATGTACATGGTCCTGCTTACTCAAAATCCCAACAAATCTGAACTAAATGCCAACGTTATCCAAGATATGTCTCTTCTTTAACATACATAAATCCTTCCTGGAAGTCACTTTTCTTTTCAGATCTGCAGAAATGAATGAACTAGTTTTTGACTTCACAGAGTTTCCATGAAGAATTATAACTGTGAGCAACCTAAGAGGAACCAAATATGACAGGCTGACTAAAACCGTCTTAAAAAAAAAAAAAAAAAAAAGGCATTTATCTCAGAGATTTACCAGCCTGTGAAACCAGTGTTACTGTAACTAAGAGATTTGAACTGCCACAATATTTAACTGTTCTTGCAGAACAACATAAATCTGTATTTGTCTGGTCTGGATTTGAAAGAAGTAATAGCAAATTCCAAATCTACCCAAAAAAAGCTTTCCACCCGTGGACTCTATAGGGTACTTAACCTCAGACCCTATCCCTGACACAGCAGTACCACTGCTTACCTTGGGGGCAGACAAGGAGGAGATAATACTTGCACTGATGTCTTTGAAGTTGAAGAAAGCCACAGAGCCACATGTACATCATCATCATCATGAACAACACGAAATTATAAGGCTGATAAACAAATTCTTTCTCTTCCTTTCCAGTTGCTTTTCCTTACAGTTTGCCTTTGTACTGAATAGGTATCTCTTCAGGTACTACAATACCAAGCTGTTTCAGGTATTTACTGTTTTCTACGTAACTTTTCTTAAGATACAAGAGCGTTATCTTTGTCCCCACCATACAGGAAGAAAAGTGAATGTCAAGCATTTACCACAACCTGTTCAATATCCTACAGGCCGTCTGTCACAGAGTCAAGACTTGAGCCCACACGTGTTATTTCCTAGTCTAATCCTCCCACACCTAAGTGCATTCAAAGGGCCAGTCTGTCTCCTATTTTCTCATACTCAGCCTTGTTGAAAAGTTGCCTTGATCATACACTCCTCTACACATTGCCCATTAGATGCTCAGCCCTTGAGCCTGGGAAGCTGTTTGTTCTGGGATTTCAAAACTCCCATCACCTGCAATTGCAAAGTGGTATCTTTGAAAGGTTACAAACCCAAGCAGCCAATATATGTAGCATGAGCAAAATTTAAAAGCTGTTTAAAAGTTTTGTAGTTTTACTTCCACTTTTCTTCCTACTCTAGGGACAACAACAGACAAAAGGACAGGACTGTGACACTAGGAGCAACTGGCCTCACAAAAGCCACACCACCGAGGAAGGGAATGCAATTGCCATTCCTTGAAGAGGAGTGTCCCGATAGAGGAATATACTGAACAGGATGAAAGTGAGGCCCCTCCTTCAAGTGAAGTCAGCACTTCCTAAATAAGAGAAATATGAAGCCCTGATTGACTTGCTTCTCCTCTCCTGTTCTACTGTGACAGAGACCATCTCAGCACTGGCATCTTGCATGATCTGACACATGATATTTGGGTCTTATGATATTTGAGTTTTTTTCAAAGACAAGTCTGGGGGGTTGAACAATTTTAAGAACACCTTCAGTTTTCATGGTTATGGAGGGAAAGAAATAATCTGCAAACACAACTAAGTATAACCTAAAAGATCTGTGAACCAAGCAAATAACTCAACATGCCTTCTTTCTGAAAGTCTTATGGTACTGCAGAACATGACTTCAAATTTCTTAACATCTAGGTTCCAAAACACTGTCAATCAACTAATGATACAAAGAAGTACAGAGGTTTTAGACAGACAAATATCTGTAAAAAGAGAGAGAGAAAGGTCCTTAAACTCTATGTCCTACTATAGAGTTGTGATAGATTAAAAAGCCAGACAGGGTTTGTTGCTGGTTTTGTTGTTATTTAAATCATCAGGGGTCCTTACCTCGAAATTCCAGCCCTCTGAGCTGAAAGGTGACAAGGCCATTTCCAATTTCGATCAAGTGCACAAAGGCATTTAAATAATCCGATGCCAGAATAAAACAGTCTCCTGTGTTGTAGTTTCCCCAGCGGCCCAGAATCAAATCTCCACAAAGAGACTCCTGCAGAGATCTTGTCAAATGCTCATAAAAAATGGAGTTGAGATTATTGTCATCATTTCCTACAACCAGAGCAGCACACATTTGTAAAGAATAAAATTTATAATACACTAAGCCATTCTGCATAAAATCCCATGTTCTTTTTTATTCCTGCATAAAGCTTCTTCCTCTAGTTGAATGATATCTTCCTGATACTTTATACAATCTACATTTCCTAGATGGTTTTTAGCCTTTCAGAGAATCAGGCCTGAAACTTTTGTTTAATATCAACAATGTTGTAAATAGAATATAAAATCAGTGATAACATGTATTTCGGACTGAATCAAATCACCTTCATGTTTTACAACAGCAAGAATTTTTTGGCTCCACTGAAAGTCTCTGCAATGCTAAGTTAATGTCTACATATTGTTCTTAATTTTAAGAAACAAGAAATCATGATTATTTCAGTACATAAGCTTAAATCTAAGTATTATTTCTGAGATTTTTAAAGAATTCGGTCACACAGCTTCCAGTAATTTTGTTGGGATTTTTTTCTTTTAGTCCTCCAGGAATATTTCAAGGCTTTGTCCATGAAGTATCTGTTGGTACTTAAAATGAGGATATAGTATATTGAGAAAGAATGAAACAAGGTTCATTCACCACTAGAATTGCTACCACTTCTTTAAAAATAGCAGCTGTCCAATTACATGTTGGTTGGACCACTTGTCCAGGTGAAAAACACCCAATCACAGTCTAGAAATGTCATCTCATAAAGGCCTATGGCATTTAACTGGATTAAAAGTAGCACTTTATGATGGTGATTATAAAGTGAAAGGGAATGAACCTCTCACAAATGCTAACACAGTGCCACATAATCCAATGTGGTGTTTTGTGCTTGTACTCTTTTACATAATATATGCTTGACATGAGAACTGCTTTTCTTTTCTATAATGCGTCGGTGCCTCACCTTCCAATACTTTTAAAATGCTGGTGCATGAATAGATACACATGTACAAACCAACATCTTGTAGGTGTATTTGTATACATGAGAGTGTATCTGGATACATATGTACAGGTACACATGCATATTTATGTATGTGCATATTTAGAAGCAGATCTAACATGGAGAAAAAAATCCAGAGGATGACAGGCTATAGCTTCCCCTACAAATTGCTCCTTAATACAAGAAGAGGAGTGGGCATGTTACTACGATGATTCTCATCACCATGGCCATTATGCATCCAGCCCTGGTATGTATGTATGTGCAGGTGTGTATGCACATACAGACATACTCAGCTATACACCTTCTAGAATATAGTTGGTCAAAATCTAAATGAGTCATAAAATGAATCTTTTAAGCACACACACAAAAGGAATGTTTTGCTTGAGCTATGGGGTTTAAAACATAATTAACTTATTAGCATATATAATAATGCTAAAGGTTATTGCTATCAGATGACAGAATGGCCTTGGGAAACATCTTAACTCCCTACCTTGAAATGATAAATAATGAAGTAACACTATATATGCCTCAAACTGCTAATACCTCTCTCGCCTTCTTGGACACCCTGGATTACACCCATTTCTGCTTGAAGATGTGTATTCATGCTACTGATGTAATGGATAAGGATAAAGGGGGGGGGGGGGAATAAAAATATAACAGCAATAATTACAATGTAAACTTATAGCTCCACAATACAAGCCCTGACACCTCAGTGGCAAAATAAAATCAGGCGCAGAACACAAGCAGAAGAAACCCATCTATGAAGCGCTGGCCTCTCTCACGGGGTCTGGGATTTGGCATGAAACACTGGTATTGGTTTCCCCTGGAAAGGGCTCTGTCCCGCCAGGTGCTGAAGAGCATCAGCGGAGGTACCACACACTCTCCACATCCACTGACTTGCCAAAAAATGCTCTCATTTCCCAGTCTCACAGGAACCACTCGGTGCAGCCCAGGAAGGTGCTTTACATTGCCAAGGTCGGAGGTCATTTAATGCACCAATACCCAGAGGACAAACCCACCATCTTTCCTACTTCTTTCTTTTACCCCCTCCTGCAAATTTTCCAATTTCCCTTTCCTCCCTCTCCAAAAAGATTTCTCTCCAGGGAAGAGGAGCTACCTGTCAGCCCAAACTGCTCAGCAGTATGGGCACCGTTAACCTGCTGCTTTTTTCCAAGACCTTTCCCTGCTCACAGCTGACCTTAGAGTCTAGCTAGGGTGTCTGCTGCGTACTCTGCACAAACAGCAATGTCATGATTAACCAAGCAATTCACAGCCCAGCAGCTATCTGATCAGCTACACATAACTGAAGAGCTAATTTACTTATCGAGTCCGGTGCTCTGCTACATTTAAAATGCTCTGGTTTGTTCACACAACATTTAAACTCTTTGCATCTCTTCAGCTTCCCAGGAAAAGCCTCGATGGTGTAAATACATCACATTTTGCAAATCAAGCAAACACCCAAATTCCCAGGCCATACCTGCATCCTTTTCGATCTGAATTGCCAGTCTGGTGTTGGAATGGTCCGATCTTTTGGTGCTGGAAATAAAGACATGTTGTACAGCCAATTCTTTTTTTTTTTTTTTTAAATAAGATTCTCCCAAACCCACATTTTTATTTTCTTTTTAATGTATCTTCTCACTCTGTGTTTATATCATTATGCAGTTCACACTATAATCCGTTCATTGGTTTACTCCAAGTAGGCATATAAAGTTATTTCAGTTCAGTATTGCTATTGATATTGTAGCTTATCAGCACACATAACAAAAGTGTCTGTGTCCCCTCCTCCTTTTCCTCAAACTCTTTCTTCCTCATTTTCCTTCTTGTGGGGCAGAGTCCATTCAGAATTTGGCATCTGTGATAATACACAACACTACGTACTTAAATAATTGAACTGGCTCCAGAAGCACATCAGCCAGGTGCCACCAAAACACTGAATAGAAAGCATATTAAAATCAGTCTCTCTTCCCTTTTAAGCCTTAAGGGAAACAGCTGGACTCAAGGGGTTTTCTTTGTGCAAAAACATTTCTGTGGGTGTATAACATCTATGGAAAAATGACAACAACAAGAATCACTATGTAGTTTTATATTTAGCTAGGCAGCGACGACAGAGTCCCTGGTCATTCTTATCACTTGAAAAAGAGTAAATTACAGGGTCTTATTCCATACAGACAGTTGTTGTGGTGACTAGGGATATTCAACACTAAAAGTCCAAAGCACCTCCCAAGCGTCCATCTCCCAAGCCTTCAGGGTACAAGTGAAAGCCTGGCTAACAGAAATGCTATAGTAAATATAAATTTCCCTGAAATACTGCTCTGGCAGTGGTGCTTTATGATATCAGGACACTTCATTAAGAATACTGTTTTGACTTTTGCCCTGAATCACTAGCCTTAGCAGAAGGTCTATCAACCAGATACGTAAATGTTATCATTCTTTGGTAAATGGGGTTAAAACAGAAAATGGGGAAAGACAAAGCTGTGTGCCCTAAACCACAGTCAGCGTAAGGCTACATGTGACAGTGGTGAGAGTCTCATCTGTTCACCAGCCTGCAAACAAAAGGGAAATGTGCCAAGGCACCATCTCTCCTGGCACGGGACCCGAGGGAGAGACCCAGACACAGTCCTCATCATGTCCTTTGTCAAACTGTGATGAGGATGGCATGGCCAGGTGGGACTGGCTGGAGTCTGGCTCATTAGGGTGGAGCACAGGGGAGATTTTTGAATGGGTTGGCCAGTCAACTTAGCCCAAATTTAGCTACTCGCTCTGAGAACTTAGACATGGCCTGAGGAAGACTGCGGCAAGGAGGGTGCAAGTTATATGGGAGGCTTTCAAACAGCTTAAATAACACTGAAAAAGGATGATGTAAACCCAGGGTAATGTTCTCTTTGAAGCACAACAGAGACTCTCTGGGAGCCTGTATGTCCTCATCGCAGTGTTGGCTCCCAGGATTTTGTGTGTCAATATACAAGTTATTTAAAATGTTGGAAGTTTCTGAGCTGAAGCTATAAGCTCATGCTGAAGCCAACTGGGAGAGGGATGTCATCGATGTCCCCAATGTTAGAAAGCCTCTTCATCCACTCTCTACAGCCTCCCCTAAAAAGCTGTGGAAAACTGACCAACAGAAAAATTGCACACAGCCTTCTGTAGAGGAACAGAATTGCTTTACTTCTACTCCCTACCAGCAACTGATTTCTGCTTTAAAAAGGCATGTTCTTTACTTTGCAAGAAATACAGTTGGAGAGAATATGAGTCTTAATTAGAATTATTTGTAATTAACATTAGAACATTATCTACAGAGATTAACATTTTATTTGATGTATTATTTATCTTCCTGCCTCTGGTTGGCTCAGCTTATTGTAATTGCAATTTCCATTTCCTATGCAACAGAAAATGGCAACAGGGGGAGTGCCTTCTAAGCAGTTCAGAACAGAAAGAATGATTTTACTTCAAAAAGGTTGTCAGAATTCTTCTACCCTGATATACATCCACCTGCAAGTGCAACATATGCAAGAGTAAGCATAAAGATTAGGTTATAGAATTCAATCAATTTTCTAATCTCAGCAGAGAAACGCTGCTGATTTCCAAGTGCATATGTTTTAAGATTATGAGACTCCTTATTAACTTTCAGTCCCTTTGAAATCAGTGTGGCAGTATGAGGTACAAGTCAATACTATTCTTTACCCCCATTTTTTACCAACCTATAAAGCATTTCTGTTCTTGAGAAATATTGAGACCCATACAAATCAAGCAATACTTCAGAAAATTCTCATCTATAGTAAGTAGGAATCCTTTTGCCCAGCATGCAGCTCTGACTTCATTTCCTTCCCCCCCCTTTTTTTTTTCCTTTGAGAGAAAGATGCATGAAACAATCAGGGAAAATCACAAGTGCTTCAGGACACTTGGAGACGGATAACGCAGCCTGATTGGGAAGAAGGGAAGGAAGCAGAACAGCTCTCACAAACAAAACAAAACCAGGCTCCATTGCAGCTTTATCCTCTATTCCAAGCACAGTAACAATTGCTTAAGCAGCTAAAACACGGGCCTCAGGACATAAGACAAGAAAGGATTTACCTTTTCAGACACTACCAGAAAAACTCAAAGCTTTATACAGATATTTTGAAGCATAATTTTAATTTTTTTTAAGACCGAGGGTAATATAGACAGTTTGTAAAGCAAACTTCCCTCCTGAAATTCAGTTCAGTTGAATAAATTCAGTCAGGTAATCCATTTTGGACTTTAAAAATCTTCCACAATTATTAGTAACCAAAGCTATGTTTGTACCTCTTGAAAGCAATGGGAATTTGCATAGCATTAAGCTATAATACACTGTGCCTAACAATCAAACCAGCGACGCCTTTACTCCTGGGCTTTTCACTGTCGACGAGGACCTCTCAAAGTGAACTTTTGGGACTAGTGGATGATTTGGGCTTTCCTCCAGTGGCCTCTTGCTTTAAATTTGGTTGTTACCACTCATCCAAGGTGATAATTAGCTCAGTAATTGGATTTCTTCCTGAATTGCATTATTCTATGCAAACCAAGTGCAGGTCCTTGGGCACTTGCCCTAAAGAGCAAGTGATTGTGTTTGAATGTCTTCAGCTAAGTCTTCAGCAATTTTGAAGTCAACATCCTGCTTAGTTCCTGAAATATCTATCTCACGCTCTTTTAATCCAGCATTTACATGGGCACTGAGATAATCCACTGGTTTGCATAGCACTGTTCATGTCATTATAACTATCACTTCCCATTGCAAAAGGATGAAGTCACTTCCTATGCTTCCCTTGTCCAAAAATACTGCCTCATTTTTCAACCTGGAAAGACTTTCTTCTCCCACTTTACCCTCCCAATTTCCTTAGAAAGGTAGAAAAAAGACCAAGGGGGATTCAGGCAGCCTTGGGAACATACAGCGGATGCTGAGAACCGGGCAAATTGAGGGCAAGAAAAAAAAAAAATTCATTGCTGTTCTTATTTCCCAAAGATGAAAATAAAATTGCAGCTGTTCTATCTGCCTTGCTGTTGATGGGTTTTTCCCCAAAACACAAATTCAAGATTTCCAGGATTCCTGCTGTGAAGAAGGGGATCTCTACTTAGAAAGAGAACAAAACAAAGAAAAGCAGTTCCCCTCTGAGGGATAGAAGAGATGCCTTTCTAGGGTAGATCCGAAGTTTTTCTTTGTCTGTGTCCAATGAATTTTAATCTATCTTTCCATGACATCTAACAGGCAAATCTAACAGAAAGAAACTTTACTATGTTGCAGCCCTATGATTATTCATGAGAGTCTGGAAAAAAAAATCCTCAACATTTCCATGTGAATATCTTACGCTGCTGGCACTATGAACGGAAGGTTTAGCATTAAAAACACAGTAGTAGTAGGCTGCAACAGCGAGGCAGGAGGGAGAATGAGGAGATGGCAGAATAAGCAGGCATCTATGATTATCTGAAGGACACCAGAGGCAAAAACGATGGTACTAATTGGAAGTGTAAAGGTGCCCAAGTAGTTTTAAATCAATTTCATCTAAAACGCAGAATGATTTCAGTGCGATTATAACAGCAAAGGCTGACAGCCCCTTCGTGCATAACCATGGCCAGGTTTTCTGGACAGCTGCATGGAAGATATGCCTTAGGTTTAACTCATATTAATAAAGAAAGATATCTTAAAAATGAAAGCAACTTCTTCCTGATCACTCGCTCTGATTTTTATTTTTCATGCTTTCTTCCTCCCCTCCTTCCTTGACTGCTCCAGTGTTTCATCTAACAATAATAAAAAGTGGCTTTGATTGCACACTAGGAAACTGGGGGAGGGCACTAAGATATATAAAAAGTACCAGTTGCTAAAGACAGCGCTGTTGAAGTATCCTTTTAAAACATAGGAAGATCTTATTATATTAATAATGTTTCCTGCTCTTAGGGTTTCTTTACTTTCTTAAAAAGGTTTCTATAATTCATTCTGAGAGCTTCTTGGGTTTGGTTTTTGGGTTTTTTTGTGGTTTGTTTGGTGGGGGGTTTTTGTTTGGTTTGAGTTTTTTAAAAGTAGGTGTAAAAATCAGACTTGCGGTCATTTGCTGAGATACTACTGAGCATGTTTATATGGCGTATTCTGAAGCCTTTCCTGAAGATGCGGTTTCTGTGCTCCTGCAGCAAAAGGGATGCAAGAGAGGTGTGAGTGCCCAAACATGGATTGAACAGCCCACCTAAGTGCTCTGACATTCAAAGGTTTAGCTGGGGAATTCACCTCTTATTTGTAAACCAGGTCATTTAAGCATCTGTGTACTTGAAAATATTCACTAATGCTTTACCAAAATGTCATCAATATCCCCGCTTTTGTCTTGCCTACCTTGCTACTTAATTTCTTTCCCCTTGTCTGAGTATGCTTTTTCTTTTAAAAGACATTTAGTCATGATCTCCAGATATTTTATATTAAGCAATACAAGAAGCTTTGCAAGTGGAAGGATTATGCCAACTGCACAGAGACATTTGTGTTCACTCTTGTGTCAGTGAAAAAGGGCTGGGACCCTGACATTCCTGTAAGGATGGGGCTTAGCGCAGGACCCTACATCACAGCTATACTCACTGTCTGCAATTCATAGAGGTATTTCTAATTCAAAAAGCAAATGTCTTAATTACACACAAAAACATGCAGCTGAAATAGTGCAGGTGAGTGTTTTTTTCTGGTTTTCCCATTGTGAGCCAGCACAAACATTATAGGAAAGGTACTATGCTGTACCCAGAGCTCTGCAGGACTAATTCACTCGGGCTCTGCATTGGCTGATGGGCCCATGAGTGAAGTGGCAAAAGCCTGAGAAACTGTAAGGACCTGGAGAGTAGAAAGGAGGTGATGAGAAAAGTCCGGGTGAAGTCTTCACCAGAAAAAGAGAGCAAGATCAGAGAGCAAAAATATGACCAAAATGTTGGGAGCTGCTTCAGCAAATGAGACCAAGATGCTTACCTCCTTTACTCCACACAGAGAGATGCACGTACCCTTGCACATCAGGAAACATCCAGGACTTGAGCAAGCTGTAGCATGAATTATTCCCTGCTGCTATCTGTACACAACTTATGTATCACCTCAGTTAAAACAGTTACACTTGCTGAACATCTCTGTGATCTCAGCTTTTCCCCTGTCTTCACATCTTGACAAAAGTTGCTTGAGTAAGCACCTTCTTGAATGGAAGGTTTGAGTTTAGTGCTCGGAACCTCAGCTTGCCCCTAAATGTTCGATTCAGTTAAATCTAAAACAGGAGATGATCTACATTATCCAAGTGAATGGGATGAACACTTGATGAGAACACTTATGCTTAAGGAAATTCAATTAATTCATTTCAACAGGTTTCCAATACTTGACATGACAGAAATTTCATGAATTTACTTGATCTCATTAGATCTACATAATTTGGAAGCTAAGCATTAGATGAGCAGCTTACAAAATTTTAGTGCCACTGTATATCCACACAAGCCCTTAAAATATTACATGCTTCCTATTTCTGATTTATGAGTCCATTCTCATCTTTCTTATGCCCTGTTGCTGCCTTCCTTTCTGAATATCTTTAAAAGTCCTCTTCTATCATGCTCATGATTTCTTTTCCTCTATAGGTCTGAGTTCCTGCTTATCAATGACTGTTGCATTATCCTCTCAGATTTTTCACTGCACGCCTTTTCCTTTTTTGCCTGTCCCTTTCCCTTTTCATTTATCCCGCTTGTGGTTTTGATCTCTGCTTGTGTTCCTGCCTGGCCTCAGCATGCATTCTCTCTCTGATGCCTCCCTTCTGTCTTTATTCTGTCCCCTTAGAATGATTCAGTGAATTGGAGATGTGAATGCATCTTTAACTCGGCAGGGAACTACAGAGCACTGAATCAGAATGCACTCCCAATTAATTATCACACATATGGCTCCTATTCAATTAGCCTCAATTTGTTTTATTGACTGCCAGGGGCAAAATTTGAGAAGAAGAGATGTTACCAGTTAAAGAGATACTGCCAAACAGTTAAAATACAACTTTGAATTTTGTATAGCCTCCCTTGAGTGGCAACTCAGAAAACATTTTAATACCAGATCTATTTGGTTAAAGGTGCTTGCTTTTCCTTGCCCATCCTTTCCCAGACACCCCTCACATTTTCCCGGTTTGGTGTCCCACACACGGAGTCAAGTAATGAGGTAAGGGCAGGGTTGGAGAGGAGATGTACACACCTCCATGCTACAGCCAGCGGCCAAAGGGGCACACGTGCACACAGGGTCACTCACTCTGGGGGAGATCACAGTTCAAGATGCTGAGGGGAACGTAATTTCTAGTAGGGCTTCTTTTAGCCTGGGGCTTTACCTGAAGCAACACTTCCCACACCTGAATGCTGTGGCTTTGTCACTCCTCAAAGCCCTACACACCTGCTGAAAGGGAATAAAGACTCCTAAAGCAGGCAAGTGTTGCAGGTACAAGTCCATGGGCAGTACTGGTGGTGCGCAATGTGAAGATGTATAGCAGATAGGCTTTACAGCAAGGAGGATACAGGGACGGGTCTTGAGAAGAGAGTCAGGTGAGTAAGTAATGAAAAACATGTAACTTCAGAGGGCTCATGAAGAACTAAGGCTGAAGTACGGACAAAGAAGTTCCTTGTTCTTCAAACATTTTGGTTTTCTCTGTTCTCTCCCCCAGTGCCAGAACCATGGCCACACATGCACCTGGAGAACAGGGTGCAACTTCTCAACGACCAGTTTATACTCATTGTTTCAACAGAGGAGCATTTTTTTTCCCCAAAAATCATCTTTATTGGGAAATCTGCCAGTTAGAAGAGTAATGAAGGAAAAATAGCAGTAACTTGCTAAAGTTTCAGCTTTTGCATCACTGCCAGCCAGGGAGTGCCACTATAATCAGCAGGAACGCTATACCCAAGAGCACCCAAGCCAGGCCTAAGCATCCCAAAGGCTGGATGCTCAAGGATCTAAGTCCCTTTGATGTCTCCAGAAAGACTCTCTCCAAATTCCACATGCTTTGTGAACAGTACCAGGCAGCCCTTCTGATTTGAAGACAACACACCAAAAATTCAGACTAAAAACTGTTCATTCATTGGTCCTATTTGCTTTGACTTGTAAGTCCCAGGCACTAATAAGAACCTATTTTGGTTTTATCTACATGCTGATACGTATTTATACTATTTTGCTGAGTTCTAAATTAACTTAACACTCAATAAAAGCCTGGAGGAGCCCCAAGGCCAACTCAGTGAAGGCCTCTCTTAAAAGAGCCACAGTCATCAAAGGGACTAGCATTCATAAAAATGAGTAATAGCTGATAACAAAGGAACTAGAACCTCAGTACACTCTAAAGTCGTGCAACTGGAATACAGTGCTTCTTTCTGGTCAGTTCATAAAAAACAGTATAGAAACAGAAGCCATCAGAGAGAAACACAAAAATTAGCAGAGAAAGAGAAACAGTTCAGAAGAAACTAAAACGATGGCAATGAACAGTAAAACTCAGGGCTGCAATGTGGCTTTCATGCCACAGGTGGCTGGAAGCATTCAGAAAAGTCTGAACCCTAAGTAAGGAGAACAGGCAGTGACAGTAGTCAGAGCATAACATTTCTGAAGTGCTATTTGAGGAAATAGGGCAAACACTAACTCCTGTCGATTATGGGAAAAAAGGATCTCCTATGCTTAGGTTATGCTATAACTGTTGACTTCAGAGGTTAATGTACCTTTCTTTAAAGTATTCATTATAAATCAATGTCCAAGATATTACTGAACTATAAACATCTGCTGCAGTTGTTCCTCTGTAAACACCACCACTATGGAGGTCTAAGAACATGTGAAAAATCAAACAACATAGCAAGAAAAGACTAAAAGAAGAAATCCAGCCCTGAAAAGGAGAACTTGAAAGGTCTGAACATGCAGCTCCCAAACAAGGCCCATAGACAGAATGACATTTTGTGTTAGGAGCAGGAGTTTTAGCAGCTGTAACAGATGAGCAGGCTCACAAGGAAACCAGATCCACTAGGGTGTGTTAAAAATAAGCATTTGGAAGTGGAAGGCCTGTTATTTTATGGGAAAAAGGGAGGGAGCAGTCAGGTACTTTTCACAACTCCTTTTCCCACACACATGCATAATTGTGAGGTCAACCTGAACTACGTTTACACTGGGAAAACTCTTCCCGTTCCACCTGCAAGCTGTCCATGATGGGCAGGTTAAGTGAGCTGGTAGGAAAAAAGAAAACACCAGCTGCACTAGATTTGAGGCCAGGCAGCTTTTCCTCGCCCTCCGTTCCCAGCTGTATTAAACTTACAGGTGGCTGTTTTCCAGACCACAATGACTGGAACAAAACCGCAGTGTTACACTTTTTAAAAAGATGGACAAAAGAAAGGCTTGTTCACATATTCTCAAACACAGAGAGGTATCCTGTGATGCCATTCTGAGATAACTGGCAATTTAATCACAGCCTCTTTAGAGACACCTAACTAATTCAGTTACACCACACTGTAATTCACCCAAGACCCTTCAAAGAAAATGCAAGCTGTGCCTTACCCAAAAATAGGCACTGAACCAGATGACCGAGAAAGAATAGAAACAGGAAGAAGCAGGAGAGACCAGCAGCTTGTAGGCAGCGAAATCTCCAGATTCCTGGTGGCAGTTTGCTGTTTGCAGGGACGAGCCACAGCTGCAGCAAAGAACAGGCTGCTCAATGTGATCCAGCGGTTAGACCCACTGGGGAAGGAAAGTAAACTCCCTACGCTGTTCTGTCCATTGCCATATCCAAGATACAAAGCAAGATAAGAGGGAGGGAGGAGAGGGACAGATTCAGGCCGCAGCGTGACAAAGTATTTAAGAAAAAAAAGCAAAGCAGAGGAATGGAACAACAGCGTTTGAACAAACACTTTATGCTTTAAAGTTCCTATACATTAAACAAGATTTACTGCTATTTCCTTTTCTCTCTCTGACATCTACAGCCTAATCATTCTAACAGCTGTGAAAATAAAGACTAAAACAAGACTTTTCAAACTGGGAAGCAGGACCCAGGCTAATGGCAGGACAAAGCCAGTGTTGCATCAAACTTTAAAAAAAAAAAAAAAAAAAAAAAAAAGAAAATTTCTCATAGTCGAACTCCCATGAGGCAATCAGCTCACGAGCAGCAGGCCAGCTTTCTGATTTTACACGCCTCTCTTTTCAACAACGGCAGCAAAAGCTGTAAAAAAGTGGTTGCATGAGAAGTTGTTTTCTTACCTTCCTTATTACCTTATTTTTCTTCTTCTTAAAGTCACTCTTCCCTTTTGCCCCTGAAAGATCCCTGACCTCAGTGATGTATTGGTGTACTAGACTCTGCATGCAGTGAGTACCAAAGCGCACACTATAAACAAACAGCATCTGCTGATTGCGGGGAAGAACACCCATGCTCTGTGCACACACCGCAAGAGCACAAACAGGCACAGTATGATTCCCGAATTTTGAAGAGCTTGCTAGGAATTTCACAGTTTGCTTACTGTCAAAATGAATTTTTTTTTTTTTAAACCCGCTTGAGTTCCTCCACTGCCTTGAAAAAACAAACAAGCCATCATTTTAATTCTCTAAGACTCTCAGCTCCAGCTCACATCATCTAGAGTAGCAGATGCCCAGTCAGAAACCTGAGGAATCAAACTCCTCTTTAGCCAGCAGAAAAAGTGGGACTAAAAGAAACACCAGAAATGCAAGATGTGTTAGTGTGCACCTAGAAAACACCAGGTAGAGACAACCAAACCAACGCTTTAAGGAACAGATGGAGCAGCTGCTCACCACTTCGGCTACTGGCCTAATAGCCCAGCTCTATTAATGAACATGGCACTCTCTACTTGCTAACCTCCAAAGCTTCGACTTTGGATTCACTTACAGAAAGTGAACGGGATGGTTTTTCCTTATCTAATTTCATACTGTTTGCCCAAGTGAGATGCAAAAATTAAGTTTTCCTTAAGTGAAACAAAGAAAAAATGAAGTTTGCTTGACAGCAGCAATGTGTGCATATACTGGTGAACAGATATGACAGTCTAAGAAAGCAATCTAATTTATTACTTGGAAGAAAAACAAAACCATGATATTTTGCTATCTAGACTGCTTGTCAAAACTGTTTTCAGTTAGTCCAATTAAGAGGTTAAATTATAAAAAATATAACCATGGAATTGACTACCTCTATCTTCATATAAACGTAAATGAGATTTTGTATAGCTAATACAAATGTGATAATTTAATGTGGTCATCAATACAGCAAGGAACTGTTTGAAAATGAGTATGCAAAGCAGGCAAACCAAAAAAAGCTATATAAAGCACACTGAAGGTAGCTTTCCCCTGGGCAAAAGTTCCTGTCAACAGGCAATGAGTATGGAAATAGCAAAAAAATCTGCCAGAGCTTCTGCTTCGTACAAGCGTTACCTCAGACTGCATTGTAGTGAACCTCTGACTTTCCATGAATACCCTGAGCTGAACTTGGCAAAACTGCCAATGCACTCCAAAAAGGAAATCTATACACCACCTTCCCCATCTGTTTGTTCTGTTTTGACTTGCAGCACCTGAAAACTCAATGCGCATCTGGCTGTAGGGCACTGCACCCCAAAGACTGGTCAGTGCAGGAGCCAGAACAATCTTCCACTCCAGCTCAAGTTCCTGATCCTATTTAACTCCACAGCTCTGAAGGAAAGCAATTATGCCATCCCTTTGAATTTTTAGATGTTGAAGGGTCAAGATTTAAAGCAGTAAGGCAAGGCCCATCTCAATTCAATTATTTTAAGTATTTTGTAGAAAATTTCCCTAATCTTAATACAAAATTACTCCCTTCCCTTGCCTTTCTCTGTCTTTTCACTGTGTCCCTTTAATGAACCAGGAGTTTTTCAGTCCAACGCTCACTCGCTCTGGTCAGTTCTTCATGTGAGCAATGAAATACTGAAATGGAAGTGAGGCAAAGGAGAATCAGAAGTGCTAGAGACAAAATGAATACAAATTTAGGAGGAGTCATTACATTTGCGTATGTAGGATGCCAGAGGTTCAGGCAAACATTTATTTCACTTGATGACTATCTGAATCTTCTACAAGGCTGTTTTCTACTTCTGAAAGGTTTTTGAGGGGCAAGGTTGTGCGTTTTATGTTTTAAGTGAGAAGATCATGAAAGATACACTAGAATTTCTAACAAACAGCAAAGCACGATTTTTTTACAGAGTCTAATTTAACATTCACGTTGAAGACAAATT
The DNA here is from genome assembly GCF_900496995.4 of Aquila chrysaetos chrysaetos. Taxonomy (NCBI): domain Eukaryota; kingdom Metazoa; phylum Chordata; class Aves; order Accipitriformes; family Accipitridae; genus Aquila; species Aquila chrysaetos. The sequence continues at coordinate 31,529,633 of NC_044016.1, read as the reverse complement.
TGTAATAACTGCTTATTTTGAAAGGACAAGTAGTGGTGGTTTAAAGTATTAAAAGGGTTCTGGGTTTTGCACTTGGGGTTTTACAGTTTATGGGTAAAATAATTAGCTTTGCTTTCAAAAATTTTTAGCAGCAACTTATTCCCTTAGTGGGAGTCACAGATGGTCAGTACTGATGAAAACAAGACACACACACCCTTATTTAAGTATCAAGCATCAACCATCTTTTGAAATTTCCTTTTAATATCTTCTGTTCACCTCGTCCCAAAAGCCTCAGTCAAACCAAAAGCAAATGAAAACGGTCCCCTCTCTTTCCATCTACAATAACACAGATTCTACACTAACCTAGCTATATAGAAGTGATGTGCCTACAGCTGAGTTTGATTCTCTAACTGGTACCTAGAGAAGAAGCCTCGTGTCTTCAAAATGCTCTAGTTAAATGTTAAAATCTGTACTTCCTACTCAATATTGTTCCAATAACGTAAAGCTGTCTGTGGGATTAGTGGTAGCTTCCTGCCTTTCCATGACTCCCCTCAACTTCATTCCTATGAAATAATAAATGTGTTGACCCCCCAAAAAAGATGTGTGAGAGAATTTTGTTAAGATCTGGCCCCAGTGTACAAAACTCAGCTCCCCTCAGAAGGTTTCCACAAATCTCATCATATTCAGAAACAAATACAAAGCCTCTTTAAACAACTTGGCTTTGTCTGAGTAATTTCTTTATAGGTAAGTACATATTCACTCACTGATACAAGTCAAAATCAAACAAAATAAAACTCTTCAAACTAATCAGACCCTTTCCCCTAAAAGATGGAAAAATCAATCACTGTAATTTTCAGTTTTGAATTGTCTTGAGGTGCTCAGATACATCAGTGGCACTGATACAAGAAGTGTGGTAAGCGTACAGCACTTTTCACTGGTCCGGCCAAGTCCTGATTTGGCCAATACAATTTTCACTTTGTGCCTCAAACCGCTGTTCTGCAGCTGCAATAAATTACTCCGAGCCTCGTTACATGTTAATAGGGGGTGAAGAGCTCATGCACTGCCCAGACCACAGGACTCAAAGGGCCCACCTTAATCACTGAATCCAGCCCCTAATGTTGCAGACCACTCATTCACCCCTTGCAAAAATTACCTCCATCTGCAAAGGGAAGTGTCTCCCTGTCTCTAGTACTCTTTTGGGAGCCCATTAGATCCCAGTTACCAAGAGCTTTCAAATCCTACTGGGTAGAAGGAGCAGAAGCTCTTTAGTCAATCTTTTCAATATTCTGTGTTTATGTCCTTGTCAAACTGAATGAGTGGCAGCTAAAATATGACACAAGCAACCAATTCGTAAACCCCAAGATCAGATGTAGCAAGTAACGACAATGCACGCTCATCATCACTTCACTATGAGAGTTACCTGCCACATCCCAAATGGTAACATTTAATCAGGCTAGTATAAAATATATTAATGCACCCTGACTTCTAGTGCCAAAGCCTTCACAGATTTAGTTGCTAACACTAGCTAGCAAGACAAAAAGGCTGACAACTGGGAGTTTTACTGTTTCGGGTTTTTTTTTCACAGCTTTGTTACTGTATGTCTGTACAACAAATGCAACATGACACCTCATCTGTAACGTACTGATAATTGTTTAAATACGTTTTCAGAAATAACCAAATAACCATGAAATAGTAAAACACCAGAATCAAGATTCAAAGATTAACCTCTCATGCCCTACAACAATTTAAGGATTATCTTCAGAAAGAAAAATACCTCCAGAAATTAAACTAATGAGAGCAAAACCTTTACAAATAACAAGTGTAGAAAATTTTTGAATAGTCTTACTTGTAGTTTTTCTCCCAGAACTTGATCGGTCTTGCATATGATGCGATAAAGATGACGCTACCAAGAAACGGACTCAGTGGTGTAGAAAAGACTGAAGCGGCCAGAGTTTGAAAAAAAAGCATAGCAGAGTCTGAAAATTGCAAGTTAAGGTAACACAAATGATTTCATTATACTTTTAAACCATTGTTGAAGCAGCTCTTTGAACTACTTATTTTAACTTTTTTGTTGTTATTTATTTTACCAAAGAGGTGGTAAGGAAAGGAAAAGAAGGCAGGCAGTGCCAAATTGCCCATTACCAGCATGTAATCGGTGGCTCTTCAATGCTACACAGTTGTAATGGAGGCGACGTGTTTGAACAGAGTACGTTATTAGCAGGGTGACCCTGTCTAATCTCTGCCTGAGGACAGATCCTGAGCATAGGCAGAGCAGTAAGTGCCCTCTTCCAGCTACCTAGTGTACCTTCTATAACAAAAAGTGCCCTTCCAGAGTCTGACACAGAGTTTAAAACATAAACCCCTCAAAAATATCACTTTCTTGGAAATTGTTTGTTCTCTGCACTGGCGTCTTGCTCCCAATGTGTCTGGTATTCTACTCTGTGAGTTTCTGCTTATTTTGGAATGACCTAGTATGTGGAGAAACAGCTATGCCTCTATAACCCAGCCTGCTGACTTAAAATCATGCTTTCATGTTAATTCTTACTGACAATTTAATAGTCCATGCTGACCAAAAGGTAAAAAATGTTCAGCATTTCATACTTTTTGAAAAATACATTAAATGAGAAGGTGAGGACAGAGGAATACTAAATATCACACATAAACATCATAATGAATGCCTAAATCCATAACTTATTTAAATGTAAAGTCATATTTGACATTGCCAGAAAGCAAGTTAGGAGATGCATAAGGATACTGAAAAAGGTGCAAGTTATAAGGAACGTGATTAAAAAAACCAAGTGAATGAAATGTAAGGCTTTAATTCTTCATTAATTCATACCACATCCATGAAATCTCAGGAAAAAGGTTTCCAATTTGGTGTAAGAGACCAGTTGTCCTTCCTTACACCTCTCTTGGGAGGAAGGTGCTAAGTAAGGAAGCCATGAACTAAGGAGGCACTATCAAAGTAGAGCAATCAAGTGCAGCTCAAACTAAAAATTAAGGTCAAATCACCCAATAACCACAGTCTTTTAGCTTACCCTCTCATAGTAATATCCTGCATGTGAGTCCCACAGTCTCTGAGACTTCACAAAAAACATTTTAACGCATGTAGCATCATTTGTGGCACAGTATTTCCACAAAAAGGCTAGCTAGCCATGATTTCAAAGCAATTTGCAAAATCTACAAACAAATATTTGCCAAAAGATATCTTTCAAATCCCTCAAACTTATTAAAAGAGAGTTGTCTGGAACAGTGTCTTTGTGCATTAGAGAGATTGGAAAATGAGCTGCCCTCAGAGTCTACAGTTCAAAAAGCAACAGAGAGCACAGAGCAGGAGGCAAGTGCATCAAAAAAGTTACTGTCACATTACACTGCAGTCATAACCAGCCTTGGCTGTGAAAGATGAACAAGTATTTACAAGTGTCAGATAAAGGAAGGAGGCATGGGAGCTGAAGAGACAAAAAGAGAACAAGGACAGATAAGGACAGCAAATCAAGTTTTATAAAGACAGTTCTAATGTCATGATTGATTTAAAAATTGCCACCATCATGAATGAAGACATTTAGGACTCCACTGTGAACTGTTTGTGTCTAAGACATAATCAGTAGCAACAGTTTTATTTTTGCTAAAAGACATAGTGCTCTACCAAATGTAGGTAGGAAGACATTTCCCATTTGACTTGTGAAGAGTAATTTTAACTGTTTCATATATGTAAGCATGTCATGAAAGCAAGTAACAGCACCTGACTCCCTTACATATAGTTGATGTGTACAGTGGGCAATTATCTGTCAGCAAGGGTTTTTTATTTGTTCATATCCAATTTTCTTTTATTAGGTATTTTTTTTTTATACCAATGCTTTAATTATGTCTAAGTAAAAAATATAAAAGAAGTACCAAAAACTTACAGGCATACTTTCTTACGCTATGTCCCAAGCCCGGTTTCCTGTGTACCATCTTTGTTAGGTTATACTGTGTAGAAGCAGAAGTTGTTTCTTTGTGAATAATGGATTTTCTTTTTAAGATGGCCAAAATAAAATTTTGAGAAAAAACAACTAAAAACTTTTCAACATGAAATAAAACATTGTATCTGAGGATTAATTCTTATAATTTAAAATCTGTTTAAATTCAAATCAGCTTCAAAAAAAGTAACTGAAAGACTGACATTTTAAAAATCTTCCATCCCCTTCTTTTAACACAAAACTATGCAGTAAGGCCAGCCCAAATCCTCTGTTTCTCAAAACCCACATTTTAAAATTGCAATTACTATAGGCCAAACATGTTTGGTCACTTCCAGGTACACGATCACCTAGAGGATGGGAGAACTGAGTGTCACAGGGCTTCCTTTTCTGATGTTAGAGCTGTAACCCTGAAAGAACCAAAGCAGAAACTCTCATAAACAGCATAATCTGAACTACAAAATCCTTTCTTCCCTAATCTCACTATTCATTTATTAGATAAAATCCTCCTTTGACTACAAACTACACTGACTTTCTCACTCTGCTGATAATTAAACATGTAAATTTGTCTTACCCCTTTAAACACTGGGAAGTGAAGTCGCAGATCTCCTCCAGCCAGAAGACCATTCCCGTTCCTGGTCTTTCAGGATTAGGAAGGACTTTGAGGAGTCACTTAGTCCATCTAGCAGTCACAAGGCAGGATCAGCTAAACCTATATGACTCCTGACAGACGTTCGTCTAAACACCTGAAGATCTCTAATGGTGGAGCTCCACAACCTCCACCAGGCAAAGCTCCACATGTGTTACCCTTCATACCCTGCACGCCGGAATCAAATGCATTAAAGCATCCAGAACTACTCATATCACTGAGCTCTATGGCAAAAGTTCACCCAGGCACTTCAAAATTTAAAAATTTATGTCCCATTTGCAGATGTGATTTAGGCAATTAAGAGCCACAGATAATTAACTCTGCAAAGAAATGGCAAGCTTAGTACATCTGCAAACTGCAACGTGCATTCATCATTACTGTTTGCAGGGTTATGGTAACAACAAATAAAAATACCATGCAAAAAGACAGAGTTGTTGTTGTTGTTGTGGGAATAGTAATTTGGGCGTTTAACCAGTATCTTAACTGTAACATTGCCTTAAAGATAGATTTCCATTTACAAAGCACACTATAAATATAAATAATAGAAAGCTAGTCTAGATCGCTTTAGCAATAACTGTGTAAACAGACTAAACCCCGCTTAGTTAACTACTTTCCATTTTGCAAAGTTTAATTGGCACTTTTATCAAGAGTAAAGTTATCACTGCACAAAATATTTGTGACCAAAGGGAAACTCATTGAAATATAATCATAGTTCTTAAATGTTTTGCTAAATAAAACTATGCACATTTCTCCTGCAATTCACACCTACAACAGAGATGAAAATAATTTTTTGTTGTGAAATTCTGGAAGAATTTGCTACAAATCACTCAAAATGCTCAGACAGATCACTGTTTTTATAATACTTTCCTTTCATAAATAGACAATCTAAAGCTTTCCCTCTGGGAGTTATTCTGTCTGCATTTCCCTCTGTCCAAGACTCCCATTTATTCTTCCTATCTAGAAGCATAACCATTGTTAATCAATGTTGCATATGATTCAATATATCACAGCAAAAAGCAGAGGGAAGAAATCACTCAAGTGGGGGAAAAAACACTGTGGGATGAAAGGGACAATGACTTAAGTGTGTATATCTAATAAACAGTACAAAGTAAACTCTTTGGTAGGTCAGAACTAAAACCACTTCACCAACTCTTCTTCCACAACTTTGGTTGGGAGGGAAGGAAGGAAGAAATGAAAAGTTAGTCTCTGAAAATGCTTTAGATGTCAGTGAAGTTAAATTTGTTCAGTTAAAGTGTTTTATTTCATTTTTTTTATCTTTTTCCTGTATTAAATCAAGTTTGTAACTGAATTAGACTTTAAGCTGAAAATTTTTGTTCCAAAAATCCAATATATATTTTTTAACCCTACAGACATTTGGAGGTCATTGAACTGTGTGTTTTACTCTCCATATCCACAAAACTAACATTCACAGGCCTGGAACAGGCACTGAAACAGACTGTTTCTAAAGGACTGCTTTGGTGTTGATGAATTTATGTTGTTACTCATAAAACAGAGCAGAAATGTTAAAAAGGAGAATGTTTCTCAGGACCACAATGAAAAATGTACATTAAAATGTTAAAATCCAGCTGCTTCTGAAATAGGGGGGTGGGAGGGAATCAGGACAGTTGCAACAGAAATTGGCTCGTTGAAATGAATTTGTATCTGAGATACCAACTAGAAGCAACTGAGAACGTAACCTGTATTTTAGAGCTCAGTCAGCCATACACCCAGCACTTTACAAAACTAGCTTCTGCATACATAAAAGTCCACCCAAGTTGGAGCTAAGATGTCAGTCACAATGTTTCTTTCTGGATGCATCAAAAGTCAGTGCTGAGGACTGTGGAAGTGATCTGCAGAATGTGGCTGGGTAGGAAGTGAACAGGCATAAACAGACCAGTTTGAGTCAGAGTTCAGTTTCCCAGTTTCAGATCCATGCAGCCAAGAAAGACAGAAAACTGTATTTCTCAGGAGATGCTCCAAGCATTTTCACATTTGAAAATAAGTTACCTAGGAATTTCACACCTTCTTCAAACACTGTAAATAAATTACATACATGAAGAGGAATTTAAGAATAAACAAAACCAATATATATATATAAAGGATATGAGGTATTGCAAAGAGCTGAGCAAAAACATGGAACGATGATCCCCAGGCAATCTGCCAGGGAGCAATGTATGTCATGATGAACTGCAACTTCTGCAGTAGATCCCACAGCTGAAAAAAAGAAAGGAAAAAGAAAAACATGGAGACTTTTTAGGCACTGAGATAGTTCCAATACTAATATCTGAAAGCGACACTTTTTAGACCTGTGCCCTGGAATGAATGTGAGATAAATTATATTGTATTATTAGCTTTCATGGGCATTAAGGCCTTACTTTAGTAAGGCACAAAAGTATATTCTTCATTTGAAATTCAAACTTGCAATGAGGTACGTTTTTAACCACCATACTGAGGTACCTCCCAGATCACCTTTCGTCAAAAGTATGTCTGCTTTAATTAGAAAGTGGAAAAACAGGTTCTGATATTCGCTGTGTATATCACACCACCAGTCAGACGGTTACAGGGGAAAAGACTCCAGGAGAACGTGGATATAGAGAACAGAGGAGGCTCTATGTGCAACACATGTGGCTCTGCACATGGAAGTCAGACTTATTACTCAAGAACAGAACACTTTCATTTGTTGAATCAATGGGAGAAGCTATTACTATGTAAGCATATGCTTGGCATAAACCATGAATGGTAGCTGCATTCTCAAGGTCAAACCACCCTACCATAAAAACGTTGCATTAATATGAATTTTTATTGTTGTGTGGTACAAACTGAAAAACACAATTTACTTTTGCTTCCTGTAAAATATGCTTGGTGCTGCAACTAGCAGTTTCTGGTTCAAGAATGATGTGTACTTATTCCCTAGGATACTTTTTTTTCCTGCCAGCTCTCTTGGCAACAGGCCAAACCAGATCTTATGTCTCATCTGCATTGGGCCATCAGATTCATATTGCAGAGTAGGTTCCTGACAAACTGTCAGGAAGGATTTGGCCATCAATAGACATTAGTGCTCAAAACACACACAAGCTGACAGTGAAACAGGACTATATGCACTATTTCATGCTCAAATAGCAAATATACATTGCATTTCCTATAGTAAATTTTTTATTTGAGTTAATGAAAAACAAGACTTTGCCAATATCTTGAAAGACATTGAGGCTATATCAGTACTTGAATATTAAATGCTTCCAAGGAACGTTCCCAGGCACTGGTATTGTGTACATTGTTAAATTGTTAGAGAGGTCCCTGTGAAGATTTTGGTCTGGCCCAGCTAGCACTCTTTCAAGCAACCCCCAGGCATCCTTTCAAATGAAAACGCTCCACGGTCCACTTCCAGGTGGCAGTTCCCTACCTTCACCCTGCGTACAGACTGGGAGAGTTTATTAGCACAGACACAAGCTTTCCCATGAGAGCTGGCCTCAGGGACAGAGCATGGTCCTAGGCGCACTTCATTTACAGTATGTTGACAGAGAGGATGCACCTACACTGGCTAACTCATTTCATCTGTCCTTAAGTTACCACCCCCAAAGTAACACTTGGCCATCTGTATCCCCATTGGCAATGCACTTACAAGATGTTTCATTGAGCTTCTCTATGAATTGTTGTAAGTAATTGCATATGAATTGGGAGGGAGGTAAGAATGACTAATAGCATTAATGTGTTTTGGTCTTTGTGCTACCAAGCACCACAGAAGCAGCCACTAACTCCAGTAACAACTGATAAACCTTCCAGCTGAGATGCAAGCAGTGCTTCACAGGCTTTCTGTGCTTCGGCATGACTCAAATTAGGAGCAATATGCAAAATACAGATTATGTTAACTTTGCACAGGCATACTATTTAAAACCAGCAAAGCCCTGAGAAAAACAAGCTGTTACCATCTCTTCAAGGCACAGCATGGTTAACCCTACTCAGTTGAAGTATGAGAAATTCCTATCTTGCCAACTTTGGTTTCTCTCAAAAGCACCACCCGTGACTTGAAAACTACAACATTAGATAAAGTAGGCAAGTAAAACTGAACAGAAAATAGAATTGACTTTTATTTGTTTGAACCCCGTTTAGCAGGTTGTGGGGTTGCTTTGTTTTCCTTAATTTTTATTTATCTGATATGTCTGAATGAACAGCTGGGAGAAAAATTGTATCTGCTAAAAGATTTACGGTGAAGGGCTGAAAAAGCTAATGACTCACATCTGAAACCTCAAAAATTCAAAACTGCAGGACAACCCAGCAAAGTTCCGCCTGTTAGAGATTGAAATCACAAAGCCATAAATCACCCCAGCTGTGCTCAAAGCTCAGGGTTCATCAAAAGGTTTTCAAACCTCAAATAAAATTCAGGTTTTGCATTTGCTAGGAAACCAAACCCAGGAGGAGACCCTTCTGGCTTCTCGTTCCATTACATTGTTTTAATCATTCTTTAATATTTACACATTCTTGCAAAACAGGCCATAGACCCCAAGTCCCTGTTGCTTCTAACAAGTCCTTCTACTTCTACATTCACCACTGCTTGATCTTGCTGTTGTTTCTTTCAATGCTTGCCTCTCGGCTAATGTTTCTAGAAGACAGGCAATGGAGCTCATTTCCATTCGTAAAAACATGAACGCAAGAAGAATGCTGTAGTGAACCTCTTGGTTTTTGAGAGCCTTATGAGACTGCACCTAAAGGCCTGCAAATGTGTGATTTTCAAGCTTCTGCTTTCATTAAGAGTTGTCAAGTGCCTCTGTTACCTCTTAAATTACTGCTTCCAGGGCATATTCTGCAAAACACCTTAAGGGTAACGTGCCATTAGCATTTTACATATCTAACTGTAATTGCTAAAGGTGATGTCACCTAGCAACTATAATATAGAGAGTTAGGAAGGGGGGACTTGACTTTACATTTTCTCTTTTTCATTTTGCTAGAACCATCTGAAAAAATATTTCTCTTTGTCAGTTCTACCCAATTTACAATATGCTTTCTCCTACATGTGGTATAGGAACTCCAAGGCTTCAGAAAGTGCTATTGCTTTTCCCGCAGAAAGAAACTGAAGCTGCTAAAAAATTGCCTTCATAAATAGGAGGAAGCTGATCCTCAGAAACAGTCATTCTGTTATTTCAACTACAACTAACTGCATTTCAGTCTTCAATAATCATAAGACACTAGCTAAAGAGAAAAACCTTCAACATCTTTTTTAAATTGTCAGAAACAATATAGGATTAGAAAGGGTTAGGAAAGCCAAAGCCCATCTGGAGTTGAATCCGGTGAGGAAAGTAAAAAGCAACAGAATGACTTCTACAGGTCTATCGGCAGCAAAAGACAGACTGGGGAAAAAAAACCATGGACCCGCTGCTGAATGGGGCAGGGGACCTGGTGACCAAGGGCATGGAGAAGGCTGAGGTACTCAATGCCTTCTTGGCCTTGGTCTTCACTGGTAAGCCTTCAGGAATCGCAGGCACCCAAGACCTGTGGGAGAGCATGGAGAAATGAAGACACCCAAAGTAGTGAAGGATTAATGAAGGGTACATTTAAACAAACTAGAGAAAAACACCTCCATGGGACCTGATGGGACACCTCAGCCCTTCTGTGATTCTGTGAAATACGCAGTGTATCCTCAGTAAAGTTTTGTTTGAATGAGGGTAATAACTTGCTCCTGGGGGTGTGAGGAACATTTTTTTAGCAGTGCTAGATACAAAGGGGGAACCTTCCCATCTAAAGTGAAAGTGTAACAAAACAAGCGAACAAACAAACAATTCTGTGCTGAGTTTTCACCCTCTGTTTATAACAATCTCCTTAAACGTGTAAAAGATTAATTTTTCATGAAGACTTCTGCATCCCAGTTTAGGATGATTTATAAAAGAATATTTTTATTAAGTCTTCTTAGATCTTCAATGTTTTCTACAGTTCACTAAGCAGAAAAATGATATATTATTTAGGGGACATAAAGTTCGAATATTCCTAGATATCTTTACTCATGTGACAGTTTTGCACAGTAAACAGTTTTTAAGCCTTTGATAAAGAGTTCAAATTATCAGTATATTCAGTAAATTTCATCTAGCACATTCCCACTACTGTTAAGTGAAAGTTCAGAACATTCATTCATCTTTCATATTTATTTTATGTGGACACACATTTTTATCATCTTAATCATCCTTAAGTATTCTATGATTCCTGAAGCCTCTACAGACCTCTGGCGCATAAGCTAGTATCCTATACCTCTATAAACAAAGCAAAGGCAAAGACTTATCTGAAATAGGATTTCTTTTAAATCTGGTTATTCTTACTTAGCCAAATTTAAGTAACATTACAAACTAGAAGTTAATGGAAATTAGTTAACATACATTAAAAAAAAAAAAGATTTTGGAAGTCTGAATCATCACTAAAATGTGATCTTTTCTCACTTTGGTAGATTTCAATAAACTAGGCAGAGATTAACACCTGAATTTAAATGACACTGAATGTGAGATGGAGACTATGCAATGCTTTCAGCTTTTGGCAGCCTTTCTATCTGTTTAGCATCTGTTGGGACTCTGTGTGGGCAGACTCCTTGGCAATAGTGGGACTAAATAATGCATAAACATTAACATTTTTTTGCTAAGCTTGAATTTTCCTGTGTTTTAAAAAAGTGTATGTACAAATTGGTTTTAAACAAAAATAACTGTCATATACATATGGCTATATGCTCTACGTGCAACACAAAATTGAGAGATTAAAAAAGTTAAATGCAGAAAGCAATTATTTCCTGCTTTGAACAGGTATTTCTTTATATTCCTGTTTAGATCCTGAGAACTTGAGACAGATTTGAACTCAGGCTCTCAGATGCTAGGGCGGGTAGTTAGTTTCTCCTGTTAAGCTAATTCTGGTCAATTGGTAGGTCCAAGTCTTGGACTGAAATTCTAATACCTAGTGGTAATTTTTTTTTTTTTTTTTGGTATGTCAATAAAAATTAAGATACATTAAGAAGGAAAAGTTGTGAGCATGTATATGTTTATGGATATGAAATTAAACTTAGGTGGAATTATTTTATTCTAGTTCATGGCTTTGTTTTGCAAATCATTGACTTTCTGTTTTTTATTTAATGCCATTTAAAACAAACTTCACCTATGAAATCCTACAAAACAAGATTTACTGGAAATATTAATGGTCTTTAATGTTTATGTCTTAAGTCATTGTGACATTCTATTGGTGTATTTGAACAGCACTATGTTTGAATCTACAACAAATACTTTCCAGGCTGTCTTTATTTGCATCCGCTTACAGACATTTCAAGCCTTTTTATTGTGGGATTTGAAGATCATTGTCTAATGCAACATATGTAAGAGGATCAAAATACAATCAGTCCAAGGCTCTGATATCAAACCTCGGAGGAATATATTCCTGAAACACAGTGTTCAGCACTTAACATTGACAGTGTACAAAACAGGCATGTTTTAAACAGTTTGAGTAACAAGACTTGGAAGCCTTACATTTGAAGTTAAATGTTAACCATCAGGCAGAAGCAAGTATGATGAGGATTATGACAATAAGATGATGATAAAACCTAACAGCCCTAGATCTGCTCATGGCAGATGCTGCTTCTTCCTACACTGTCAGCTGACAGCAAAAGCCCAGGGAAGGAGCGTGTGGTACTGTCAGAAACCAACTCCCCTATCTCTGGAGGTGGGCAAAAAGGACAAGATCAGAGCTAATCAGCTTAATTTGCAGAAGGCCAGACAAGTGAAATAAATCAGCTGGGAGCTGCACTGATCCAGCCTCTTCTGCAAAGCCTTCATAGGCATGGCTCCCGCCAGGACTGTATCCTCCCAGAAATCTCCTTTACTAAAAGTGGACATAAAAAACGCACAGAGTAAGTTGTGTGCTGAAGCGCCAGATACCCAAGATTTCTCTTTCAGTGCCTGCATCAACAGATCCAGTACATACCTCTACCAGCATGGATGTACATGAATAGTCCTCAGTGCGCAGTGAGCCAGACTGACCCAGGGAGCGGGTGTATGTCACCCTGCACCCCTGAGTACATTGGTCCCATTCTAAAGGAAAAAAAAAAAACCAAAAAGAGAGAGAAAATGCAATTTGGGAATAGCATCAGGAATGAAGTCTGACAAAGAGGTCAGTGACAGAAGACTGAATGAAAAATCAATTAAACCATTTCTCCAATATTAAAAGGAAACATGAACTGTACAGTGCTCAAGAGAGTTAAGGAGTCTATGGAAAATACCACTGGGATTATCCTGTCAAATATCAGATGTAGCCTTGGGTATTTTACTCAGCAGAAAGTGTCTTAACAAGGTTTATATGCCAGATATCAAAAGTTGAGGAAACAGCTGTGAGCCAAGAGGGTGCAGCTGATTAAGACATTGGATTTCAGTATGCACGAATGGCAAGAAATGGATTAAAATATAAATTAACAACTTAGTGCCAGAAGCTTTGAAGTGAAACATCAGATTTAGAGAAGGATGAAAAATCAGAAGGGGAGACGAAAAAGACTGAGGCTCTTGACTTATAAGTAGCACCTAAATCAATCAATGGGCGATGCCAACTAACAAAGAGTTTTATTGCCACAAAGGCAATAAAAAGATTCAATAGGTTAATTACTTGACTTCAACAAAGCACCAAGAAGGTCAATGCACTTGGTAACACTTTCTCATAAAATGAAGGAAATAAGATGACATGCATAATTTCTTGTCCGTCCAAGGGATTGTGTTGTAGATGTTGAAAGTTAAGCCTGATCAGCACAGGTCTGGCAGGTTGTTACAAACTGGCTGTCTTAGCTGGAGTTACTTTGACATAAAGATCATCTTTCATAAATGTGTGACATTGGATACTATGGGCAGAAAGAAGTATACAGAAAAATTCTTAAAAAAAAATAAATGTGGATTCCTTATTAGATGGAAAATGTATTCTGGGAAAGAAGAAAAAATATCAGATAGGGAAATTGTATTCTTAAGTGAGCTCAGCAGGGGTAAGAGTACTTAGGCAAATGAATTCAGTGTTAATGAAGGCAAATTTAACAAGCTCTGGTTCTTTGATTATTTTGCCTTATGCATGAAGACAAATTCAGAACCCTCAGAGGACTTGACTATAAGAAAATATAAGGTGATTTCATATTTTAGTATTGCTAATTAGTTCATCCACACACACAAATTAAGAGGCCATTAAACTGCCTGCCAGTAACATACAAGACACTGAAAGAGATAGGAAGTTGTAGTCCTATGCATTAGAGGGTTAATGACAGTGGGTCTTATCATTCCCATCCGGATCTGTGTAGTAGATGAGTGTGTAAGCTAGGGATGGCTCTTTCTTTAGGGCTTAAAGGAAGCTACACTGATTTGTCAAGAACACACGTTCCAAAGTACCGGTATCATTTCTCAGTTGTGCTCTACAGATGAAAGAGTTGCTGGTAAAAGAGCCAGTTTACCACAGTTTGGCATACAGGAATCTCCAACACGCTGCTGGTTGCTCCCAGTAGTGAACAGACTGCCAAAAAAAACCCACCAGTTTTTTCTAGTAGCCAAGAGCACACTACAGCCAGAAGCATCCACATTTGCACTACCAAGTTTTTTTGCTGTCTTTGCTCCTTCAGCTCAACATCAGCTCCACTTGAGGTTCCAGAAGCACTTCAGGGAGACACTATGATCCCTCTCCACCAGCAAGATTTACAGGATGCCCATGGCACTGGATGAAATGGAAAGCCACATCGTTAAGAGAACACAGCAAAAGAGCTGGGAGAAACCTTGCCCTGAGCATCTTTGTTAACACTCAGCCAGTTCCAAACCAGTATCCTTGCTGTTTGAATGATTTGCATTGGTTTCTACTTCACACTTAATAATGCCTGTTCATTCTTGACTCGAACAGTTGTTACTCCAGACATCCTTTAAAAGGAGCTCACACATCTGCCAAGGAGGGCAGTGCTGGGCACATTGCTTTTTCCTTTTTTTTTTTTTGATCACAGTGAAGAAAGATGGACTAGATGAGCTATAACATGCACTTAACTGTCCATGTGCTCTCCCTCTCATGTGTGTTGCGTGTGTTCAGAGTTTTTGCTTGGTTAAGTATTATGTCAGTAGACATCAGAAGGGTGGAAGAAAGGCCCATCTTTTCATCATTCCCAAATAGTTTATTCAAACTGGTTAATATTCCCACATTTTTTACCCTATTACAGAAAAAGTCTCGGGGTTTCTCCTACTGTTAAAAGTCTAGAAAGAAATCTCCTAAGTCCTGTTACATATTCCATCTTTGCTATGCCTATGAAGAATATATTCTCAGTTACTTGTGGTATTCCATTTTCAACTAATATGAACATTCTTATTAACCTTTGCACTGACATCATCTTCTAAAAAGTCCAGGGAGAACAACTGGCTCATTTGAAAAGTTTATACAGTCATGTAGACCAAGAAGACTGTCTTGATTATCCAGTTTGAATTCCTGTAGAGCATACATCAGAGCATTACACCCACAATTTCTGAATGGCAACCACATATTTTTAAGAAGCGATTCAGCTCTGATTTAAAGAATATAGACAAGAGTTTTAGACAGAAGAATCCCAGGCTGTAGCCAAGGACACAAACTGGGCTGGCTACAGCAAAAGTCTTACCATAAGAAAGATGGAGAACTCCTGTTCCACTTGAACTGAAAGCTGCAATCATTCTTAAAAATAAATAAGAAAGTCTTTCCTAAACATTTATCTTGGTCCCTTCCCAAGGCAATTTGAAAGACAAAACAGAACACTCTGCATATGCCTAATCAACTTTTAGCATTAAGTTTTCACATTCTGCAACTTGTCAAAATGTAAACAGCTAATGATTTTTAAAAAAGAAGTGAATTAACTGTGTCACATTAATAAGTCCTACAATGTCAAAAGGACCAAAAAATCCAGGTTGATTAAAAAAATCCTCAGGGATAGAACTGAATAGACTCTCTTGTTCTCTGTGTTACCCCAGTGTGGGTGGCTTGGCTATTTGCAAACAGAGATAAAAATCTGTGAGCAGCAATTCGGACTTCCATGCCTCAACTTGTTTAGGGAGCCACATGCTCATTTGGAGCTTCTGATTTGACTAAATTACATTAAATCAACAGCACAATGGGGAAAACGAGGGAAGTACAATCAGTGAGATATTAAGAAACATTCCACCCAACATTATTAGCAAAGTTTTATTTAACATAATCTGCTTCACTGCACACTAGTGCAGTTGTGAATGTCTGTTGAATTTAGATGCCTTCTTCCCCAGTGCCTGGCAGAAAAAAATAAATGCTTACTAGCACAGTGCTTTGAGAGCATGCAAATATTTTTTTGTGGGGTAACCATGCTTAAAAATTACCATCACTATGACTAAGGCACAGCACTTCTAGTGTTCCCGAATTCAGAGGGTGGCAAGTTTACGTTTTCAATGAGTAAGCAGAAATCAGCCATGACTGTGTAATAAGTTCTGCATAGCCAAAGGTGATGGTAACAGAGACTATTTCAGTTTTGGTTTTCCTTTTTAAAAGTAGTTGCAAACATAAAAATGACTGAACTACAGACCGACAGCAGCTGTGAAGACCCATAACGCTTTTAGGAACTGAGGTGGATGCAGCTTGCTTAGGGCCTATAGTATGGAATAAACACACATCATCTTTATCCTCAAGTGACCATATCCTTTACTAAAGGTCCACAATATTGAGCTAATTAAAGCTCAGACCTTAATTAGGGTAAAGAAAACTTATGCCCTTTATGATTTGAAATTAATAGGGCTTTAATTGCTATCATCTGCAATGCTATTTTTCAGATTGGCTTTAATGATCATTGTGTAACTGCACATGTGCTTCTGTAATATAAATAATTCAACCGTTTAATTTCAATTTTTTAAAATGGAACAGGGACAAGTCCACTTGATGAACTAATGACCTGCAAAATTTCACATATTATCAGATATGAAGAAGATGGCAGACCAATGCTAAAACTACATTTTCAAAACATGTCTGTAGTTTCAAAACAAGCTTTCAGTCTAGTAGAGTAGTAGTTATTCTAGCAAGTATCTCTGCTTAATTTGGTATGCATCCTTTGTTATCTCATTTGTACTGCTATCACTAGTCTTTCTACTGTAAACAGTAGCTTCAAACTACCCAAGCAACTCCCCCCCAAAAACCCACTGAAAAACCTTTACATCTCTCTCTTCCAAAAACATGAATAATCCACACCAGTATTTTGTGATATGCTCACAAGGTCAACATTTTCAAAAGAATTAATGAATTGCGAGATTTTCAATTCTGGGGTGCTAATTTTTTGATCCTGTAATGAGCTTTTGAAGAATGAGTTTCAGTACTAAATAAGCCATTATCCAGACATGGGATGTCCACTGATGCACATCACTGACAATCTTCTCTGGAGATAGAAACTCACCCCTTACTCTAGGGAACATGGTAATGCAAGAAATACTGAGAACTGCCACAATGCTACCAACCTCTGCATCACTTTCACTGCTCATCTTTCACTCCAAGGTAAGAAGTTTAAAAAATTACTCTAACCCTATTTTAATTCCTCCCTTCTCCTCCTCCCTTACAGCAGCACAGAAATAAACCAGGAAAAGCATTTAATTTCTGCTTCACACTTTGCCTGAATGACTGGGAACTCCCAACGTAACACCAATGAACTGGGCCTTTCCTTAGGAAGCCTGAAACTTTCCAGGGGAGCAAGGACAGCGGTGTGAGCTGACACTCGTTGTGTAGAAGGGCTAAATATCTCCACGCGCACTGTTGGGCATCTCCACAGCACATGCAGCAGTCAATATGGAACCACGTCTTTCTCCTCTCAGAAATTAAGTGGTACTAGCTGGGTCATACTCACACATATAATAGGAGTATTTTAGAAAAAGAAACCAAACCAACAAGCCTGACAAAAAAAACCCTGAACAACAACAAAACCAAACACCTCACCAGAGTTACCCCTAGACAAACTGTATCATATGTTATGGCAATTGGGGACCAACAAGTTTAAAAATAAAACAAAATACAAAAGAATTGGTAAAAGCTTTAGGCAAGTCTTCAATACTTTCCCATGTTTTATCAAGGTATCAGTTAAACCTGCTTTTTTTTCAGTGAAACAGCATAGATAGCAAATCAAGACAGGATCTGATCTGACTGATGCAGAAAGGATTGTTTTTAAGGTAAATTCAACTAGAGCACACTCCAAGAGTTAACAATGTAAAAGAGAGGAAGGAGCTCTGAGGTTAAGGTTAAGGGCAGCATCACAAGGATAACAGACTGAAAATAGGAAAAGAAAAACGTTAAGGCTGACATTAGGAAAACATTTATTATCATGAGGATGATTAGATAATGGAATAACTTCCCAAAGGAAGTTGTTGAGTCAAACAGTAGAGGCATTCAAAGGAAACCTAGATAAAAACACCAGGCGATTGATCTGGAGGGCAGCCCTGCACTAATGACCCAAGAGGCTCTTTCCAACTCATTGAGGGTTCTCCTCTTGAAAATGACAATTCTGAACTTTCTATAGCAACATGTGAACAAAAAATAAATGCAAAACATTGCAAAAAACAGAGAAGACATTTAACTGGAACCTTGTTTTCAGTTTACAGATTTTTTTCCTCTATAGTACCAATAATCTGTGTCTATACATGCATTGATTAATTCTAAAAAATCCTACCACATATTGATCAGCACAGTGACGCTAAGAAGATAAATCAAGCTATGAAATGTATTTTCCAAAGAAATGACAGGAGCTATAAAACTTGCCTTGTGAAACACAATGGACATCATGAAGAAATCCAGCAAGAAATTTTCTGAAATGTCTCTGTAGTCAAATCGGAAGAAGATTACAGTAAAGCTCAAAGTAACAAACTGATTAATAGGATTACAGAATGAGGAACGGAGGAGTTTCATCCCAGCAACTGTTATCAGGATAATATCACAGCTGTAAGAAAGGCAGAAAGAAAAACCTAATCAAGTCAAAGTCATAAATTATGAAGCTCTGAAATACAAATAGCTGTACCAGATGTATTTTAGATTGCTATGTATATCTAAATCTACGCATCTTATTGATTTCTGATATTAATTCTATGTTCTTTTAATAATCACATTTATTTTACCCATGTGCCACTTCATATTTTTCCCTTATCATTATCACACACTTGTAATCTGTAATAAAGAATGAACTCTGTACTAAAACCAGTAGTATTGACTGTTAAAAACCAAGAATCTAGAAAGGATATTTTTATATAGGTCTTAAAATAAAATTTCAGTTTCAGAAATATCTTGGCACTTCCATTAATACATTACTGTAATTTGAAAAAAATGTCTTGAACCCACTCCAGTTTTTTTTACTACTACGAATTTCACTTGATGACACAGTTTATAATTATTCTCCTCATTTCATTACACACAATGCCAAAATTCTGGATAGAAACACCCATAGACATGAAATGCTTGAAATTCTTACCATTGTTCTCGATCGGAAGGTCATCTTTTCTATATTGTAATTACTTCATCAGATGAAAAGAAATTGTGTTGCATCTATGTGTTGTAAAATACAGGCAGTCTGCATTTTACTCTCCCTTATTATACTCTAGAGGGTGAACTTAAGCTGAGAACTCTAAATAGTAAGTGACCACACAGAGAATCAAGAAGTCCAATCTTTAAAAATTAAAGTGCTTGCTGCTATATCTCCAAGAAGACAACGTTCCTCTTTTAACTCTCCAGAAAACTACACAGTTTTCTGTGTAAGAAAAGAAAATACAATTATATGAGAAGGAAAGATGGAGGTAATGTGCTGGCACCCCTTGAATTTAAAAAACCACTCCAGTCTCTGGATATCTATCTGAACTTACAGACTTGAGGTTGTTCACATTTTTAAATTTTGTTTTTAAGATACTTTACATAATTAGAAAGATGATCTTGCTTGGACAGCAATTTTGATCTCTTGATAATACCACCCATTCTAGGGGTTAGATCCTAGAAAGGTCTCAGACACATAAATTTTTAGATCACCTGGGTAGACAGGCACCCCCCTGAGATGAGACAGTACTGGGCTCCAGACCATGAACACTTGCATGGTTCTGTATTTTATCCAACAACCACTAAAAAACATAGGAACAGCATCAGGAGCAGGAATTGGAACACGATTCCCCACTCCTGTAAGAATTTCCTTACCACCAAAGCAGGAGGGATCAAGAGCAAACCTCCCATAGCCTTTACTTTCCTGGAAAGTGCTTAACAGTTGGACTCCTGTTAAACGAAAGGGGCAACACCACCTTCTCCACCAAGGTTTTTAAAAGGAAGGAAATCAAAGCGGTATTTTGTGAACTCAATCCTGATCACATACTGGGGATGCTGCAAAAACAGCTCTCAGCTCAAAACCTTTGGGTTTCTGGGTTCTAGTCAGTATAAGATAAAAGTGATTTATTCAGAAAGCTCTGGCCATGTTCAGAAGTACATCTCAAGCCTTCTAATGAACCATCAAGTCAAATTCAGGAGTATTTAGTCATATCAGGTACCCTCAGGGTTTTCTGGCAGTTGACCAAGTATGTTTGGATTGCAGTTTTGCACGTCGATGTCCAAGAACCATACTGGATCTATTCCTGAAAAGACAACCCAAACCTAATAGACATGTACAAGTAACACCCTGTTAATTGAGAGCCAGGTGACTTCTCTTAAGTAAATTAAGCAGATTCACTTTTTCGGAGATGCTTTGTTTTTTTGATGCTGGTGAAAATAGATGGGGACCTCAGTGCATAATGAGGGTCTTAAAGTAGGCCACGTATTTGCAAAATACATGGAAGGTTCTCCTCCATCCTGCTGCAGCAAACCAGGAGAATACCTGCTGCCATGACTGACACTTGTCAGGCCAGAAAGCTCTAAAGAGGTTTTCATCATTCTAGAAAGGCTCATAAGTCTGTACATTTCCAGGTTGATTTTATTTTATGTGGCATTTATTCATTATTGTGTATCTTCCTGTAATGCAGATGCAACTTTATTTGAGTGCAGGTCATTCTAAAGGATCACCAGGACATCACTGTTGGAATGAAATGCCAAGCTGACCTTATTTCTCACCTTGTCAAAGCTGTTCTTTTCAATTTGCCCCAGATTTCTGAATAGAAAACCTAGTGACTAAGCTAAATAGATTCTGAAGCCACTAGAAGCCATCTCAGTGTATCCTGTATGAACCAGTTGGATCTCGCATTCTTCAGAAAGAAGAAAATTCTTGCAACATGGAGGAATTTTCACACGGAAAACTTCCAGATCATAGAGCAAAAGGGGGACTTTTTCCTCACTGGATCTGTTAACATGCAGAAAATTTCACCAAAAAATGACATTTTATAAAATAATGATCTCAGGTGTAACAGAAAATAATTTGCTCATTATCCCTCTTCTTTCAAGCTATTGCCACACAAGATGCTTTTCCCAGGGCCTTAACTCCCAGCAGAGAGAAAGCAAGAGAGAGAGAGAAGGGGGGCTTATTTCTGAAGCCTCTGTGGCAGGTAACACTGGGCAAGCTTTTCAGCTTGTCAGCATGGGTCCCATTAATAACCAGCACGTCAGGCTCTGGAAAGCTCAAGCAAACTCCTGACTGTGAAGGAGCTGTTCTGCTGCCTTCCTCAAGAAGGAAACCCCTTCAATCCTTTAAATCACAAAGCAAGATGAAGCTTCTTTGAAAAATACATTCAAATTGAGAAAAACTCCAAAATCAAATGATGCAAAATGTATCATCTCACTTTCAGACACAGAGCAGGAAAGTGCCGCCTTCCCTTCTCTAAGGTACGATGTAGTCTGATCTTTGGGTGGTAAATAACTAAGGAATGTTCCGACAACAGAAAACGGGTATTTATGTATTAAAGCAGAGAAAGTACAACCCTCAGTAACACGGTATATGGAAGGAGCAAGGAGAATCCAGGATCCTTCGTGGGCTTACAGAGTTGAAGAG
Organism: Aquila chrysaetos chrysaetos; assembly: GCF_900496995.4. Classification (NCBI taxonomy): domain Eukaryota; kingdom Metazoa; phylum Chordata; class Aves; order Accipitriformes; family Accipitridae; genus Aquila; species Aquila chrysaetos. Next base: position 31,508,122 of record NC_044016.1, on the reverse strand, counting down.
AAAGAGGTAGGATCTGAGGACAAATGTTTTGTGCGTGGCATTTACATGGCAGCTGTAGGGGAAGCGTATTAAAGAGGAGTGCCAGAGAAGGAGGGATGCTGGGGGTGTTGTGGATAGACCTCAGTTACAAGCAAAAGGAGGAAACACAAGTTTTAAATCCAAGGTGATCACAGAGACACAAGGGGGATGGGGAAAGGACGGACTGTCATGGTATTCCCCTACAGGCCAAACAATCAGAGGCAGACAAATGTAATTACTTCCTTTAATCTCAAGATTTCTGGGGGACTGACTCACTACTTCTGAACACTTGAGGGAGGTGATACTTTAAAGTGCAACCTAGCTTGGAGGAATGACTATGTAAAAATAGCACCTTCCTAACCCTACATATTTGCTCCGTGCATGTATTCAGTCACGTCTGCTAACGAGTGACAAATGACATTTTGATGACTTTCTAGTTCTCCCAGCCTTGCAGAACCAAATAGAGGGATGAGTGTGAACTCAGTTTCACCCTGGACAATACACCTAAAACTCCTGAAGCACCTTGGCCTTAGCATCTCCCAAGTGCCTGGGGGAAAAAGGTCAATGGGGGACTACACAGGCTATCTCTGAGTGACTGGTGAGAGTCTCTCTGGAAAAGTAGTTGTCTGGGAGGAATATGCAGAAAATTTGACTAATGCCCTAGTCCTACTTTCAGCCCCTAAAAGCAGGGACCACCTTTTCCTTATAGTTGTGTAGTCCCTAAAGTTGTATTGCTCTTCAAGAGAGAAGAATAATTAAAACAACATGCAATTTTTACATCAAAGTTCTTTTATCTAATATTTAAAGTTAAGAATCTACTTCATTATTAATACTGAGGAACTCCCCCTCCTCCAGCAGTTTTTCCTGCTATTGGAACCTTCCTTCCTGAACACAGGCTGTTTCTTTGTTTTTATGATCTGCATCACTGTCATTCTGATAAAAAGACTGCAGAAACTCTGCCCACTGGGGATACTGCAGTCACTAAGCCTGCTGAATATCTGCAGTAGGCAAGTCACTGAACAAAATATTTACCATAAAAGTCTGTCTGCAAGGATCATACTGTTTTTTCATGGATCAGCATCACCAGTTCTGCTTAGTATCAGAGACATCAGACTTTGGAAAAAACTTATATTCCTACCTTTCTCAAACCGCTCTTAATGCGGGACTACCCACCATTCTACTCTGCTGAATATTTTATTCAGTCTTGCCTTAAAAGACTTGTGTGGTGAAGCTTCCGACAACTCCTTTGGGAGACTACGCCATAGTCTTAAAAATCCTCAGTTAGGAAATGTTTCCTGATATCCAGCCTAGATTTCTCATTTTCATATGATTAATTCTAGTTACCCCACTGTGTTTATGCCCATCAAACACCTGCAGCCTGGTATAGTGTGTCTTGCTTTTAATTGACATTTAGACATTCCATGTATATCTATATATAGCTCTTTAATCTTTTAATTTCTCTCTCACTGGAGTCATGTCTTAGCATGTGCTAAGGTAGTTTTGCTTTTTTCTTTCAGCAGAGCCAAAGATTATTGTATACTGAACTAATAATGCACAAAAGCAAACTGTAACAAGCAAACAGACTTAAGATACAAATTTCATTTCTCAATCTTCAGTCTAAACCCAAATAGTCTACTAATCACATGCTTGGAGTTATAATCTACTTACTGTGTACCAAGCTTCTTGTATTTACTAATTGAGAAAGCATCAATGGTGAGGGCATTCAGTATTATAGCTGGATACAAAATGTATTTCTCAAAGCACTGAAGCCACACATAGAGCCTTTCAAACCACATCAAATGAGCAGCATCTGAAATAGAAATTCAGATAACAGATCATTTCATCCAATTGTCAGCATTTTTTGCACTGCAATACCATAAAAGAAATGAGTTAGCTCACATTCATAATCAACCAACTAACTTATGAAACAATGGAATTCATAATTCATTGCGATAGAGAAATCATTTTTGTTCTCTGAATTTAGAATCTGTTTTGCTGCTTCTAACTGCACTCATGAGAAACACTCAGAAATGAAAAGAGATGGTACATGCTAAATGGTAGTTTCTACATAATCCAATTACTAGTCACTATATTAAATAGCACTTTCAGTGACATAATGACTCCAGAGAGGCCCTCTCCAGCACTGACCTAGTGGATGACCTAGGGAACCTCATCTGAACTCTGTGCCTCTCCTTCCCCATCTTATAGTGGCAAAACACTGTTCCTTAGACTGCAAAGTATTATTGACCTCATTGATATATGAAATACCCTTTGAGATTGTGATGGGTTGACCCTGGCTGGACACCAGGTGCCCACCAAAGCCATTCTATCACTCCCCACCCCCCCAAAGGGCTCATGAGTTGAGATAAAGATAGGGAGAGATCCCTCACCAATTACCATCACGGGCAAAACAGACTCAACTTGGGGAAAATGAACTCAATTTATTACCAATCAACCAGAGTAGGATAATGAGAAATAAAACCAAATCTCAAAATACCTTCCCTCCACCCCTCCCTTCTTCCCAGGCACAACTTCACTCCCAGATTCTCTACCAAACCCCCCAGCGGCACAGGGGGACGGGGAAGGGGGTTTACGGTCAGTTCATCACACATTGTCTCTGCTGCTTCATCCTCTTCAGGGACAGGACTCCTCACACTCTTCCCCTGCTCCAGCGTGGGGTCCCTCCCACAGGAGACAGTCCTCAAAGAACTTCTCCAACGTGGGTCCTTCCCACAGGCTATAGTTCTTCATGAACTGCTCCAGTGTGGGTCCCTTCCACAGCATGCAGTCCTTCAGGCACAGACTGCTCCAGCGTGGGTCCCCCGCGGGGTCACAACTCCTGCCAGAAAACCTGCTCCAGCGTGGGCTCCTCTCTTGATGGGGCCACAGGTCCTGCCAGGAGCCTGCTCCAGCGCGGGCTTCCCACGGGGTCACAGCCTCCTTCGGGAACCCACCTGCTCCGGCATGGGGTCCTCCCTGGGCTGCAGGTGGAGATCTGCTCCACCGTGGACCTCCCTGGGCTGCAGGGGGACAGCCTGCCTCACCGTGGTCTTCACCACGGGCTGCAGGGGAATCTCTGCTCCGGCGCCTGGAGCATCTCCTCCCCCTCCTTCTGCACTGACCTGGGGGTCTGCAGGGTTGTTTCTCTTACATGTTCTCACTCCTCTCTCTGGCTGCCGTTTCTGTGCCCCCTGCAACTTTTTTTCCTTCTTAAATATGTTATCCCAGCGGCGCTACCACTATCACTGATGGGCTCGGCCTTGGCCGGTGGCGGGTCCATCTTAGAGCCGGCTGGTATTGGCTCTGTCGGACATACGGGAAGCTTCCAGCAGCTTCTCACTGAAGCCACCCCTGTAACCCCCGCCCCCGCTACCAAAACCTTGCCACACAAACCCAATACATTAACACTGGTATGTTATCAACACCTTTCTAGCTACCAATGCAGAGCACAGCACTACAAGGGCTGCTATGGGGAGAATTAACTCCATCTCAGCCAGACCCAATACAGAGATCTAAAGACTGAAGAATTAACAGGAGCTAGAAACTGTCATAGATGCTTCTCAAAATACTTAAACAGCCATCGTAAAAAGTATCTGCCAGGATCACATCATTCACCAGTAAAGAACATCTTTGTTTGCAGTAGACTTTTCTAACAACATCACAGTGCTTAATATGAGTATTAAACAAGAACTGAATGCTCTGTGCAATTCAACTGCTATGAGAACCTAGGTGAACCGGGTTCAGAAACACTTGTGTATGGACAAAAACAATGTCTTTATTCTCAATTGAGCTCAGCTAGACAAGGTTATTGGAAAAACAGTGAATGCAAAAAGGCAGAACTTAGTATTGACTCAAAAATAACAAGGCCAGCTACTGAATCTCCAGTACTCTTCCCAGCAGAAATTAACACAGTTAAGCATACACATCCCACCCTCCCACACACACCTTTTCAATGGCAGGCAAAGAAGAGGTGCTGAATCAACAGATTTGTATGTTCTACAGGCACAGGTGTATGTTGTATAGGCTCAAAGAGAAAGAGCTAAAAGCAATCCTTCCAAATTAGCTTTAAGTCATGATTTGCCAGTATCTTAAGCTAAGGCAATGCTCTTGCAAAAGTCTGCCTTCAGAAAATATGATCAACTTTTGTTTCTTGTTATAACGTAAAAATATTTCGTTCACTTATTACCTAAAGGCCACCTCCAAAAAGTTCATACAGCAAAATGTCCATTTTGGAACCTAGCTGTTATTCTCCATTCCTCTCTCCTCCTCCTGAACTGCAAATTGCTGTCAGAGATCCACTCAAGAACTTCATCCAGCTGCCCAAAGCTGAGCTCTGTGTAAGAACTCAAGCTTGAATAAACAGATATGCATATCAAGTAGACCAAAAAGAAGGTAGCTGCAGGAGCAGAGGGAGATGTATGCAGACAATGCAGACAGAAGAAAAAAAGAGCTCACATTCAGAGGGGGCCCAGGGAAAGATGTGGATGATTTGAAAATGGCCTACATGAATCTGTGGGCTATAAAAGTAGTAGTGGGGAGGGAGGAGAAAAAATAGTCTCTAGTGTTTCAGGGTTTCTTTCTCACTCAGTCCTGCACTACTTTCTACACATCTATTATACCATAAGCTCACACATCTTGACCTCAGACTTTCTTCCTACAGTCAGGCAAAACAATGACAAGTAATAAATGAGTTATCTTATAGGGCCAACATGAGAACTGGTCTATAATTGCTATTCTGTGGAAGGCCTGAAAGTTTGAACAGCTCATCCAGAGTCTATGAAACAAAGCCAGGAATAAACTTGTGGAACTGTCATTACCAGCTGCTTGTCTAATTGCAAGCAATCATTCGTCTCCCCATAGCACTACACTTGTCAAAAATTAGGAAGCTGAAAATGAAATTCAGTGCAGTAGAAACTCCTCACAGATATCTTGTTTTGTGTACTTGTCCCTTCATTGTCCATGCCTGACAACTACAGGATACTGTCATTTTCCAAGTTTCTCTTTTTATACAAACAGCGAACCTTTAAGTTCGGCTCCTACATTTTTCTTACAGGGTAAAAGAAAGAAGACAGCCTGTCCGACATATCTATCAAAAGGATTACACAACCTTTTCCTTAGCCTGTCTCATCTCAGAACATGATAAAACGCCTCTGCAGCTGCCTAAGGGCCTGAAATATATATTTATTTATTTTTTTACTCTTGTTTTCTAACACACAACACCAGATACTTTGCAATAATACTTAAGCCCCAAAGTGCAGAAATGGACCACATAGAGGACTGCAAAAGAAGGAAAAAAGCCTGTTGCCCACAGCAGGTAGCATGAGAAATGCAGCTGATCTCAAAGCAGAAGGAAACCCATCTGTGGAGATCAGTCTGGCAGATCTCTACCCTCAACCTTTTAAAAAGCTGAGTCATTGCATTTAGGAAAACATTTTTTCTCACAAATGAAGACAGACTTAATCAAGACAATGGAAAGAAATCCTACAGTAGTCTTTGATGATTAAGTGATGTAACAAACAATATAAATTGGGTATTCATCAGAATTACTGATTATCAGGGAGAGGAACCCCTGAACAATGTTTTCAGGTGGGCATGATCCTTATTAAGATTTATATTTCTACTACACTTTCCTTGGCGTATTGCAGTAAAAGTTAAAAGGCAACCTTCAATCAAGTCTCCTGGGTACTTTTTTCATACCCAAGCCTTGTTTGGAAAGTAATCATTTTGAAAGACATGATTTTTTTAAAAAAGATTTAAATCCTTAATGCATGGTTTTGCAGAGAGTAAGTTGAACTCTTTTGTTGTCTAGTCGAAGAACAGACTAAAGTCCCTCAGCAGACTGTGTTCTGACAATGCTGTCTTCAAACACCTCAGGAACATATATTGAGAATGATTAAGGCACAGGATCCATCAAGAAATGACAAGCAAGCTTTTGGCTGGTAGCAAAGGCAAGATGAGAGCTGGGGGGGAGGAGGTGGGCAAAAAAAAAAAGGTGCACTTCTCAAAAGTACACTGGCTGCTTGCAGAATAACTGTATCAGAACAGGAAATCAGATCTCAACATAATAAAATATTTACTGATACTTGCATGTATCAGGGTACTACTCACTGAAGCCAGCAGACATTAGCAAGAACAAATCTTCAAGAACATTTCACAGTTTCTTTCAATTTTAATGTTTCTCTAAAAGTGTTATGATGGAAATAAGAACTCTAAGTTGCACTACCCTTGCTGTTCAAATGATATATATGTCAGAAAGCAGAAAAAATTCTGCCTCTCAACTTCATCAATCATTTAAGTTTTTTAAATTATATAAAAAGCCAATGTATTAAGCATGAACTATAATATATCAAGCAACACAGCAAGTAACAGTGCTATAATCTAAAAGCAAAAAGCAGATCAGATGATGGCTCGTGAAAGACCACTTAGGGCCAGTAAGACGATTAAGGGGCAAGAGGACATAGGAGGAGAGGCTGAGAGAGCTGGGATTGTCTAGCCTTGAGAAGAAAAGGCTCAGGGGGCATCTTATTCATGCCTGATTGGGGCCGGTTTTGGGTATAAATACCTGATGGGGAGGGTAAAGTTGATGGAGCCAGACTGTTCTCAGTAGTGCCCAGTGACAGGACAAAAGGAAATGGGGAAAAACGGAAATTCCATTTCAACAAAAGGAAAAAAAAAAAAACCAAAACCAACCCCAAAACCAAAACAACCTTTCTTACTGTAAGGATGATCAAATGCTAGAACAGGTTGTCCAGTAAGGTTGTGCAGTCTCCATGCCTGAAGATATTCAAAACTGGAAGCAGCCCTGAGCAATGTGCTCTAGCTGACCCTGCTTTGAGCAGGGGCGCTGAACTAGGCAATCTCCAGAGGTGCCTACCTAGCCTCAGCCCTTCTGTGCAGTGGTCTCAGGAGACAACTTCTACAGGTTCACAAATTTGCTGGTGATCGGGGCGGGGAGGGGAATGGAAATGATGGGATATGCATGCTATTCAAGAGGGAAATGTAAAGCATAATTTATTCTCACTTATCTTTTCCTTCTGGATTTTTTTTTTTTTTTAAATCAAGACAAGCTGCAAGTCATTGCATCCATTGTTTAGAGAAGATTTTATTACAAACCTCTCACTTCCCGCTGCTGGTGCTCTTTGCTTTTAAGTATGGGGTGGGAGATCCACAGCCAGGGGTGATGCTTGCGAAGCTGAGGAAGTACATAATGTGTTACAAATCCCACAGTCCATGCTAAAGCAAAGAGGACAATGCTGAGAAACGGCTGAGCCAAAAAAGAAAAAATGAAACATGGTTATAATTTACAAACAACATTTTTATAAAAAACTTTTTAAAAACATTTTTGAACAGTTCCTATAATTGTATTTTCGTGCAATTAATTTTTATTCCTATGTTCAAACTCTGACTCCACAAGTGGACGTGTATTTTGAAATATGTATTTTGCCTACTCAATTAACCAATTTTTCCTCCCTAATTGGATGAAAAAAGGCTAGTGATCAGCTTTATTCATTCTGTCCCCCAGGTTCCGCATCATAAAAGAGCTGTCGATATGCAGAGGTTTAAGAAAGAGACACCAAATAAGTAACACTGAAATTAATACAAATATCCATAAACTAACTGCCTTGCACATAAAAAAATGTTATTGTGACCAGTAAACACATTTTCACTAACTTCTCTTCCCACAATCTCTACTCTTTCTCGTTAAAGCACCCTGTGGTTTTGCATAAAAGAAGTAATACCTTAGGGGAAAAAAAGAAAGACGAAGGAAAAAAAAAAAAAAAGACAGATACATACCCTTAATGATAGAAACACAGTACTGGCACTGACAGCAAATGACAGAACAGCAGCCGCTGTGCAGACAATGAGATCCGATTTCAAGACTTCTTTCTGTGAAAATAATTATTTTATACAAAATTAGCAAGCCAATACTATTTTAACCAAGGTAAACGACTCTTTTCTCGATTACTCACAGTCTGCATTGTGATAAGGCTAATCAGCACTCCCTAATACAAAAGTATTTTCTCCACTCTGCTTTGGGAAATTATTTCTTCACACTCTGGGTTTGTCAAAGTAATCACATTTAAATTCATCATGCCTAACTTTAAATTATATTTAAAAATAAGATAGTTTTAAGATTGGAGAAATGAAAGCAATACATTTTCATACCGAGTCTGATTCTGTTTAAGGAATATAACTCTTTTACATTACAACTTTTTTATTTTGGGGAATCAAAATTCTGGTTCCATTTCCTATTTGCAAGCATTAAGATGCAAGCATTCAGATTCACTTTATCTTGCATTACTGAAATGACTCATGCTTTTCTGTAATGTCTTCAGAGACACGGAGTTAATACATTTATTATGTTCTAAAGTGACATGTCCCATTCTCTGATTTTCTGTATCGGAAGCCAAATTTTGGCAAGATTTTATGGATTTCAGACAAGGCCTTTTTCTAGTGTCACTGAATGATAATGAAAGGACACGTCTGCCTTTACATAAAAATCTATAACTAGGGTAAAAGTAATTTTGTTTCTAAAGATTGGAAAATATCACTGTCTTTCCAGCCCATTTTTCTTGTGATTAAAATGTCATTCTCAGTAAACAAATAAACAAGATAGCTTGCGATGCGTGCGATCTTCTGAATTGTAGTTCGGAGGTCACCCAAATGTCTTTGTGAGTAAATAAAAATCTTGTCTTAGATTTATGAGAGGGGCATTTAAGTTCAGCACTCAATACTACTCCTAAGTTATCAAATGAGTAACTATTTGTAGCTGTTGGTTTAGAAGCTGACTGCTTTAATTCAAAGACTTCTAGAAACAAGTGAAATGCAACACTTTTGTTAGAATTAGAAGCTCATCCAATTTCCTGGTGTTGCAGTCTTCACGTACCTCATCACAGAAAAAGAAAGAAAACTAAAATAATGACAGGATAGCAAACCTGTGAATAAGGGAGATAAAAAGCAAGCAAGCAGAACAAGTGAACAACAGAAGGGTTGTGAATTACAGGGAAAGCTGGTAGCAACCACTATATTTAGGCTGCCTATCACTCCCTGTTATGAAAGATGCTTCTTAGTAAAAGGTCACAAGCATCAGCACTTCCACTTACTGCAGCAGGCCTTTGAAATTCAGCAGGACTAAAAAGCCTTCGGGCTCAAGAAGTACTTTTGCTTTCTCCCAGGAAACTCCAATCTGGTTTAGCTGAATTCTCAAGCCATCACCACTGTCCTTCCCCTTCCCAGGCTGCTCAGGAGCACGTACCTCCAAAAGAGCAGCACACCCTCCCCTCCGAGAGCTGTGCCCTCTCCGGACAGCCCTGTACTCCTCACAGACTATAGCTGGGAAGGTGTAGGAGCAGAGTTACGTCTTCCTAAATCTTTCCGACCATCTTTTCAAACCATAGCCCTGCTGGCCTTACTCCTTGCTTCTTGGCCATCGTATGCAACAGGGGAACCGCAACATAAGGGACCCTCAGCGGAGAGGCTTTCTCTTCCCTGAACAAACCTTTGGTCCCTGCCTGTCCCCACAGGTCCTCTCTGTTTGGTTCAGACTTTCACTCACTAGCAAGTTGTGTATCCATCTCTAACTCAAGTGGTTTTAGTATGTGAAGCAGTACTGGAAAATCATGGTCAAAACCCTGATAAAGATGGATAATGGAATTACTACCAATGCATGTAACGGAAATAATTTTTTTTTTAACCTTTCCAAATTTTTTCAAAGACGTTGCATACAAAATCTATGCAAAGCAGCAGTACTTAGCTTGTAAAATTCAGTATCTGTGAAGGTTAAGCAGTGCCAGATTTATATGACACTATTTCAGCCCTTTCATGAATACATATTATGAAAAGTCTTGATCAAGTATTACTGTGCACAGCTGAATCCAACTACTCAATAATCTAAAACAAGCTTATAAGAACAACAAACACACTCCAATCACATTTTCAAGCTCTTCTGTACAACCAGAAAGGATTACTATTAAAATGACTTATTTCTCTCACAACCAGTGACTGAAGAAGCTGCCGTTTTAAGAACTACATCAAATATTAAGAATTTAGCTGTAAAATCAGCAGAGGTGATAATAATGGACATTCTGGGGAGAGATGGCAACCTAACTTTCCATTCCGTGCCAGGTCACCAAAGAGAATCTTTTCAAAAGATTACATTCAAAAGAGAATGTATTACACAGATTATATTGCACAGGACTGGTATTTCCCACCTTTCCCATCTTTGAGTTTGCAAGTATTCTTTTTAGGGTGCCATCACCGCTTTTGACACATTAACAATCCCATACAGGAAAAGGCCTGTGTTTTTAAAGCAATGATTATTGTTCAGGTATTTAAACCCAAATTTGAAAATTGCATTCCAACTCTGGCAACATCTAAAGTGTTTAAAGTATCATATATGCCCAGGCTTGCCCTTTTGCCCTTGCAAAATGTAAATGTACAGCTCAGCTGCTGACTTGCACAACGGTCCCCGCAGTAGCTCCTTCTTGATGTGGCAGATGCTTTCAAACTTCTCACAAAATTCAGGTTTTTTTCCTTCTGTAACAAAGCTGAGCAGCAGTTGCTTTTGTTTCATGTCATGGCATAGTGGTCAGGGCCCCCCAGGAAACAGCTGACCCTGAGCAGTTATCTCTCTGGCTGAGGGGGATTCAGAGCAACCTTCCAGGAAAAAACCTTGGGCACCCACCTAAAGGCTGCTGTGGGTGGATCTGCTGCTTCCACCCTTGCTGCTGAAGGCAGCTAGCTCCTGCAAAGCATGTGCCTACCTTGGACGCAACTCTCTTCCCCATCCTGCGTTTAGACCCAACTGTCTAAAGCAGGATTTTGGATTCCATTCCCAAGGCCAGGCACTTATGAATTGAATGCTGAACAGCCCTACAATGCGAAGCTTGAGTCCTTCATTGCAATTGGTCCAACGTGGAAAAGTTAAGTGCTGATCACAGTTAAAATCTCTGCAGTGAGAGATAATCACTGATACAGCTTGGGCTGAAAGCAGGTGGTTTTTTTCTCCATTTTACGCTCAAGGGAAAAAAGAAACACCAAACCATCGCTACATTTGATGCCTCAGAGATTTTACAAGCAGAATACACTATAGTGGTGCTTTTTTTTTAAAAATTATTATTTTCAATTATGCTTTTGGAGCTTTTTTGTACAAATCCTTTTACTAGCTATCTAAATGTTTGTATTAAAGGCCAGGAAGGAAGCTGAGTTTGAATGTAACACATTAGCACCCTCAGGCCACTGGTTAATCTAGTAATCAGCCATGTGGATGCCTATAGAAATTAATTATAATGGTAGGAAGCTCCATTCTCAAAGTTGAATGGTCAATTATCCATCACAGCTGCTTTATAATTCAGGCTTCCAAAGCTGGCAATTCTTACATAGCTATTCAATCAAAGGGAAATCGTAAAGGTCATGTAACTAAACATTAGAGATGCTGTATTTATTATTCCTCTCATCAATGCAAAGCCACTACAGAATGCAACACATTAATTTTCAATATTAACCTTGTTTGCTTTCAGCTCCTTGAGGAGGTGATTTGGTTCTGTACACCTCAGGATTTCTGATTAAAACGGGTCTTATTTAAATGGCATGTTATGCAGACCATATGTCTGTATATAGCCCAGGGCAAGGCTGGCTGTTGTGTTGCATCGTGCCATCTCTTGCCACTGACAGGGGGTTAGGAATACTCTCCCCGCAGAGGAGTGCTCCAAGAGGAAAAAATGAACTACCACCATGAAATCTCCTTCAAATACTGACATACTGTTTCACCCAGTTTCTGAACTGTTTGAAGATCCCCTTGCAGAAGTTCTGGAAGCTATTTAAAACTGTCAGCCGAGTGCTACATCCTAAACATGATTGCTGTTGCTGAAGCAAGTCACCAGAGACTGTGGCTTGACTGTGCTCCTCAAACTTGAGACACATGCATTTTCTCCTGCCTCAATTCTTCCCTACTTGCTCTATTAGCACTGCACTGTGAGATAGCAGTGGGAGTCTCCTGGCAAACTGGTTAGTGTTTAATTGAGACAGAGGTACCAGATAACAGAGGGGTTAGACAAAGAGCCTGCATTAATCAGAAATTGCCCTCTCTTTCTTCAAGACATCTCCCAGTGTGGAAGAATTAGAACTGCTAATTGACATTGTAAGCAAACACATTTGCTTACAGTTTTTATACAGACTGAGGGAAGCCCGGACAGAGAAAAAAAGAAAATGAAGGCAAAGAACTGGCAAGCTCCAGCAACACTGAAGGAAAGCAGCCTCTGTCTAAAAGCAGCAGTAGCAGCATGGAGTATCAAATGTACAGAACAGAAAAGTGTCAATCCCCCAAACCAGGTATATCCTGGAAAGCAAAAGGTGCAAGGAATCCCACTTTAAATTAAATGCAAAAAACCACTGGCAAAACATGACAGGAATGAATCATAGAATCATAGAGTCATTTAGGTTGGAAAAGACCTTTAAGATCGAGTCCAACCGTCAACCATGCCCACTAAACCATGTCCTGAAGTGCCTCGTCTATGCATTTTTTGAATACCTCCAGGGATGGTGACTCAACCACTTCCCTGGGCAGCCTGTTCCAATGCCTGACAACCCTTTCAGTAAAGATATTTTTCCTAATATCCAATCTAAATCTCCCCTGGCGCAACTTGAGGCCATTTCCTCTCATCCTATCTCCAGCCACCTGACAGAAGAGACCAGCACCCACCTCACTACCACCCCCTTTCAGGTAGTTGTAGAGAGCGATCAGGTCTCCCCTCAGCCTCCTCTTTTCTAGACTAAACAGCCCCAGTTCCCTCAGCCGCTCCTCATCAGACTTGTGCTCCAGGCCCCTCACCAGCTTTGTTGCCCTTCTCTGGACACGCTCCAGCACCTCAATGTCTTTCCTGTAGTGAGGGGCCCAAAACTGAGAGACATGGTGAAGAGAAGAACTGAAGTCCTATGTCTGGCCAGTCCCACCAGAGTCCTCCCTGCACTTTTGCATCTTTCACCCCAGTGGCTCAAGAGCCCAAGTGCAGTTGAACCACATGGTAACTGTGTTAGTAAAAGACATCAGATCCCTGTCCATGTTATTGACACAAAAATAGGTTGAGAGTCTGCAGCATGACTCTGTTTTGAAAATATAGCCAGGATCTTAGATGAGAATTTGTTCATTCTTTTTTTTTCTGTTTTCAATATATTGAAGCCTTGCTTAAGGTTTCCCTCTGCACTGTGAAATGAAACCAGTTAAGTGGACAGCCGCAGTAAGTGCTTCAGTCCCCTGGCAAGGCTCCATCTGCAGACCAGATGAAATCAGACTCTGTACTGCTCCAAGAAGGGCACTATCAGCAAAAAATAAAGTGGGATACAAATACGGGGGAACGAGAAGCTTTCCATTACATCTGCCATACAGCGCCCATCTACAAGGATGGACTGACAATGAACTGTGGCAATAACCTATACACCAGAAATACCACAGAATATAGCACAACTTTAAGATAAATATTTTTTACTCTGTTACTAACTGGACATTCATACTGCAGTGTGACCCTGTTGCAAACAGTTTAGTTTCCAAGAAACTGTAGCTCAATACAAGCAACAAGAAACAGACATATCACTTAAGATTAAGTGGGCCTTATTAGAGTAAGCAGTTTAAAATAACATTATGCATGGTAGAAAATAACCATCTAAGCAGCAGCTTAGCAAAGAAAAGTAGAAAACATTGGTAGTGTGGGATCAGCTCATGTGCTGAATGTAGGCTGTGTAACACCTTATAAAATGCCCAACAAATGATTCAAGATGTACAGGAGAGATGCATCCCTTTGAAGGGACATCTGGAGGCCAGGTCAGCTACCACACTAGCAACCTGTAACACTACGCACTACGGACTCTCAGATCAGGGCTAAGGGTCAAAAAAAGGCAGTCTGTCTTCCAGGCACTCTCTGAACAACTCTCCTTGCTTCTGCAAGCTTTCAGGAGTTTAGGAATAATTGCCTAGGTTGCAAACGCTCAGATGCAGGCATTAGGGATGTGGTCTGGAGGAAGGGCTGTCTGACAGCCGGGAAGCAGGACAGTTCATGACTCTAAAAAACGTCAAACACTCCTTAAAACTTCTGGAAACTTGACGATCTTCCCACATGAACTCTTTATAAGATCAACCTCCCCTGAGTAACAGTGAGGGGTTTTTATACAAAAAGACACAAGAAGGAAGATGGGTCACTTTGGATGTTTAAGCTGAAGTGGGAAATAAGCTGACACAAACTTAGAGCTACGTGCCAGACAGCAGGAAATAAACAGCCTGCCAAGCAAAGAAGAGACGATGAGATGGCAATGCTTGGCACCAGGCATGTACCTCCCTCTCTCATACTAGTCAAGTTTCACATGCTTCTTCCATCGCTAGGTGCCAAGTCTGGTCTGTGCTCCACCTCGCTTGGCTGGGGTGAAGGGCATACAGTCAAGAGTACTCCCTGGCACAGAAAAAGGTATTCCTGAGAACCAGGTCAACTCCTAGCCCTAGAAAAAGAATGAATAAGGGCTGTTTTAAACACACTTAATTCTGTGGACCGAATCCTGTCCCCCTCCAATGCAGTCAGGGAGTTCGGCAGGACTGCTCACCGTTTTGAACACTTGTTGAACAATCCAGCCTACCCTGTGCACACCAGATTGCCAGGCTGTAACTCTAAGCACATAGCCTGCATTAGCCCTCTGAGTACCAGGATGAGATGTCCCATTCCCCAAGCTCTACAAGTGCATTTCCCATCAGCTATATTAAGGAATCAATGTTGCCGAGTCCTTCAAAGAACCCTTCAGAAAGGAAAACTGCAATATCCCCCTCCTCCCTTCTGGCCTCGCTGGAAAGAAGATCTAGAAGAACTTATCTCAGTTTCCATCTGTGGATTTAAAGGAACAGGATATATATCCTCCCATTTTCTGTGCTTTTAGTAATTTAAATATTTAAATTACTAAATGAGAATATTTAAAAGGTTCCTCTGTGGGGAAAATGGATGGGAGAGAGCTTTGAACAGAAAGTAATGAAAGAAAAGCTCTTACCACTGATTCTCTCATCTTTTCTGGGAGTGGATCTACTGATGAATCTTCAAATTGTTGACGTAGATAGTGAGGGATATATTTGCATTGAATAAGGGACCTGTTAAAAAAAAATCCTAGTTAGGGTACTTCTGAACAAGTCTAACAGATATGAGTATTCCTGGGGGGCAGAGGAGGAGGAACAGCCTCAGATTTCCTTCCTCATGTATGCAGTAGCTATCTTATCTCTGCATAGCTGGAGATTGACACAAACCAGCTCTACCACTGATCAGGGTAGAACTTCCTCATCAAAATGTTAAGGAGTCTCAGCAGTCCAATCAATGTGACTCAGTCATTTAGAGGAATGAGCAGAGAGGGTACTGTTGCATTCATGCCTTTTAGTAATGTTTCAGCTAAGCTGAAACCAATATGGGAGCTGTTTAGACCCACATTAGAAAGGCCAAAGAAGCTATTTCTGTATAAATTATATATTAATCCTCAGTTCAAGATTTATGTGCTACCTCCTCCTCCATCTTGAAGTTTATGCCACAGGCCATTCCTTAAATACTGTTTCCAATCTCCTTAACTTCCTTTAATTAAGTTCAGAGCTGTTTAAAAAAAAAAAATGTTAAACCTCTTTTTTTAAGGATTATACATTTTTATCATGATTGCACAATAAACATTTGATGTCATTGTACACATATTCTTAGTCTTAAGACATTTAACAACCATTTCAGCTGCTGAAGATTTGATTAAGAATGTTATGAAATCGGTAGCTAGATTTAAAAGTTAAAATGGATTTAATGGTTTAAGATTACTTCCTTAAAACAAAAGTCTTAAGAAAAGACAAGTTTCTGTTTTATTAAAGAAGTTAATGAACTGGTGTGTCCTTCCTGGGGAGTAGGAGAGAAGAATACATTTAAATTACTTCAAAATTGAAAGAGCTCACACTTCCATGCTGATTTGCAATTTACCTGTGCATATCTTACTCCAAGGCTAAACTAATCTCCCTAAAACAGCACACAGTTTCACTTCCTTCCATACCTGAGTTCCGTACTGTAACGGCTGATGAACTACACACCACCTACACAAAGCTTGATCCAGGTCTAATTGACATCAGTACCAGACACAGTAGGCTTTGGATAAAGTTAATGGCAATAGATATAAGCAGTTCTTGTTGCTTTGCCACATCAGGACCTAGTAACGTATAAATATCAGATTCCCTGAATCTTCTGGATGGTAAAGAAGGAATTTCTCAACTCTTCAGTGAGATTTACTGGGATGCCAATTTTCTACTAGTGCCCTGTATCCTTTCCTCCCTCATCAGAATTCTTCTCCTTTTCCCTAGTTTCTCTCCTTAAATATAATCTTGAATGGCCTAAAAAGCCCTCCATTTCCCCTTCTCTCTCCTGCATTACAGAATTGTGCGTCCAACCGCCCTGACTTACCATATGCCCACTACAATCTTCGTACACTAAAGAGCCTCACCTCAAGACACACAAAACACACCTCATGAATCAAAGGAGAGAACCTGTGGGTTTCCTCACAGGCCCTCTGCACTGTTCTGGGATAAGACTGAGCTGCCTGTGAAGCAGAATCCCAGATGGCATGGTGATACCAGCTGCAAAAAACCCACTTGCTTGCTTAATCCCACAGCCATATACGTAGATGCCCAGCTGCTTGTGGACTACCACAGCCCCCACGACAGCCATATAGCACAGTTCCCACACAGGAAAACTCACATCTGCCGCCCCTGAGCTATGGATCTACGGCCTCTCTCCCATCACCTCAACCTGCAGATCACAATGTTGGGACTTCTCCCCTGGATCTCCCTTGTTTGCAATGTCAGCTCTTAACACACACTACCTTTCCTCAGCTACCTCTAGCAGACTGTGTCAGAGCCGAAGAGGAAGGAGTTGATCTCAAGCAGAGGCGTAGCCTACTGACAGTGACCCTCAGCAAGAACTGGAATTGAGTCATCTTCCCAGCACATCAAATGTCCTGTCTCCTTGCCACATGCTATCCAATGCACATTCTGCAACTCCAGTAGCCTGAGCACCCCCTCAACTAAATTGCTATCCTCCAACATGGCAGGCACACAATTTTCCAGAGGCTGAAATCTGCTTCAGAGAATTTGGATAGTGCTGTTTAAAGAGCACCAGCCTTACTGGCAATCTGACTGCAGCACTTCATTTATTTACAGGACTGATACCAACCAGGCAGACATGGCGAGGAATTTCCACCTCACCACAGTACTTTCACAGGACAGTCCCTGTGGTTCTGAAACCCAGGCATCACTCTGGTTGTGTGTTGTACAGAGTAATCAATAAGTAACATTTGCAGGCAACTTACATCAGTACAGATGGGTCACTGCTTTGTCTGCTGAGGTGATAAGAAAGTGCAACTAGCAGACCACAGAAAGCAGAGAACAGCGCTGGAATGTGTTGTGCATCCCAGGGTTCCTGAACAGAAGGACAGAAAGCAAAATATTTGTAAGTTAGGAATGCACAACTTAAAAAAAAAAAAAAAAAAAAATTAAGTAGGCTAAGCTATACATGCAGTGTTAAATGCACAGCATCTAAATTTGTACACCATCTACCAAGGACTGAAAATCCTTTTTCATATCAAAGTCTATGATTGTGAAAAAGACTGTGATTAGAGACATGTTTTGTGATCATATTATGTAATTCCTCTATAATCAGCAATTAGCTAGGAAACCACATGAAAGGCAGTTTTCTTTCCTCTTTAATGAAACATTATGGGCAAATTCTCATTAAAATGAGATGCAAGTGAAATGAACTGTACTGTATTTGTCTAAACTCTAAACTGATATGTAGTTACTTGACCTGTGGCCAGATTGCATGCAACAAATGCCAATGTCACCTAGATCAGGCAGTGGGATACAGTTCTAGCACCTCACTCTGAAATCTTTCTGCTGCTTTGTACATTACATCCAGGCCCTGCCTGGATGATAACACAGTGGAGAGGGACAGCGCTCACCACTGTATGTGACATCCCCGAGTAGGGAAAGAAGAGACAATTTACACACTCTCCAGCACACTCTGGGCATAACCAAAATGAGAAACTGTCTCTGGGTGACTTAAACAGCTAAAATTGGCTAGAAATAATAAAAGAAAGAACATGAAACCTAAGGAACACTTATCAAGACCAGCTTCATCTGTGGAGTCCTCAGCTACAAATTAGCTACCCTAAGACATACCTGTGAGTCCTGGCTGAAAAGGACACAAATTTTGGCGGTGAAGGACACAGAAACTTGGTGGATCAGATCAATAGCCATTTCACTTACTAGACTTGTTCAATGCCTCCACACAACTTCTACCTGATCAACTGAATGTGAGGTTACCAGATCCTGACATCAGAGTACTTTCTGGGTAGATTTTGAGAAATGATGCTTGCAGGATCTGTGAAGCTGTAAGCTAGTAAAACAAAGGCATTTTCTGCACCATATCTTTTGCTTGAAAAACTTCACAGTTCATACAGGACCAATATTCTCACAGAATAAAGTAAGTTTATTGGTCTTATTTTGCCCAGTGATATGTGTGATTTCTTAGCAAAGCTGACTCACATTAAGAAACACTCCACTTCTTTCAGGTACAATGAATACCTGAGCAAGACAAACTAATTTTCTTCTAAGGGACAAACATCCAACCCACTGCAACATGACATTTCTTTGGAATTGAACCCTGAAATTCTCGTTATCCTAAGAGTAGTATCAGAGAAGTGAAACTTTAATTCTAAGAATCACCTTCCCCTCATCATGCTACTGAACATCACAAAGATGAAGAAGAGAACCATCTAGTTCTATCAAACAATCCTACTCAAAACAGTGATTACAAACAAAAGAGTTACATGGTATTACTGAAAGAATCCAGCACCACTTGTTTGACAAGTTAACCTTTGCCATCCAATTCCACTCCTCATTTCATTGTTCCCAGTTTTGGGGCCAAATACATTTTGGATTAGCTTTTCCATGCTTAGTCTTAGGTCAGAAATTCATATTCTTCAAAACATTGAAGAAAACTAACTGAAGCCAAAATGTTCTGAAAATAGCTCAATCACAGCCTATCCAAATATCCACTGTCCAGGGCAATACAACTGTGTACAGATCCACCCAGCAGCTTCTAGTCCATGACTGCCCCTTCACCCTGCAACTTCTTTTGAAAGCAAAATACCATAAAGAGCCCAGCAATATACCTGGTACTGAAATGCATCAGTAGCCAGTTTGAGAAATCATGCTGCCCTCTTTCTACTGTAAAACTGCACATAGCTGATTCCCCATATTAATGCCTCAGGAACTCTTTACTTCCATATTTTCTGTATATTACACACAGCTTCTGCATTTGGCTGGCCTGTGCTCCAGTTCCAAAGTGTCATTGTCCCTCAAAGCTCATCTGTCAGGGAGCCAGGAAGGCAGGCAGGATGGGCATCGATATTTGCTATGTGCCTAGAGACCAGGATTATGCAGAATAATGCTACACAATGTTGTACAAAAGATGAGAGTGAACAAAGGTGTCATTTCTTCAACATCAGTGTGATGTACCTGGCTCTGTTTTGTCATCTTCCTTCCCCACTAATGATGCCTGGTAGAGCTTTAAATTAAAAAGATGAAGGAAAAAAAAAACCAATATAGCTGATAATCGGACAATGATTCTTAGTGGGAAAACAGGAATGACAGGCTTTAGTCTTGGAAGCTGGTATTATCTGTAATACTAGACAGGGAGTTTGACTTCCTACTTTACCTCATTTGGTTGAGGTGACATGTAGTGCTTTCATACACAATTTTGACTTTGATGCAGACACTCATGTAGTCATTTTTAAAACAAGTGAAATGGACTTACAGGGTTAAGGATGAAAGTGATGAGTTACAACAGACCGAGTGGTGGTGGTGGGAGGGGTTCCATTCTAACCACAGAATCGACTAATCCCAAAACAATGCACTAAAAAGGAAGATAAAGGTGTCTGAACTTAGGAGCCTTTTACCACTGGTAGAGGTGGGGAGGCAAATGTATTTTTTAAAAGTGGCAGTAGCAGTTTTCTGTCCTACATTATTTATTCTTTTTGCTTCTTTCTTCCCTTAAAAAAAAAATGCATGTAGCACACTTATCTTTCAAAGATAGACTCAAATAAATCGTATGTCCTACTCCAGAGACAAAAAGTGCTCTGAACAGAGAATAATTTGTGCTGAGTAGAAATTCTTGTTACTTTTTTTTTTCTTTTTTTCAGATTATTCCTCTCAACTCAAAGACTTTGCAGACTACTGTAGCATTAGCATTGTTGAAGGTGAATGTGTTTGCATAGTGGCTGGCTTTTTAAATATGGAGACACACTGCAGTTGTTCTTCACAAAGCACACCCACCTTCTGATCTTCCACTCTCTCATGATTTCATCATTATTCACAGAACCTCAGAATGGTTTGGGTTGGAAGGGACCTTTAAAAGTAATCTAGTCCAACCTCCCTGCAACTCAACCAACCTTTCTTTGGTCTTTCTCCTTACCTCCACTCCCCAGCTTCATCATGGATCTACGTTATTGCTCATATCAAACAATACACAGGACAGCTGTTGACAGTCAGCCATTCCACATGTGTGATGGTAAATTGAAAGAAATACTAACATCCTACTTCTGAATGAGATTGTAAAAGGGAATCCTCCCCACGCCCAAAGGTAAGAGAAAATGGTAACAACAACTTGTTTTCTACAAGGTTAACTATAAGCTTGACTATATTACCATGGATACACATTTTCAGTGAACACTAACAACCAGGAAATGTGAATTATTCATGAGCCTCGTGTTACACTGGTTAGAGACAAATTCTACGGGAAGATGCCCACCAGCCTTATCTTCCCCTCATCCATGGAAAACAAAACATTACTTTCCCAGAAGAGCTCCAAAAACTTGACAAGTGATAAGCTACCAGAATACAGATACTACCCCCCACTCTAAGCAATGTTGTCCCTGTTTCTCTGCACTCCCAGCTGCTACCTGTGACCATATTTTCATTGCTGAAATTTAAAATCCATAAGGATGGGACTGATGCAGGGGTGTGCGCGCACCACCTTACACAACAGGGTCCCGCTCTGTGACTAGGATTCCTTGGCTAGAGAGTAAGATGAGCAACAACCCCAGGCAGGAGGCAAGGATACTCACGTTTCACATAATTGTGAGTTTATCCTA
The DNA here is from genome assembly GCF_900496995.4 of Aquila chrysaetos chrysaetos. Taxonomy (NCBI): domain Eukaryota; kingdom Metazoa; phylum Chordata; class Aves; order Accipitriformes; family Accipitridae; genus Aquila; species Aquila chrysaetos. The sequence goes on along the minus strand of NC_044016.1, from coordinate 31,486,912 downwards.
AAGAAGTGCAGATTTCTACATTCCTATACAGTGACATACATCACTAAGAGTAACCCTGGGCCATATTGGATTCTGCAGGCATAATTTCCTTTTTCTGTTATATCTGGACAATAAGTTCTTATTATACACAGAAAACTAAGAGCATAATTATTGAAGTTATGTCTAAAGCGCATCTGACTATGGCTGCAAACATCGCTCACTGAAACGCATGATATCTGACAATTCTCTCCAAAATTAACACTCCTAACAGCTCTTGCTTGAACCTCAGGGATCTCTAAATTGGAAAGTACATAAAATTGATGAGCCTTGTCTTGAAAACCTCCAACAGGGCTGAAAGTATTTTATGCGGTAGAAACAAAGCTGTCTAATAATCCTATACTTCTATTTTTGGTCACTTACACATCTGGGAATTCTGTCTATACACATGAGCCCATTCAGTGCTGTTTATAAATTTGTTTGGGCAGTCTTAGAAGACTGAGGGAGACATATGCTTGCAATTCTTTCCCATTATAAAACCCTAAGACAAATATTTCAAAATTATTAGTACACAGATGAAGCCTGCATCGTTGAAAACAGGAATCAAGAAGTATTGTTATTCTGAGTAATGAGTTTAAAACTCATTAAACAACAAACCAAACTACATAATGTGAGCTGAGAATGGTTTAAAATACACACAGGATTTTTAGTAACTGTCCACTGAAGCAATAAGTAAGTTACCAGAACTTCTTCAGGTATAAGGTAATGGAAACTACATAACTTTCGTTTTAAAAAATATGTACTTCCACAGAGCTGGAAAAGGCAGCTGTGCCACATATGAACACATTCACATCAGTTTAATTTTCTGACCCAAGTCCAAAATCTGAAATTTTTCCAGGCTGATTAAGATAAACCACAAGTTCCTTAAGCAGTTTAAAAAACAAAAACAAAACCAAAAACCCAACAAAAAAGCTGGATGACAAATAATTAACTGGTTCTGGATAAGTTTCAAATCCAAACCAGCTGACTGGAACAGAAGGCAGAAGAGAAGGACTGACTGATTCCAGAAACCTTTGAGGATGTGCTCTTCTGCCCCACAGCAAAACACTGATGCGCTGGAATGCTAAAGACTGATATCAAGACGGCTAAATTCCAGACTGAATATTTGTGGAAAAAGTAGGAGGGCACACCTGACTTTTTTTTTTAAATATCTGTTAAATATTTGGGCACAGACCACCAAACAGATGGAGCGGGAGACGAAAATCAGTACATCAGGCACTTCTAGTCAAGTGAAAAAGATGGCACAGAAGTTCCTGTGTCTCCAATCTGATGGATGTAATATCTGAAAATAAAAACACCTCCTCCAGGAAAAAGAGATAACCCTTTCATATATCAAAGCTAAGGTAGCTATTAGAGCTGTCAATTTCTGTTCAAGATTACAGCACTGAAGCTGAGATCAGAAATAAAGCCAGGCTGAAGTGAATGCAGATAATTTTAAACTGAAGTCAGTTACCCAATAGCTTCAAAAAAGTAGTGAACTGAAAAATAGCTGCTGTTAGATGTAACAATCCAAGGAATGACCAAAAGACATGATAAAACCATGTTTAGGATTTAGAGCTTTTTATTAAACAAAAGTAAATGCAAGTTCATAGAGGACCTGGAAAGAACTGGAATAAGGAGGGATTATATCATTAAACAGAGGCCTGGGAGATAAAGAAAATCTCAAAGCAAGCTGGAGAAACTCAGGTCTTTGCACTTCAGGAGCTACGACATTTATCTTCTGTCTTGTCTGAAAACAAGTTCACAGTATTGTTCTCTGTGAGGCTGGATAAGCAGCTGGTGTCACATCACTCATGACAGGGATGTGTCATGGGAAAAGATGTATGAAGAGATGCTTTACAGCACCTGAAAGCTGTAGCCAGACTACCTTTGCATCACTGGGATAACATGACTGTAAACCAAAAATCTATCCAGGTGACTTCGCATCATCACCAGAGGGAACGACTGCGGTTCAGCAGCTATGTCAGACAGCGACTGGAAAACCTGCTCCACTCACAATACGCTCCTTTGACTGACAAGAGTGATGAACAGTGTCCTGTCCCTCAGTCCTCAGGGCCTCAAACACACGGATGGAGACCTGGAATTCCAGCTATTTCGTGTTTTGAGGTTTTTTGGAGAAATTATCTGTTCCAGTTTTAGAAGCAATACTCTGTACTTCCTACTGTGAACAATTTGTGATTTTCTTTTTTCTATTTGAATTTGACAGCTTTAAACAAAAAGAAAACTGATCAATCCAGCAGTAGCACCACCAGAGGAGGTCCTGACAAACTGCAAACCCACAGTTCCTCCACACAAATGTCAAGCAAGGGCAAAGCTGCCGAGAAGCACTCTGAGGAGGGGAGCCGATTGCTTGGCCACAGCAGGCGGGACCCCTTTGCTTCTCAGTCACCTCCGAACAACACATCCCTTTCTCTCCACCAAGTATCTGAGTCACACAACTCAAACACAGGTCTCCTCATTGCACGACGAGTTTGCGCCTTGTAACAGACCATCGCTTATTTTAGTTGTGTGGAAAGCGCGCGTTTGGTCACATAACACCCTGCGCCCACCAGGCAAGCAGTATGCAGCCACTCCCCACAACACATCTCATACGGTTCTGATCAAGTCCTGCCACAAGATCAAGCAAGCCTGCCACACGATCCAACCTGCACATCCGCTGTTAGCACAAGGCTAGAGATCTGTCCACCCTCTTTTAGGCAATATGTGCATTTTTCCATGAGAGTGAAACATTTCTGGTCATGTGATGGCAAAGATGCTGCAAGGTCATTAAGAAAGAATGGCAGGGCCAGATTTACTCAAAATCTGGGCACACCAAATTTTGTCTGCAGATCACAGGATGAACTCTCAGCTGAGAATAGCATATAATAATTTTCCTCAGGCAACTTACCTGAACAAAAATCAATGACAATTATTAAGTTAAACTAATGATACATCTATACTGCAGCTGCTTTTTCACAGAGAGTCTCAGTTGGTTTTGTACCACATAATTCAACAGCAAAATCAGTCTGGACAAGGCACAGGATTTCAGCACAGGCCCATTTGTCTCAATTCTCAGAGCTTATATTCACATGTTTTAAAGTTAACTTGAGTACTTACTGTTTTGTTGACACAGCCAAAACAATTGCTCAATTCTTACTTTTTATTTTTTCTAAAATTGGAGTTCTAGAGCAAAGAATTAATTGCTGTGAATTTGCTATTCTAAAATAATTTCAAAATTTGACCACAACTAAATCAAACTATTGTACGTACGTATATACAGTTTCTGTTCTAAAAATGAACAAGAAAAACTCATTTATGAACACAGATCTATTATAAAATGAACATTATTTATTTTAATAAAAAAGAAAATCATGTGGTAAATTAATTATTCTTCTAATTAACTTCTTCAGGAATAATATATTTCCTTTTGGAATAATTAACATCCACAGAGAAATGAGGCTAGACTATTTCACCCTGCAAGATAGTAATTAGAACACAAGAACCACTTAAGGAAAGAGAGGCTCAAGCCTGATACTGCTGGAATGGGTCTTCAGCCTGGGCATTTGATGTGAGCAATTGTTCACCAGTACAAAGCACACAACCACTTAGAGATCCATTCTCCTCTGCAATTTATTTCAGGAAATAGAAGTCTGCTAGTTACACCTGCTGAGCTATAAGATGTTCTGCCAAGAAAGAGAGTTTACATTTGAGGATGCTACATTTCAGCCAAGAAATAAGCTTTGCAACCCAGAAATCCCATGCCAGCAAGAGTCTATCATGCTTCCCTGCCCTGAATCTTTTTGATTGTGATGATTTTTTGACCTCCATAAATACTGAAAATTTCGCTCTGTTGGTTTTGCCAAATTGACTAAAAGTGAAAAGAGTAAAATAAAAATGAAAAATAAAGAATAGCTGTAAAGTGCAAGTGTGGAAGAGATGCCATTTCTATCTTAAAGAAAACTATGTACTTATCACCATTGTGCAAACCCGTCTGAAACAGATTATAGCATTTGCTCAGTTTTGAGTTAAAACTCTGCAATTTCTGGTGCACCAAAAATCCAAACCTTCATTTGATTAGGGTCAGAAGTTGTTTCTCACTACATATCAGAAGAGTTCTAGTTTCTTACAGGGGCAATAGACCACCTGTCAGAGTGGTCCCTATTCAGGATCAGATTCTTCTCTTACATTTAAGCCAATTCCTACTCCTCCTCCACCAACCAAAGAATCATTCTCTTGCAATGTTACAGACAACAGTCCAAAAGGAAAAAAATCTCTGGACCTGACTGAAGAACAGGGAGGGTTAACACAAGTGCTTATTTTATAATTTCTAGAAGAAAAAATGTATGAAATTTCAAGCACCCCAGTAGACCGAGATGATGAGCTGAAGCAAGTGGAATCATCTTTACATGCTTTAAATTAACCTCCTCAGAACTGCCTTCACAAGAACAGTGCCATAAAAATTCAAATTAACTGTAATTTCTGTGTGAACAGAAAGTCTGCACTTAATATTGGTAATTTACAACAGATATCTTGTAAATCTTTCACAGCACTCTACAACTTCAGGGTAGCATTAAAAGCATATTTCTAAGCAGTTTGAAGTCTAATCCATGAGGAGATTGCTTATCTACAAAGCCACCTGCATGCTGTAATTTGAAGTATTACGCTCAGAAAGGAGTCTGTAGAATATTTTAAGAGGCTTTTCTTTAATACTGTTTACCAAACTATTTTTTAAAGTATCCATCACACAACTTCCCTGCCCTCAACTAGTGAATCGCCCTCTGCTAACCTTAGGGGAAAAAAAAAAACCCCGATCATTTCCCCAGATATTTGCCTGTTGAACAGTGGTTTAACTCAATTCCTTCTTTCCATATAGCTCTTTCCATTTTTCTCATTGTTTCTCCCCACCGTTATAGATTTTTCTCACTCTGTTCATTCTTACAGAGAGCCACCTTCTCCATCCCAGCTGCCAGTTTTGGAATCATTAATATAGCCGGAAAATGGTAGTAGGAATGCTAGCTACTTTAGGAAACTGCATAAGAAGCAGTTAAGCTTTCTAGCATCACACAGCTGGGTCAGGTCAAACCAGTATAACTGCTATACTGGGTGAGCCTGGCAACAGGATATTCCCTGGGAGTACACCACATGTTCAAAGACATTTAATTTAAAGTGTCTTAATGCAGCACTGCTCAGCAGCTGAGTTGCCATAATTTATTGCGTATGGACTCAAGCCACCCAGGGGCAAGATAAAATGGTGGCTTAACACATTTTACCTTACTATCGGGAGTGGTTAAAAGCGCATGCACAGGCAGCTCTGATCATCTCTGATAGACCATTAAGGCATTATAGTTGACCTTTTTTGATTTAAGGGTCCTATTCAAAATTTTAAGTGGAAAATTGTTAAAAGCCAGTATAGAAATGCTTATGTTCCTTAAAGAACTCCTTTAAAGAAACATCTGATTGCCCCTCTCATCTGTGTAAATCACCAGCCTGGGTGTTGACATGATACATCCTTGGCTGTTGTAGAACCTCATATTGGGATCTCTGTGTGTGCTATGCATGTGTAGCACCACAAAGCATCCTCTCACGTACGCCCACAAGATGTCAAGAGCAGCTTGTAAATCACTGCACATCCTGGTGCACCCCTGCATGGGCACTGACAGCATCTAGCCTGTAATGAAACACTGTCAAAAGATTGTCCCTTAAAGGATAAATTTTATCACAAGTCTAAGAGGAAAATTCTGGTCTTGCTGTGGTCACTGGGAATTTTACAGCAGACTTGAAGGCAGCCAACATTTCATTACTATTTTTTAAATAAAACAAAAAATGCAGAGGACACATACATTAACTGGGAAAAAAAAAAAAGCTTTTGATTGAATATGGCTCAAAATGCAGCATCTGCCAAAAAAAACAACATTGGGCATCACTGGGAAGTGTTCTGAGAACAAGGCAGCCAGTCATTTTGCCAGCATATAGAGCCGAGGCACACCCGCATCCTGAGCGCTATACGCTACTCACTCTCCACATCTGAAGGTCACAACAGAGTAAGAGAAGGCACAGAATAGGATGACTAATTTAGCTACTCTTGAGAGAGCAGCTGCTTTACAAGGAAATGCTAGAAAGGCTGAAACTCTTCAGTTTAAAGAGAAGATAGCAGGGGGAGGATATGACTGATGCCTACAAAACTGCGAACGCAGTGGATATGGTGAATGCAGAACAGTTCTTCCACAAATCCTGCAATAGTAGGCATAGGGAAGACTTGGTGAAATTAGCAGATCAATTTAAAACCAATGAAGGACAGCACTGCTTTGCACAGAGCGCAGTGAACATCTGGAATTTGTTGGCACAAACTTGTGGAGACAGACATGACCAGTGCATTCAGGAAGGGACTTGGCAAATTCATAGACAACAAGTCTACAGATATCAAATGAAAGAAGCAGGGACACACTCTCTAACATCCCTAATCCGACACTTGTGGATACTGGTGGAATATTAGGGAGAAGAGTGACAATCTATCATCTGGCAGGCATTAAACTCCTAAATTGCATTTCTTTGTGGATGCAAACACATTACTGGGTTAGATGGTCCACTGATCTGCCCAAGCTGGACATTTAAGTTCTTAGGCATACTGTTATGAAGCAACAACAAATTTTTTTTTTTTTTTTCCTTCAGAAATATGGACCTTATTAGAAATTTTGACCAAATTCAGCTTGGCTTATACGGGTCAATAAGAGTTGCAGCTTTTTAAGCCAAGGCTGCTGTTAGTCTTCGTAGGGGAAATTCAATGGATCATTTCAGACTGATACATGTAAGAGGCAAAAAGTCACAGGTATTAGACACAGGTTTACTCCAGTATTTCTACTACAGTTTCAATCCATTTCAGTGTAGCTAATAGGCAAAACCTGAAGCATGGCTTGTAAAGTGTATCTTGATAAACAACAATGACAACACAGCACCACACAATCCTGGTCTCCCTGGATTATATGAATTTTGAGCTTGAAATTTCGAATTTTTGCAGCGTTGTTTTTCTGGCTTACCTTCACTGCACTGAAGCAGAAAGCGTATAGGACAATCAGAACTACAAAGCTTCGGGAAATGCTGTATAGTGCAGAAACGAACCCAGCAGCAGCTGAAATACAGACATCACATATTAGTTAATTTCTTCCTAAATGAAGATGTGCAATCAAAAGAAAAAAATTAAACAGCTCTTCCATCACGAGAGGTAAAGAGATAAAAATCAGAAATCACAAAGCTGGTTGTTGAGGGAACACCTTCAGTGCCCCAAATAAGCTTACAAAACTGTTTACAGCTAAGACTGAAAGCCTGATGCCACTGCACTCCATGTGTTTTCCATTGACTTGAGGTCCCATGCTATTGGTTTTTGTACTGAACATTCTTTTGCCAAAATATCAGTATGCCTCTTCATGCTGCTACCAAGGAGGAATGAAGTGATCTACAAAATTGGCAGTTTTCTAGGCAAACTCCACGTGGAGTTTTCCTCCTTTGCTTTGCTCCTGAGACACAGGAGACACCAGGTACCATCCAAAAGCATCCTAACTTGCTCAGTCAACCATGATTTGCACCATATTGAGATACACGAATGAACTTAAAGGGAGAGAGAAGGATGCCAGCTGATCTCTTGCTATACCTCCTTTGAGATCTTCCAGAAGAAGGGTAGGAAAAGCTGTCAGAATTAGGAGTTCAGCAGTCTCAACAATAGAGATATAGTGGCTGCAAAACCGTGCTCCAATTAGGATTCAACCTACACCAGAATCATCATTATTGACAGGATGAGGACTTTATCCAACATGTTATTTCCTCCAGGTCTGCTATGGTATTTATGAGACAAAAAGCAAAGAATACCTGTATCATCTGTACTAGTTTTAACCACTTGCCAAAGGCTATGTCTACAGTAGCAAGCAGAATGATGCAGTAAGCATGGCTCTGTGGAATGAAAAGTTCTGAGGATGTCATATTCATGGTATTCATGTTTGAGATGACTTACTGCAGACTATCTCTAGTCTGGTCCCACAGACTGTATGCTAATTAGTGTTTGGAGCACAATAGTTGCACCCTTACAGTGCACCTTTCTTTTAAGCTTCATCTAAATGGAATCCAGTTTGCATACTCGGACACCATTCCATGATGCAAAACAACATGTGTTAAGTGGGAACAAGGAGGAAGTTTGTTTCTGATCAAACTAAGATGACAGTGTAGATGCATCCCAATCTTCTCTGTTGCTTAAGGTATAATGAAAAACAAAACCCACCACTACCAACAAAAAAAACCAATGCATCATCTGTCATGGGCCTTGTTTAATCTCTGACTGAAATAACACCAAAACCATCACATATCCAGTATCTTGTGAACAGGCCTTACTATGGAACAATGCAAACATTTTTTTATTTTTATTTTTTCAATGGAATTTTAACAGAAATTATTTTTTTTTACGTTTTTCTTTTTTATAAATGTAGTAAAGATCCACATCAGACATGCCAGGAAAGAGCTCTTTGATGTCAACCACATTCTGCAGCCTACAGCACAACTTGCATACAACTTTTCAAAAGAAAAAAGAAATCTAATCAAGGGGGTCTTATTAGTATTTACCCACTGTTAAATGAATACCATTAGCTGTTTGAGCTTTAACATGCACTGTGCTTTAAAACATGCAATAATATACTCTAATCTAAGGTTATAAGCCCAGAAAGGGATAGCTCACGCTGCAACTGGCTACTTACCAGAACCACCAAAAAGCAACATGTCTATTTGCTCCAAAAGATATATACAGAAGGTGTTGATTTGAGGGAAAAGACCAAGAAGAGAAATTGCAGGAAAACAATATAAAAACACTAAAGAAAAAAAGAAGATGTATGTTAGAACACAGTCATACATCACAATGTATGGAGAACAGACAAACATGCATCATACCAGAATAAGAAACTGTTGCAATAAATTCTGAAGATTACTCAAGTGAGCATACCTTAACCTTAGCAGCAACGATTACACTTTCCTTCTCATATATTCAAAATAAATTATGCTATTTTACATGTAAGAAACTAAAGCTCAGAGGTTAACTTTAAGCTTTATTTTGGATAAAAGCAGCAGCAGAAAAAAACAGTGTTACGTAGCCTCCTTACTGCTTCTCAAATACTTTCAAAGTTATATTTGTTCTATTTAAAGTACAGAAATTTTAATTTGCAGACTCCAGAACCTTCTCCTTGAATCTGAGATGGTTCAAGCACAGGTATAACAACTCAATATAAACAAACAAAAGATATTTTAATGGCTAAGATCCTAAGTATCTTGGCTATCACAATATTCTGCCTCTGCCTGCAATCAACAGCAGACACTTAAAGCAGCATGTAAAAATGGGATAAACCTATAGCAAAACTTCCCCAGAATATTTCCCCAGCTTCCAGCAGGATGGACCTTGACTTTTCAGTAGTGAAAGTACATTAAAAACAGTCAAGAAACTCAGGGGTAAAACCCAGTCTGACATCTTTACATAGTCTCTTTCTAAACAGAAATGCTAATTACAGTCAAGGAAAAGCAGAAGTCGTAATTCAGGTAACCGTGCTGCTAGCCTTATGTTCTGTTCACTTCCAGCCACTCCTCCTTCCCATCCATTTACTCTTAGCTCCACCCTAGAAAATGCTAAGCACAGTTGTCTAGCAAAGCATCTAAACACACACTTGACCCAAGTCTCTGATACTGTCAACTTTCAAGGATACATGCACATGTTTAATCATGTTCTTACTGCTTCGCTGTACTAGTAGAGAATGTTCTGCATGATGAAGGAGAGAGATGTGTGTCAGCCACTCTTCATTGTAAGCAAGTATGTATTTGTCAGTTTACATGCTAGGAAGACTGCAGTTTCCTCCTATTCATTCTCATAAAAAGCAAATTAAACAACTCACTGGTACAACTTATTCCTCTTTCCACCCCACTCAAACTTTAAGAAGGTAACAATAGGATTTGTGTTCTTCGTTGAATGCTAATTTCATATTTTACTCCCAGCTCCTCTTACTAATGCATCTTGTGCTAAAATAAAACAATACACCGAGTTTGATCTGACAGCTTTTATCTTCATATTATACATTACTGCTATCTAATATTGTAAATCTTTCTGAGAAAGTCAAACACAGGAGAAAAAATTACATACTCAAGTGTTAAACACAGACAGGGCTCACTTAAGTATACTTGCATTCACAATGCACCCTTCATCACGACTTCCTGCCGCTGGCACAAATTATACATACGTAAGAACATAAGGAAACACTGTCTTCTCGATCTTTTACATGCAAAATGCCATTATTAATCTCCTCTTCCTTTACTAGTCTGCTATTTTTTTAGATATTCCACCAAGCCATACCAAGGCAAGCAAGAACCACTCTTGAAGACAGACAATGGCATGACAGCAAAATGCCCAGCAGACCACGTGGACTCGCCGTGGGATCACCTATCCCAAAAACTCACTGCTGAAACTCATAGGAGATCTTGTTCCTCGGGCAAAGGATTTGCAGAACTGCCAGAACTCATCTTAGGCTACTGACTTACAGTCCAAACGACTGCCTTTGCTGTAGTAACCTCAGAAAAACCCGAATAAGAGCACAGGAAGGAAGGACAAGACCAGAGACATTATCCTGTCTGTACACCAAAATATACAGGGGTGAATGTAAACAAGGAGGGAAAAGCTGGTTGGCTACAGCAATGTCCTCACCTCACCCTCTCTGTATTAATACCTTGAATAATCCTAACAACTCCTTTAGCTAAGGTAGCTTTGTTTATCTCATTCTGCACAAAGGAGCACACCAGAGAGGAAAATAAACAGTTGTCTCTTACAAAAGGATTGAATTTAGGAGCAGAGGTTTCCCTTGTGGGAGGCAGACAATAAAAGTAACTGATTAATCACTTGGAATTGCATTATGAATTCCAGAGAGAATTTGTTTAAGCATCACACATTTCCATACAGAACAACACCTTTAAGAGCTGGACCACTAAGGTGCTTATGTGAGCTGCTGGCACTTAACACTGCAGTTTGAAGGTTTCCTCTACATGAGTAGCTACCAGCTAAGTGTAGGAGGGGAACACAAATTTTGACTTTGGAAACTCTGGGTCTTTTGAGAAATGTAGAATGGTAACTCAGTGGCAATGTCACTGCAAACATTTTAGAAGTTTAGAAAATTATTATTTAAAAAAAATGATGTATCTGAGTACTAGTCCATTTGATGTGTAATAATACATACTTTTCCACAGGGAAAAAAAAAATAATGCGTTATTTCAGTGAGAAATTGTCTTTTTGTTCTCCCCCTCCTGAACATAGCAGAGGATAACATTCACAGAGGCTTTCTTCCCTGACAGAAGCTCAGTCATTGCTGAAAGTAGCAGGCAGAGAACTTGCTATCACAAAATTTTGCCACCACCTGATAGTTACTCTTCTGAGATGTCTGCCAAATAATTTCACTCACCTGTCTAACGTTTAAATGGTTTTATCACAAAAACTATCATACATTAAGTGCATAACTACTTTTGTCACTAGCCATACATGTAGCACCTAGTGACTGAGGTTGGCTCTGTCTGTGCCCTTCACTTGCACTACGTACGTTAATCTAGCAAAAAGGTCAACCGAAATAAGGAATTCAAGATGAAAACCATAGTTAGAATGAATTAAAGCCATGATCCCCCAACTAATATAAATCAACAGCAGAACCACCATCCATTTAAAATAAAACAGAATCAGATCCTAAATAGATTGCTTGAAAAAAGATGGACCTGTTAAAAACTGCATTTCTAAGTAATCAGGTTACACATCTAACAAATTTCCACTGATTTTCTTTTATAATCTTGTTTCAAGACTTTTATCATAGTATGCTATGCAGCATCACACTAGCTCCTCGGTAAGTCCTTTCTGTGATTTCCATCACTTTAGCTTCTTACCATAGTAAACACCTGAAAGAGAAGACTTTTCCTTTCCTCGGTATCTGTAATGTAGAGTCAAAAATCCCTTGATTTCCCAACATATCAACTCTGAATACTACAATAAATTGAGTAAAATACAAATTTAAAAGTTACCATATGATGACAAACCAATAAAGAAATATCAAAAATACATAGCAAATAGGCAAAAATGCAAAATGATAGCAACATTTCATTGGTATTCAGCGGGGCCTACTTCCCTCCTCTTTTTATTGCCAAAATCAAATACTTCTATACCTTTAGTGCCTGAGGGAATCTATACTCAAAGTGCAGCAAGATGCTGGAGGATGCCACACTGCCATGGCTTACAGAAGTAGCTGCACTGTGAACACTTGCAAGGATTCATGGCAGCCAGAAGTTGGGACTCCCGTAAGAGACAAAGCAAGGAATAGCCAAACCGCGGCACCAAACATCACTTGAACAAATACACCTTGGCAAAATAAGAATAGGGGACAAGCAAAGGGATATGATTTCTTCTTCCTCTCTCGTTAAACTGAGCCCATATTTCCTCTCTCCCCCACCTCCTCCAGGCTGTTTCAAGAACCTGCTCTACCACCTCTTTTGAGGCCAGCCAAAATTAGCACATTCATAACCACACTTTGTTTTCTTATTCTGGTTGCTATAGTTTTTCATTTATCTCTATCCCAAGTGTCATTTAAGATTCTCATTGAATTATTTATCAGCATTTTTACTGTTCACCTTTGACAGGCAGAGAAAATAAGATGTAAGAAGAAACTTTAATGAGACCAAAGGAAAGTAATGAAAGAAACTAATGAAAATAAGTGAGATGCAGGTCTTCATTATTCCCCTGTTTCTGGTGAGAAGGATTGGGAGTCAATGAACCCATATAAAGGACCAGAAGGCTTTCCTAAAAATAGTATGCCTTTCAGGCAGTAATAGCCTGACTTGAGTACAGCAACAAGCAAGTACAACAGTCACAGGTGAACAAAGACCTCAAAGGTCATACACTCTATATCACAAAGTTTTTTCCTCTACTACGGAAGGTTTTCCTGGTTCTAAATTCACAAACCAACGGGTCACCTTTGGTACACCATGACACAGTTCTTGGGAAGTTTTCACAACTTTTACAGTAAACTTTAACTTTTCTACTTCATACCTAACAGTGTTGCACTACTTGACCCAAGTGCAGTTCAGCACTCTTATCTGTGGCACAACTAGAGCAGCATCACAGTTACAGACTGCAAGTGCCAACGGATCATTAGCCCCGTTTTGGGGCAATATCTGAACGTCCTCAGCCACCTCAGAACATGATTCCAGAAGGAAACAGGTTGGAAGAGCTACTGTGGAGTTGCCGCTCCACACTAACTCATCACGTGGACAGCAAGATGAAACTAAACCAAGAAAAAACATGTTCTTCATGAGCAGAATGTCCATCTGAGGACTTGGCACAGATTAGCTTCCAGGCATTACATTTAAAACTCAGCTTATTCTGCAGTAACTCCTCTGCACAGACAAGCCCTTACAAAGATTAACTGCATTTCACAGATGATGTCTTTTGCTAATAACATCAGTGACTGTTAGTTTTCTATAGAGACTTTTCTATGAGCCTCATTTCATTAAGAACTCCTTTTACGTGAGGGAAGGTTGCCAGCTGCCCCCGGCCCCCCTACACCCATCTTAAGTCATTCCAAATGTTTCTATCAATTTGACTTAGAGTTGTGCCTCCATAACATGCACTTGATTGCCAACATGGGAAAACACAGGCTTCCCCGGCTAACGCTTAATTCATTTTTACAGTCCTAGGAAAAATATTGACTCACCTATTACATGGTCTCTGGCTGACTGGAGAGATCTAGGCGAAAAGAGCTTCAAGCCATACACTGTATAAACTGGAGGATTTGTGTCTTTAGATCCAGCATCTAGCAGCAAAATAAGGCCACACAATATACAAAAATATACAGGTCTGCTGTAGGTTATGATTTTATTGTGCCCCTGGAAGAAAAAAAAAAAAGTGTTTGAATTTTGTATTCATCCTCTTACTGCGTGCACTGCATTAACCTGGAGAGAGGGTCAGGAGTCAGACAAAATATTTTAATGACTTATACATACTAATTAATAATAAAAATGTTACAAGGTATTTTATCTTCTCCAGAGGAGACTTTCAAAAGGTACAAAAAGCAGTTAAGACTAACTCCAGCAATCATTTATGCTTTTCAAAATCCAACCTTCTGGACCTTTCAAAACACACTAATTGCAGAAGTTGTCATTTTCTGTGGAGAAAAAAAGCCTCAATCTGTCTGAACCTTTCTTTTCAATAGAAAAAGAATTTTTCTCTATATTACTTTAATGAATGTCTGCTTCAGGTAGCTTGGCTTTTTTTTTTTTTTTTTTTTTTTTTTACTTTATGAAATATAAAATTAATTTTTAATCGCATCCTGGGAAGTAAAAAAATAGTAAGGCACCTCTTAGGTGCAGTGTGAGGCATGGAGATTGATTTTTTGCACCAATACAATTCAATTTTTTTTGTTGATTTGAACTGCCTGACAGCAAATCAGTGTCCCTCCTGGAGGGGGTGACACTCATCAGCAGTTTCTGGTCTCCCTCTCATGCAGCACTTTGAAAGGATGATCCAAATTAATTAATCTGTGGGAGGATCCTTATCTTACATCTTTCATACATGTCACACAATTGATTCGCACTAATCCTACAAAACACTGCTGTGGGGCTGTGGGCCAGGGAGAATAACAGACGCTTAAGAAAAATCTTAATAGTTCTCCTGGTAGGAAGCTTAATGGTAAGAAAGACATTTTAAACACTGGTGAGTCAAAAGATTCCTTGAGTGTGAAAAGCCAAGAGCAAAGCGACAAGGATTCCAGTTTGCCTTGCATAAAGCTGCTGTGAAACTGTTCTTATTTGTAAAACATGACTTAAGTGAGTATAGTAAAAGATCATTTCTTTTTTGAGTCTACTTGCTGATTTGAAACAGCGGCTGTATTTGTTTGGCTGCCAGCCAAGCTCATATGTTAGCATTGCTATTAACTGATCTGTACTCTCTTTTGGGATCAATCAGTTAACAAGGTGGCAGATTGCAGGGAACTGGCGGGCTTATATTGCACCTCACATCCATGGAATATGAATCAAGTTGGACTGACAAATCCTAGCTGTTTAATCAGAGTTTCAATTTTACTAATGCTTTTAAAAAAAAAAAAAAAATAGGACACATGTCCATGAAATAATCAAAGGAGAATTAGAAAGATAAAAATCTGACTTTAAAAAAAAATCACTTAAAATACTACTTTCTGGCTGGTTTTAAACTTCAGTGCATTTATCTTAAATACGAGCTGTGCCTTAGGAAAAGAAACCAGTAAATATTACATCTAAACAATTGCTTAATGATTTATATCCTGATGTGCACTCCAGACCAAAGTCTATTTTATCGTGATGTTACATGCTTGTCTTATCTCTTGAATTACAGAACCCAGGTTTTATCTTTGCATGGTAATTATTTGAAGGCAGTTGGGCAAGACGGATGACTAGAAGTCCAGAGGTTTAGCTCCCCACACCTTTCAGTTCCAAGCAGAACACTGACATACTCAATTAGGTTTACAGTGTATATTTAACTCTTACTTCTGAAGTAGTTCATGGTGTGCTGGGTGAAGAACTGGCTGGATGGCAGGGCTCAAGTAGTTGTAGTGAATGGGGCTGCATCTGGCTGGCGACTGGTCACCAGCGGTGTTCCTCAGGGCTCAATTCTAGGGCCAGTTCTGTCCAATGTATTTATCAGCTATCTGGATGCAGGAGTTGAATGCACCATTAGCAAGTTTGCTGATGATACCAAACTGGGAGGTGCTGTTGACTCTCCTGAGGGACAGGAGGCCTTGCAGAGGGATCCAGATAGATTGGAGCATTGGCTTATGATTAATGGGATGAAATTTAACAAGTCAAAATGCCGGATTCTGCACCTCGGATGGAGTAACGCCGGGCACAAGTATAAATGGGGAGGGGAGCGGCTGGAGAGCAACCCTGCAGAAAGGGATCTGGGGGTGCTGCCGACAGCAGACTCAATATGAGTCAGCAGCGTGCCCTGGCAGCCAAGAGGGCAAACCCCATCCTGGGGGCCACCAAACACAGCATGACCCGTCAAAAGAGGTGATGATCCTGCTGTATTCAGCGTTGATGCAGCCTCACCTTGAATGCTGTGTGCAGTTCTGGGCACCACAATTTAAGAAGGATGTGAAGGTCCTTGAACACATCCAGAGGAGGGCAACAAAGCTAGTGATGGGGCTGGAAGGCATGTCCTATGAGGAGGGCTAAGGACTTTGAGCTTGTCTAGTTTGCAGAAAAGGAGGCTGAGGGGTGACTTCATGGTTCTCTACAGCTTCCTGAGGAGGGGACATGGAGAGGGAGGTGCTGAGCTCTTCTCCCTGGGATCCAGCGATAGGACGCGTGGGAATGGTTCAAAGCTGCGCCAAGGGAGGTTCAGACTGGACATTAGGAAGCATTTCTTTACCGAGAGGGTAGTCAAACACTGGAACAGGCTTCCTAGAGAGGTGGTCGATGCCCCAAGCCTGTCAGTGTTTAAGAGGCATTTGGACAATGCTCTTAACAACATGCTTTAACTTGGTGACCCCTGAACTGGTCAGGCAGCTGGACTAGATGATCATTGCAGGTCCCTTCCAACTGAAATAGTCTATTCTACTCCATTCTAAATAAATCACTCTTACCATGCTAACAACAATAATGCTAGTTAGGATTGAGGAGGCAGCTTTCCAAGGCTGTCTGAACAGCCTGCAAAATGTGAACAGATACTACCTTCCCTATCTTCCAGGTGGCGGTGGGGAATGAGACAGAATCCTGAAAAGGAATTCTTGCCTACTATTGGATTAACAGGAGCAAAGCAATGGAGCAGCAATGCACTCAGAAGGATGCTGGCTGCACAGCTGTCGCACTGCTTGCGATTCACTCGAGCTGAATGAGCTTCCCAGAGCACAACAGATACTCCGGTCCCCACAGCTGGGGAACAGGCAACACAAGCAAGAGGAACTGCTGTGAGTGTTAGTGCTGTATTTCACTGTCATTTACATCCTTTGTGTGAGGGGGATTATTCGGGACAGGATTGGTTTGAGGCCAACAGCCGACACCTTCTAGGAGAGAGAGGATCACTGGGATGGTGCATCACCTCCTGAAAGCCACAGCCAGGGGATGGACAGTACATTTCCTCTTTTCCAGGTTTTAGAAACAAAAAAATAAGGCAGAAGCCCTATTATGCCTGCCACTGACAGGCCAAGCTAGGCAGCCCCTCACCAAAATAGGTATGTGGCAATGCAACTTATCAACAAGGTATTTTAGATATTAAGGGCTCATTGTGTTCTACTCGACAAACTCATCAAATTATGGTATGCAAAACTGATTTCATCTTGGTAAAACTACTCCACTCTGTGTTCTCCTTCAGAAGAATTTAAATAATGAAGCAGGATTCCTTTTATATTTTACATCTGATTTGTTGAACAATCTTTTTTTTCCTCTGCTGATAAAAATTCCAGTGAAAACTCTTCCTTTCCCTAAGTCTGCCAAAAAATGTCACTGACTTTTTCAGGTCCATGTTTCTCATGAATATGTTTCAGAAACATATTCACATCCTAGCACTGGTGCATCTCATATTTGGATAAAAATATTAAGATTTTCAACAAAGCTAGAATAATTTCATGAACACTTCCATTTAATAAAATAGCACTTTTGACTGCAAAGCATTTTGATGGGGAAATTTCAGAAAGATCTAATGATTTTTTTGTTTGTGGGTGCACACATGCAAGAGGAAAAAGACGGAAGGCTTTTTATATAAAGAAAAGTGTGTGTGCTCAGTTCTACAGAAATGCTTACAGGGACAAATTAAAAATACTTTTTAAGTGCTTTATGGGATTTATGAAACTGCCTATGGTAGCTACCCAACTGAGTAGCTATCTGCTTTAGTAAGTAATGGAACCGAGACAATGAAGTTACGCAAGCGATTCTGTAAATCTTATTAAGAGCATGACTGCAATCTTTCAAAGCTCAAATGCCTTTGTAAACCTGAGCTAGAGCCTGAGCTATACAGGTATCTTATGAGGGACTTACAGACAAGCTCTCACGGTCCTTCTGTATAGCCATTTACCACAGACACAGCCTTTATTGCCCAATCTGCTGCTGCCTCTAACCAATAACAAAAGTAACTCTGCAGTCAAAGCCACTTGTCTAAAACCTTGAAATGCACATGACAAGGATCTCTTGGATCTCCAAATTTAATACCCTGCAGTCACTGGCACCTCCCTTATATTCTGCTGTTAATAAACTGATACACCTCACACTTGGGATGGACTTTATTTTCTTCTCCCACCACTCCAGCGAGGAGGCTGTTCCTGAATTTCACCATCCCAGAACCACATACCCCTGTGTGAACAGCAACTAAAGGCCACCAGCTCCCAATGGACCAGAACTGGAAGGCTAAAGCACAGGCTGACAGGAAAATTAGGCTCTCATCTTGTCGCAGGCAACAGTACTAAACCTGCAGCTACAATAAATGTCAGTAGCCAGCATGAGCTGTAGAACCTGGGAATTTCCAACTTCAACACCAAAGCTAATCAAAACAGAATTATTATCACAATTCAATGAGTATAAATAAATACAAAATTCAAAAACACTAGCTGAGTTAGATAGGTTCTTCTATATACTGAAACTCATCCCTTACCACAGTGACAGTATACAGCAATACACAGTGTTCAACTCAGAGACCTTAGCTGTCACAGCATGGTATGGGGGGCAAAAAATAATCTTATCTCCAGTAGAATTGTACCAGACTACCAGATTTCATAGGGTTTAATCAGCCAGCTCGTCCTCAACACCAGGAAGTGAATACACCGGTGCTCGGAAGGAGTTCAGAACAAAAGCTTATGCATCCCTAGGCACTGTGTTTTCTGAATTCACTGGTTGGTATTTTAAAGCAGAGTCTTTCAAAATGGTATAGGCTAGAGATGACAAAGTCACATCAAACAGTAACACAGTCTGCATGTGAGAGATAGGGAAGAAGTTTGGAACCTCCTTGGCAGGCATGGATAACATAAGGCATTAGCGGCTACTCATGGATCCAAAAATAGAAATTAATTCTGTGTACAAATCTGTAGCTTGCAATGGTTTGTTTCACATTAAAAAAATCTCATCTGCATTTTCATTCATGGACATGGTACTGATCATTCTTTAATCCCTCTGCTGTTCTGCATCCTTACATTAACATCAAGAGATGTTACTCTCTTTAATTTTAATGTAGTCACATGAATTATGAAACAGTAGATGGAGTATCTTTTCTCGCCTTCTTGTTGTCTTATTTTTGTGGTGCTTACTAGCTTAAGCAAGCTTTTACAAATATCTATTGTGTTAAAAAGATATAATGTAGAAACAGCTAATCTTCTATTCTAACTTGATCTATAATACCTCCTACCTTTAAAACCCTCTGTGGAAAAACTCTCTAAATTTTATTTCCATTGGAGTTCCTATGGTGCACCAAAAGGTTTGCAAGAAAACATCCCTGATAAAGTTTTAGGAAAGCATATGTAAGATGGGAATACACCTATTGTTACTTTGCTACACTGCTGCATGACTTCCAGAATACAATATGGTGAATAATACTTGTAACGGTATTGTGGCAGTCTGAAATGCAAACCTGGATTCTGCACAGAAAATGTTCTGTTTAAACTTCATTAGCTACTTTGTCTTTAATACTATAAAAAAACATGGGCTAGATAAGTTTATAATGAAATTTTGATTAAACTGTTTGCCACCCACTTCAAACAAATGTACACATTACTGATGTCTGAATAAGTACAAACTATTTGATTACAGTTCACATTATTATGTCTATACACATGCTAGCTGAACTGAAAAATAACATTATTTTAGTCCCCCAAACTCCCAACTTTTCACGGAGGTAGGAATATTTCTTTAATGTACTGAAAATATTACACTTCAATGTGTAAGCTGCTGTTTATTAACCTTCCCTACTTTTATGCAGACAGCTATTTCCTGTGAATGCATTACAACCAAAAATACTGTAAGTTTGCCTCATAATAACTGGCATGAAAAAGAAACTAAGAATCTTCCGAAATCCATGTCAGTGAAATGTGTAGCATACACTTCTAAATAACCTAAATTTCAAGTTCAGCCTGCATTTCTAGCCTCTAAACTAACAAAAATAATTGCTCCCTGCCAAAGGGTAATGATCCAACAGACCTGCAGTTTTCAACGTGCTGGTTTTGAACCCTGATGGAAGAGAGGGGGTCCTCAAAAACATTCAAAGAGCTAAATAAGAAATGTGAGCAACTAAGCAGCCGGTGTAAAAGCAAGCAAGGGACCTTGTGACCACTGAAATGTCTTCCAAGATCCGCAAATCAAAAACGCTGAGGCACTGTGACAGGTGGAGGGGTCAGGTTGCAGTTGTAGGATGATGCTCCTAAACCAGTCCTATTATGAGGACAGACTTGGGTAAGGAACTGGTCCTTTGCAAGGTGGTTGTCACCATCAGAGTTCAATTTCCCAGATATACTCAACAGACAAATAGCAACCAGCAAAGACCCTTACAGCCTGCATTCACCCACATATTTGGCCATTTCTTCAGGACACAAGCACAGAAACTGTGACCGTATTATAACAAAGGGAAAACACCTGTGCTATTTGACAAGCTAATAATACTATTGAGAAATACATCTGCAATAACAAATTTAAAAAAAAAATAAAATATTTAAAGACCCAACTGACCAACGACTGAGCTGCTAATCTGGAACTTCTGCTGTTTTCAGTCACTGCTTCTAGAGGAAAGCAAAGAAAAAGCTTGTCTGATGCCACAGGATTGAATTTCAGCAAACTAGTCCAGGTCCAGATGCATTTGTTTTTACTGCACATTTTAGCTTAAAGAAAAAGCACTTTGCTAATAGCAGTGATAAATTCAAATAGCTTAAAATTAATTAAACGTAGTACAAAGTCTCAAAATTACAGACATCATCTTGCTCATTTTCATAGATCGCCTAGAACAGCAAACTACTTATACCGGTTTCACTGAACAGCCAACTGTTTCACAGTACATATGGGATAATAAAGGAGAAAGACTTGTTCTACTGGCCGAGACTTACATGTATTGGTGAAGCAGGATCAGGCTGAACGCTCTAAAAACAAAACAGAAGAAAAAAGTTTGCTTATAGGATTTTGCCTTCAAAGAAGTTAAAAGAGAATTCAGCAATTGGGTATGAACTTGTGTCCTACCTTTAGGAGAGAATACTGGCAGCTGGCCATCACGAGACAGAACAACAGAACCCAAATGTCTTTACAGAAGCCTTGATTCAGAGTCAGGAATCCAAGAAGTGAAACAAGAACCACTAGAAGGACAGCAAACACATTCTCCTTTATATCTTCTGTCCTATGTGAATAAAAGTGTTAAGAGAAGTACAAATATTTATATATTAATTAGAGCAAGGCAGGTCCATTTGCAGCTGGTATGAACTGTCAGTGCTGGAGCTATCAGAATTTACAGGATCTGAGGTTTCGTTCTCGAAACTACTTTTCCATGTTCAATGTATTTCACCCCCGTGCCAAAGACCTTATCCACTAGGATAGCTAAAACGTATAGAAAAAAAGGCATAGGCAAGGAAGTCCAGCACCCTCCAATCTCAATTCCCAAACAGAATTCCACAGTGAAGCTGATTTGAATGTAGGCAAGTGTATGTTTATTTTAAAAAAAAACCAAAAACAAAAGACCCACAAAAATCCCCAACACCCAAACACTTTTAAATGAGGAAATAAGGCATTCATTTAATGAAAAACATACGTCTGACAACAAAGAATTAGATGAAAGACCAAATTTGTCATCCGATGTTTTATTCGTTTTATCTGTTCTATTAGAACATGGAAGCTGAGATAAAAAACAATGTTAATATTCAGGCTATAACAAAAGAGTTTATCAGCAGATGCTTTCCATGCAATTGAAACACAGAGATAAGACACTACAATCAAGTAAGTATCTGCTCTGGACCCAAGCTCCCTGACTATATAGCCTGATTTCTGCAGCATATAAGACTGTCATCTGAAATTTCTGCTGTGGAGCCCATATTAACATATATGGCATAGCACCCACCCAAAAGCAGAGATAGGAGAGCCAGCAGCCATTAGGTATGGAGACTAACATGTTTGAAGGTCCTAATAGTCTGGCAGATTACCATGTGAGGTCTAATAGCAAAGAGTACTGTGTGAAGCGTCAATGCCAAATGCAACTGACGGACTAGAAAAAGGAGAGATGCCAAGACAATAATTTTTTTCTAAACAAATAAACCTGCACTGGAACAGAGGGAGCAGCTGAAAGATCTCCTCCTGAATATCACTAATTTATTTTTTTTTTAAAGATTGGAGTACTTGGTTTACAATACCCTGGGACCCTTCCACTTCTGTATTTTTGCACCAAAACCTGATTGTCTCATCAGAAAGCTCAGAACCATTGGATCCAACAGCTGAGAGTCAAATTAAAGACTAGTCTACAGGCCTGGTTCTCACATGAATCAAAGTCTCTGCTGGAAGATGAAGGGTAGCAAGAACCACCAAAACCAACTCTGAAGAAATACATTTTCTTCAGCTTAAAGCAAAAAAGCATTTATCTACTCAACCTGAATATAAGACACTAATACAACGCTCGCTTTTTCCTTCTCTAGTGGTCTGCATTGCTCTATGGACATGTGGAGCCACCCACTGTAACACTACATAGAGTTGCATTAAAAAAAAAAAGCTTACCTGTCCAACAATGCCAACAAGGTCAGACGATCATACCAGACTTTAATCCATTTGCCAGGGAATATAATAAATCTGTAAAACTGCCTGTTCAGTTTCCGTTGTGCTGAAGAACATGAAGAATCCTCAGCGTCCTGGCTGGGTTGCTTTAAAAACAAACAAACCAGAAATACACAAAACTCTTTCACATTGACATATGGCTGCCAGCAAAACAGGTGTTTAAAAGGCCAAATTTACATGAAGTTTCAGATATTTTTTTTTTTCTAAAAGGGATAGTGGGAGCATATTTATTTTCTTCGTTTTAAATTAGAAACAAAAATATCGCACCAGATTAATTATTGCAGACGGACAGAAGCTATATCAATTGTGGAGCTCAACAGTGATAATATGCTTTAAACATAAACACTAAATATTTGTTTAAAAAATAATTATTTTTTAGTCCCGATCCACTGCTTGTCTAAAGTTTCTTTTTGAAGATTTTTCCATGTGTCAGGCTAATTACAGCATGACACAGAACCCCACATGATAGGACAAATCCTTGTTTTTATTAAAAGAAAAAAATCAAGTAGGCTTTAAGGCCTAGAGGCATGACTTATCAACTCTCCTTCCAGAACACAGCTTTGTTTATCTTTCCTGAGATGCTTCTAATACCACATCAGGGGTGCATCCTCAAGAACAGCAAGAGGAGAAAAAAAAAATTGCAAACAAGCACAAACAGCATAAACATCACTAGTTTAAGAGCCTCTAATCTTACCATCACAATCATAAATCCATCCCTTTGAATACTGCTTTTGTCAGATTCTAAGGCCTTTTCTTCTTGTCTGTTTGAACTACAGCATTTCAGATATCCTCCAACTCTACACCTGCACTCCTTCACCAACACTTGTGGGGAGGGAGGCTTATCTACAGACCATCAGCCAAGCCTGCAAAGCTACACAACAGAACAAAAAAACCTCTGCAAAGTAGTGGTTTCTTTCCAAGGTACACCAATAATTGATTTTATGGGGGGTGAGGGGGGCAATCACTTATTTTTCTTTCCAAGAAGAATCTGAGATTTCTAATCACTATAAAGTCTAGTGGCTTTCTAGCTCCTTCTAGCCCCCGCCTTGTTAAAGATAATTAATCAACATTAGATAACAAATAAACCTATTACAGAACTCTAGGCAACACTTACATTAGAATTATTTGTGTTATATTCACTTTCCCAGTCAGAGAAGGGGATTTCTGTGTAAAGTAATTGATCACCTTCTTGAATTGCAACCGTTAGCAAAACACAGGTTTTTAAACAACCTGTCCACCTGCACAAAGGAATTGTTATATTCTCTCTCAGATTATTGGAATAATTTCTGATCTTCACTTTCCAGGAAAAGGAATTTTACACATAATTTACATAGGACTTAATGTATTGCTGCGTGTAAGCTGGGAACTAACTCACTGATATCCTCAGTCTGCTACCAAACATGAGGTAAAACAGGCTGGCTTAAGCTTCAGAGAAAGAAATTCAAGTTTATGCATTTCACCTCATGCCTCCAATTGACTAAAAGCATACAGCCACACAGTGCTGGGTAGCTCAGCCGCTATCAGCACAGGACAGTAACACAGTCATGTTTCTGAGCATTCAGACATGCAACAGGGTGCTGGGCTGTTCAGCATTCTTTAATTTATTAACAATTCCAAGTAATTTAAAAGCTGTGAGACTGATTGCAATCTTTTCACTACACTGATTTTAAAATCTAAAAGTAGTTTAGGAACTCCAAATTTTAATATTTCTATTACCACTTTAAACAGTCTCTTAATTATGGAGTTGGGGTATTTTTAAAGAAAAACTGTATTTTAAAATATTACAGTTGCTAATACTGGCACAGTTTTGCTTCTCTTGTGTCCTATTTCCCAACAGAAAGTAATGTGAAACTCAATCAACTGCGATCATTAACTTCACTCATCTAATCTAGATTGCTCACTATAACTGAATAAAAAAATCAAAATGGCGGCAAAGAGTCCATTAAAAACACCTGAGGATCTGATTGTTCTGTCCTCAGAACAGCTTAACACATATTTAACTGAGTGCAGAAGTCAACATTTTGGCTCCCGAGGAACTGTAACGTTTGGATGAAGTCCATTACATGAGGCTCGCAGTACTTGGGCTGGAATCAGATTTTGGAGCTACATTTGGGAAACTCTCTGACTAGCCCTGAGCAAGTCACTAAGTCTAATTGTGCCTCCTATCAAAAAAGGGCTTATAAAAATTCACTTCATAAATTTGTATGGTGTCAGAGGCAGCCTGAAACCCTAGCTTCATTGAAATCAATGACAAAACTTTTCCTGACTTACATAGGCTCAGAATTTCATGTTTAATAAAAAAAAATTCAGAAACCAGGACGTTCTGAAATTACTGCCTGGCGCTGTTACAAACTTGCTATGTGATCTTGAGCAATATGTCTTACTTCCTAATGATGCAGTTTTCCCAGAAGAGGGGGGAAAAAAAAAAAAAAAAAGACATGATAATTGTTCTCTAATTTACAGGCAGTTTACAAGATTATAAATATCTGGAAAACATCTGAGCCTTTAGATGGAAGTCTCTGTCCAAATCCGAAATACACAATTCAGGACCATTTCCTGATTTTTAATTTAAAAGAGTTCCTTTATACAAGTTGCTTCTAGCTTTAAGTTCCTGTGCAAAATCTAAGATGAAAGATAATTAACTGGCATTCTAAGGTTATTCATAAATATCAAACTAGAATTTGCCATGGAAGAAAAGAGAAGGTTAAAGTTATTATAAAAGGAACTGTAAAAAACAGATTACAGCCTTAAGCCATTGGTCACAGACCCCAAACACTGTAAAGTTCAAGTATGTCCACATACTACCATACAAACTGAACTCTGAGGGCCTTTTTCTTTTACCAGCTACATTAAGAAGGTGGCTTTGACATTCCACAACAGACATCCAGAAGTCTGGTTGCCCGGTTCAGCAAAGTGAAACCAGACATGAGGTTTTAGGATAGTAATGAATCTGGAATAAACACTTCATCCTATTAAAATCTGGTGGTGTGTCTAAAATCCTAACAGCTGTGTCCTCTTTCTTTCAAATGAAATAAGACCAAAGATAGAAGATCAACTTCTTAGGTGATGGTGTCTTTAAGTACTCCCTTAGAACACTACTCAGCATCAGTAGAAAACAGCTGAATTGCATCCATCAACATAAAATACATCTTCTCCCACATGAACAATAACAGGCAAAGTAGTATAGAAAATCAACAAAACTGTCTAAGGAACAAGCCTGCAGCATTTGTTTATAAAGCAGTTTATCAAAATGCTAGAAACCGAGATATTACAATGTACCCGTGGGCTTTCTGAAAGGGTCCTTCGTGCCACCATCAGTAGGAGCTGCTGCTGAAGCGCACTCGCTGCTTGATCCCCGGAAGAGGGTTCTTGGCTCTCTGAAGTGGTAGTACTAGAGGAGCTGAACTGTATTTCACTGTACACAGAGGGGAGAAAGGAAAGAGACTGTTTTAAGAAGCAGTAGTTTCCTAGTATTTCTGAAACATTACAGGAGGAAGCCTGTAATCACATTACTGGTTGGCTCTCAGGACATGGAACCTTGCACCTCCATACCTGAAATTTAGCCCAGGCCCACAAAGCAGTTAACACCCAAATTTAGATACACATGGTCTACTACATCCACCACAGAGAAACAGATGCTTTACTATCATAATTTTTCTCATCCCGAGATGAACACCTCCAATGACTCACATTTCAGAAGTGCCTTTTTCTGTCCACTGACAATAACTCAGGTCAAGAGCTGCATATCTACGGAGCCAAACTGCAGGGTAGCTACTGTAGAGGTCCTGGATTAGCTTTCAAACAAGCTCACTTAAGTACCATGCTACTCTGGCCTCATCTGCACCAAATTCGGTGAGTACTAATTTACCCTACTGAGAATTCAGGCTACAGGAACATCCTTCTGCCGTAGCAAGCTGACAACAACACATGAGCTAATTCACATACGGCTAGCTCAGATATCCCCCATACTGAGCGTAAACTCACCCTGGGAGGGCCCTGAGCAAGATGCTGGTTTTTTTTTTCCGCCACCGTGTTTACTGCTTTATGTTGGAGATACAGGACTCAAACAGTTTACTTGAGGAAATCTGCACTTACAGCAGCGATACCTGTTGGGTTGCAGAAATGGTGTGCTACCATGACATGACTGACTGGGTCTCAGCAAGAACTATACTGAAATGAAATAATTGTTACTTGGGGAAAAGAGGTATTTTGAATACTTCTTGCTTATTCTCTTCCAAATGGAGTTTATACATCAGGCACCCTGCTCTGAGCTCATTAACCCCCTGCCTCTGGATGCCTGCCTTGGGCTGTTATTACTTTCATATCTGCATGAGGTGAAAGCACCTCGGTGCTCATGCAAGGTAGTCAACACCTATTGTTCCTATTTTCCATAAAGAAAAGACAAGCAGGAAGAACTACAGCGATCTGCCTACAGTCAGCCAGGAAGCCTGTGGCAGGGCAAAGATTAAAACTGTCATCTTGCATACCCTATGCTTGCCCCCAAGCCACCTTATTAATTTTAGTTAACTCAACCTTCCTTGCCTTTGGGCACCAATTCCCAAAGCCTGTCACATAACTCTTGTTAAGCTCAACAAAAGGAACTTTAAAACTGTGGCTGTCCTGCACATAACTGGCTGTTAACTTAAGCTGCAGTGGCTAGCGCTGTGCTGGGATAAGGTTCAATGTCTGGATTACTTAGAAGCAGGGCTGAAGAGTCACACCAACAGCTTGAAACGTGCACGCTCTTTCCTTCTCCCCTCCAGGACTTGCTAGCTCTGCCTGGACCAACAGGAACACCAGCAGCCTCGGGATGTCACCAGAGGATCCATCCCGCCTCTGGTCTCTGAGCCAGGTAGTTTAGTTTTTTCAAAGCCTTGATTGCTATCAGGCTTGGATCCCAGACTTGATAGTCACCATCTGCCACTCCAGCAGAGCTATCGGCTGAGTAGAAACAAGAGCACCCCATGTTTCTGACCCTAATGGCCTCCCCCGCACTCCCCACTCCTCCCGCTACAGGCAGAAGCATGATCTGCTCCACAGAGTCAGGACAGCTGTCATGTTCTCTTTGGACAGTACTAGGAAATGAGGACTTGGTCCAACACAATCCACTTGATGTCCCAGCCACGAGGCGACCCTCCGTAAGAACGTATCTCCTTTGTGGGTCTTGTTTAGTACCTTGTCAGCAGTCAATAACAGAAGAGTACAGAAGGGATAGGAACAGATCCAAGATCCTGGATCTCAAGCAACAGATTTAGGCAGGCAGAAAGGGCAGGAAGGCTAGAGGCATGCCTCCCAGGAGGAAGATTCCCACAGATAAGGACTACAGAGGACAGCCATGCCTTTTGCATATTCTGACATGCCCTACTCAAGGGTGACCTTGTCCAGCTTGAAGGAAGGCAATGGATTTGTTTGTTTGTTTCCTCAGGATGAGCTGTCCTGTTTCTTGTCATTGTGGGTGTAACCCTGGGACTCCCTGCACAAGTGTAGCCCACGGTATGCAGGAACACTACCCTGGGAATTTCTGCCCAAAAAGCGACCCAACAAAACAGAAAGGGAATAGAACAGTGGCTGCACATGCCTTCCTAAATGAAGAGTTAATCTCCAATAACTTCCTGTTTCTTTAGCTGTCTTTCTACAAAAGACAAGTGGAGTCAAGAGTACTTCCTAGATTGGACCATGTCTTTTATCCCACATTTACCAAGAATGGAAATGGCAGAAGGACAGACAGATTGGCCAAGATATTCCCCTGGTACTCTGCTCTATCAGTTCTCAGAAATCAAAATTCTTTTACTCATAGGACTTCTTCCAAGAATAAACTTAAGAGATCAAATCATCTGCCACCAGACTTCAAGATAACTGAAGAGCCAAGAGAGCCCATATCTGGTTTCTGTTTACAGAAAAAATTCATAGCTCTACCTATCAGCAACCAGCAGAAGAGTCTGCAAGCAGCTGGGACACTGACTGTGAGAAAAAGTCGAAAACTTCATAGGCCTGAAAAGGCAATCAGGGCAGAGAAGTTGGGAAGGCAGAGCTAGCAAAGCAACAATTCCAAAATCAGAAGCCATCATCTGGCCTTCATCTGCCTCCTACGCCTTTTATTCATCAGCTTCATCTCTCTGTATTTTCTTACTCTTCCCTCATCTTCTGTTCCCCGCAGCTCCTGTTTGCACTTTTTTTCTTCCTTATCCCTATTTTCCAGACAACCTCCTTCTGACACTCACTTGCTACACCCCTGATGATGAATCGCTTGCACAGCTACTCAGAAGCTGTATGTTTCATCTGATGACATCGTTATCACACTGACAGCAAATACCAGTAAGAAATGCAATGGTGGTGTTTGTGTTTTTGTAAGCCCATAAACTAGATTCCATAAATTTATTACCATATATAAATAGAAGCAAACACTCTCTAATCATAAAATCATTATAACAGAGCTGATCACAGTATAACGTGGAATCTTGCTAAACAGAAAATCTGTTCATTTGCAGAATCAAATTAATGTTATCAAGATCTACCACAGTAAACTGCACCGCTAATGTAAGCAAAGGTATAATTGAACTAAATTTTGAATAATAAATTATTAACTAAAAATATCTTTGATAAACATACAACCTATGTAGATCAAATGCAAAAGATACATAGCACCCTCTACTGATAATTGGTTATAAAGTCCGGAATTTTTTTCTGGCTCATAATTCGGTTTTGTAAGAACACTGAGTAAACATAAGCTAGTTGAGCAATCATACAACACTGAGAATGTTTTAGCATAACCACACAGCACTAGAAAAGTCTTCCTTCTCCCTCTCTGATTAGTCTGTGACAGTTGCCTTACACCACTGACAATTAGGCCCAAGCCATTCAAATATAACGCAGCCTAAGTCATCCCCTTTGTTAAGGATTAGCTAGCCTTGAGTCTGAACACCTCTCAAGGTAAGCTCATTATACAGGCAAGCCAGAAAGAATCCCCCTTTGATAAAATTGTTTTTCAGGTGTTGGCTAAATTTCATTTTAACCTGCATATAGGAGAAAGGACAAGGAACATTGTAACCAACGTCACAACAGTCACTATAACAAAGCACCTTCCTCTTGGTCCTCACGCTTAAAACCAGAAAGATCCCACTAGACTGCTGTCTGGGTCACTACAAAGCTTAACAATGTGCAACAAATATCCACAGCGATAATAAATAATATAGCTGAAAGCTATTTGTAATACTCAATAAAACACCACTCTTAAGTCAAAGCAGCTATGGCTGTGACATTTGAAGAAGAGCCAGAGTGAAGCTCAGAGTTGGGAATCGCCCCTTCTGCACACCCAACAAGCAATCACTTCTCAAGTATCAGTCTGAGGTGCACTCAAAGTACTTGGTGAACTGAGACCGGAGCAATCTGGTTGTACTAGAGCCAGCTAGTGCTAATGACATAGCGGGAACTCCAAATGCCCTTACTTTTGTGTCCTTTTCAAAACGGTCACTTTGTGGTACAAACGTAGGTGTCCGAACTGACTTTGGAAGTATTGGATCAACAGCAGCCCACAGCTCGCCGATGGTGCCTCTGTTACTCAATGCCGTTGCTGATGTCTTCCTACCATCAACTCAGCAGCTTTGCTCCTTCTCACCTAAAATGGCCTCCCTGCCATTTCACGTCCCAATCACGTCCCAATCACTTTTACACCTCATCACACAGGCCTCTTGCTATGTCTCTACTCATTGCTCATCAGGTCTCCACTACAAAGCTGCCAGCATTAATCTGACCACGGTATTGCACAATTCAGGACCGAGATTAAATCCACTAGTTGCGGATATTGCCTTTTTAAGCAGCAGATGATTTACAGTTCCCAACTATACTACTAAATAACAAGACTTACAAAACTAAAAAGCAACTTAAAGTATATAAGAAAACTGAAACATGCAAAAGTGAGAGCAGCATTAAGATTGGATAATGATGTAACAAACCCAATCGTAGCAAACATGGAAAAAACATGAAGAGGAGGGAATTTTCACTTTTTTTGGTAAGAAATTAATATTTTCAAAAAGAATACAATTAATTCAGAATGCATACTTGAACTTTCCTTAGTGGTTACTGCTGAAGGGAGCTCAAGCTAATGATGAAATCTCTCCTAAATCTTGTTCACATTTTGCTATTCATACAACAGGATTTGGGGAAGATTTTTGGCATCTGTTTTAACTAGCAATAACAACACCCCTAACGATAACAAGATAGAATACCTGAGTTTACAGAATGGGAAAGCTGGATGTACAGATTTACTGACATAATAGAAAAGGATATAAGATCGCTGTTACAAGTTTTGCAATGGACTACAAAACGAGCAGTGGTACATACTACATTCATTAAGTCAGATACTACTGATGGACAGAAAACCCTTGCAGAGCATGTTACCAGTAGTGTTGCAGGTGGTATGAAGGCAAGAAGTTACGCATGCCTTCTTACTTAGGTGTTGTAAGAACGGGATCCACTCGGTACACCCTTACTTGTCTGTACTTGGATTATTTTTTTTTTAATAACAAGCATGTAAATTGTTAATTTGTAAGCCTATTACATCTCAAAGCAAAGATAAATGTACTAACAACTTCAAAACCAAACAGCATATACTAGCTAATAAACTAGAGGATGCGTTTTGAGAAGATGCAGCTTTACCGGAATTAATGCATTAACAGCACCCATGCTTCCATTATCTCCATAGTCTTTTAAAACATTCCTTTTAGCTCTCCTTATGAAAGGGTGGGGGGAGGGAAGAGAAGCCAGTCCCAAAAGCTAAAGGACTATCCAAACTCCTAGTCCTGAGTAGGATTTTGCTGCCATCATGTGGCACCTCATTCTGTTGAGAACACTCACTTCCCTGCTCTGCGTTCACGGAGTGAAAGAGGGGCTAAAAACCCCTACAAATACAGGAATGGATTTTAACTAGCCAAGCTAACACAAGTGTTTCCTCCTGGCCCTAGCAAGCCAGCAGGAAAATTCTACTGAGTTTTGTAAAGAGTACTTTTCAGAAAAATCAATGGCTTTATTATAATTCAAACATTACCATTTTCAGCACACACATGCACATATCACGCTCATTTATGTGTTCAAGCAGCACTACACTCAGGTGAACAGCTCATCTGAAATCGCTGAATCCCAAAAGGAACTATATAATGTTTGTTGCATCCATTTCAAAATGTGCTCAGCTGCAGAACTGCACAACCTGCCAAGCAGCTTTAAGCAAGAGTCAGCAGCCTATTACTAGAGCAGTGGGTGATCTTTGTTATTTGGGTCACCTTGCTGAGAAATATAAAGATGTTTTAGTCATTCTAAAAAGGCATTTTGAAACACTAAAAATAAATTAAAAAAACAAAATCTACTTATAAGTCTACTTTCTCCTGTGAGGAATAAACCTCAAAGGTTCAGGGAATTTTCCAGTGGTGAACATATTGAAGTATTAATGGATTTATACAGGAGACATACAGTACTGCTAAGGCATTCAGATAGATACTTTCATATAGTATAATGCACTCAAGCAGCTTATTCAGGGATGTGAATGTAAATCCACTAAGTTAGCTCATTGATTTGAAGTTCTCTCTTTTGCCCAGGGCCAGAAACACTAGCACTCTGCAGCTATACTAGCGGGTAACTTAAATTATTTTCTTAGTACTTGTTCGTCACTATTTTGCTGCAACTCCTTCTTTTTAACCTATTAGCCCTGCTGTTGCCCACCCCCCCAAAATACTCTCAAAACAAACAAAAAAATTTAAGCAGAATTTTTTTTTCTTAATAGAGTTCTCTATCTGTACTGTGAAGCATTTTAGACTCAAACTACAACATAGCTTCTTAGAAGCCTGGTTTTAGTGTCAGAGCCTCATCTAAAAAGTGAGGAGTTTAGAGGACCAATTGCTCACACAGAACATGCAAAGTGCA
The DNA here is from genome assembly GCF_900496995.4 of Aquila chrysaetos chrysaetos. NCBI lineage: Eukaryota > Metazoa > Chordata > Aves > Accipitriformes > Accipitridae > Aquila > Aquila chrysaetos. Next base: position 31,454,194 of record NC_044016.1, on the reverse strand, counting down.
ATATGAATGCATGAATAGTACTGGTATGGATGAACCACATATAATAATAAAACACATATAAATACAATTCTATAAATATATAAAATTATACTATTTTAATAATTATATACATAAATTTAAAAAGATACTTTACCAAGAAAGCAGGAGAAGGCTCAAACTAGAATAATTATTTTCTTTTTAAAGGTATACAGCAAGCTAGGTGTATATATATGTGCTGGTTTTGGCTGGGATAGAGTTAGTTTTCTTCATAGTAGCCAGTATGGGGCTATGTTTTGGATTTGTGCTGGGAACAGTGTTGATAACACAGGGATGTTTTCATTACTGCTGAGCAGTGCTTACACAGAGTCGAGGCCTTTGCTGCTTCTCACCCCACCCCACCAGCGAGTAGGCTGGGGGGGCACAAGAAGTTGGGAGGGGACACAGCCGGGACAGCTGACCCCAGCTGACCAAGGGATATTCCAGACCATATGACGTCATGCTCAGCATAGAAACTTGGGGGGAAGGAGGAGGAAGGGGAGGACCTTCGGAGTGATGGCGTTTGTCTTCCCAAATCACCGTTAGGCATGATGGAGCCCTGCTTTCCTGGAGATGGCTGAACACCTGCCTGCCCATGGGAAGTGGTGAACGAATTCCTTGGTTTGCTTTGCTTGCATGCACGGCTTTTGCTTTACCTATTAAACTGTCTTTATCTCAACCCACGAGTTTTCTCACTTTTACTCTTCTGATTCTCTCCCCCATCCCGGCGAAAGGGAGTAAGCGAGCAGCTGCGCGGGGCTTAGTTGCCGGCTGGGGTTAAACCATGACAATATACAATTGATTTCAAGTGAAAGCCCAAGTATAAGTGTCACTCTGGCAGGAAGAAGAATCTACAGCTAAGATAGAAAGACTTTTTTTTTTTCCTCAGGGCTGGGCAATCATTCTTTCTGCCCCCATTCTCAAATATTTCAGCTGCGTGCCATACATTCATTTCTGTGGCCTATCTTATGTATTTATTTTAAACTCATATATGCAGCACAGCAGCCTCTTGATGCAATTCATGGCTACTGCTGACTGTTGCCAGACACATGAAGTGATAAACTACAACAAGAGGTCCAGCACTTAAACCTATATATGCATTTGAATTAATCAAATGCTTTTGCGTTACAAAGTTGAATCACTGCCGGTAAAAACTTGGATTGTTCTGAACAGACACCAACTCTATCCCTTTAAAATCCACGCATGTGCATAATGATATCATCTTGCACAGAACTGGGAGTTTCGATATGGTTTCCTTCTCAGGAGTTTAACACAGGAGAGAAGGAAATGGGCTCAAGAATACAAGCAGCATTCTTAGAAATGGCATTCTCTAAACCCCAGAGAATTTCTTGAAAGGAATATAAAGCTTCCACAGCTTGTGTGGGCACAACTCCAATTGGCTTTAGAAGATCTAATACTTCATAGAAACTATCAAAATAGTAAAGTGTGTTATATTAGTGCCCTGAAGTTTATTGTAAGCTTACTTATTTCTATCTTTCGCAACATAAGTGAAAGAAGCAGATACGGAGAGAGTTCTGAGCTCCATCACTGAATTATGAAATGACCATCTCACTTATTCAGCATCAAAAAGAGTGATCAAATATTCAAATTTTGTAGTCTATACATTCAGGCAATATATTATTTTAGTACTTGATACTTGGGAAAAGAAACTACAACAGTTTACATTAGTTGAACAGAGTTTTTCATAGATGTGAAACCAGGAAGGATAACATGCCTATAGATCAACCTGTAATATTCAAGTCATTTAGAAAGACAGGGCAGTATTTCAAACACATGTTCATGAAAGCTACATTACTGACAGGTATCAAATACTGACACATTTTTATTCAATATGTATGTACACACACGCAGAGGTGGCTTGACCTTCTAAACAAGAACCCCAGTATGCAAAGAAAGCACATTTAGAAAAGTAGTTAAACATGTTTAAAAATATATTAGCCTGGTACAGCAAGTATGCATGGAATATATGATTGCTGTTAAATTTATAGATTGGCATTGATATATACCTTATGGCCCTATTAGCCTCTCTACTGAGGACAGATAACACAAATTATGCAAAAAACATTAATCCTTTTATTACAATTATTGTAATTTTAGGGGTTTACGCTTTCAGTGATATTTATGAGCCACTTCACATGTAATACCTAGATAACATGATAGCTCACATTTATCTTTTTGACTGCTTATCAAAACTGGCTCAGATATTTAATTACAAGAGACATTCAAAGGTAATTAAAGAAATTCCTAAGAAACATCTGCTTTCTGTCACAGTGGCAGACAGAAAAGGTGTGTCAGTGACACCTCCTTATTTGTAAGACATTAACTCCAACTTGTTTCACGTACCCCAGAAAACAGCTATATACCTCTAATGATGCTTTAAGTTGTACATTCTTTCACCTCATATTTTTAAGGATGTGTTATTGCTAATGATTGTGGGGTTTACTTTGTATCACCAATCTAATGGAAAGAATTTTAACTTGAAATTGCAACTGCTCTAAACAGGTAAAATGTTAAACATAGTGACTATTTGGTGAAAAGTCAAATTAACCATGCAAAAATGTAGTTCATGCTTATACTAGGCATCCATTTTACAAAAATGTGAACTTTCTCATCCTTCTCTGCCTTCTCAGAAGCCAATCACATACCCAAACCACACAACACAGAAACATTAAGGATTCATTGTAAGAGAGACAAAGGCTAGTAAAGAACTTAATGTAATGGGGCAGAAGAATGTTTTTCAGGATGAGAAAGCCATTTCCAATTTCTCACTCCAAAACAGATTCAAATGGTCTTTCTGTAACTAGTTTCTAATGTAATCCATGGGCTGAGAATACAGTTTACACTTTGTCTTGTCAAAGCCTGTCACAAAGCAATTTATGGCTAGAGGTGAAGTTGGCAAGGTAATGGGAGCATCAAATTTAGAGGCAATTAGCTCAGCAGGGAACCCATTCCACAGGGACTGCTGGCAAGAGGTGTTGCTGGAAAGATAACAGACAAAAATGGGGTCAGGGTAATTACATGGACAATAATTGGGGAATTGATTAGCTATCTGCCAACTCAGTAACAAGAATCACCTGCCAAAGTGAGGGTTAAGATGGAGAAGGAATTATCTTTTTTTGGTGATCATTACAACATAAGAACCTCCTTTAAATTTAACTTGGCTAACTTACGTTTTTAAATACTTCAGAAGCTGGACTGGTGTGAGACAAATATGGAGACAATTTGAAACAATTCTAATTCTCAGCAACCTTTGGTGTAATTTTAGAAATTATTATTAAGAGACTGTTTATGCTACATTGAATAAGCTCTGAAAATATCCAGGACAAGGACTGCAGGTACAGATAATATCTTTCATTAGGACAACTACTATAGTTGAAAATGCAAACAATAAAACAAAAACAAAACAAAAAAAAAATTAGAATCTGGTGGAATATATATTAACATTGATAAACCAGAGAATACTCCAAAGATCAGCTCATAACAGTGCAGAGCCAAAATGAGGTGACGGACCGCTGATATTTGACAAGACAAGTTGTAATTCCCTCAAACAGTATTGCTTCCCATGTCAAGGAGCCTCTGAAGGAATAAAGCACAGACTGCTTCAAACTTGGACATCTGCCTTCGCTTTGTACATTGTAATCCATTGTTGTCCACCTAGCCCTTCACAAGCAAAGGAAGAGCAGGAAGCATGTGAAAGCTAAGAACACACAAAAAAAACCCCACCAAAAAACCAAAAACCATAACACAGCATCACTTCTGTGACACAGCAGCATTGCTAAGATTCTGCATTATTTGTGAGAAATGGATTTCAGAATCCATGCCAAGAAGATAAGATAAAATGTTTACAGGCCATAGAAATACTACTTTAATTTCAGTTCCTAATAATTTGTTGTGAAATGCCAGACTGGTTAAGACTTTACTAATGGAGCAGACAATAGTAGGACTCAATAGACAGAGCATGTTATGATTTGAATTTAAGATCGTTAAACATTAGTTAGTCTGCCTCAAGGCTTTCTTTAATGGCTTCTTTTGAGTAATATTTAAATACCTTCTCCAGTTTTGCATAACTTAGTTAAAAGGTATTTACCTATGGCCAATTCATAAGGCAGTTACATTACTCTTGACAAACCAGCCAGAGTTCATATCCTCCCCAGCCAAAATTCCTCCCCACCCCACCAGCTGCAGTGTTACCCAGAAGTGCCACCGCTCTTAGCTTGCCAGCGCCTCTGACCTGCTGCTTCTCCCCACAACACCCCAAAAGCAAGAGGCCTCTTCCCACCACCTGGCCTGGGCCAATTCTCCTCCTTGTCAAGGAGTACATCAGGGCACAGTCCATGCACATCCACGTAGTTACTCCGCTGGCTCAACACAGTTTGACATTTTCCCTTTAGGAACAGCTTAATCTTAACACTATAAAGCAAGCACGATTGGTGAAAAGTGTTTTTAAGAGCTTATACGTATCTGCTGCAGACCTATCTATTGTTCTCCATAAGCTTATTCTAGATCCTGAAATCTAGGCTCCTGAGATTAAAACCCTATCCCTCCTACCCAAGGAGGATGCCACCTCTTTTGTCCAGGCATTAATACCCTCCTGCATCCTTTGACCTCACAAAATCTAATTTGGATGGCTCATTAACGGATTCAGACACCAAGCCTAAAGCTGTTGTTTCTGCACCATCTCCAGTACTCATGAAGAAGTACTGTCAGAGTCATTGTCTTCTCCTTAGTTAACTTTCTGATGGGCTGGGAGATAAGTCAAGGACATCTCAGAGGTGCTTTCCATGTCTCTTTTCTAATATCCTTTCATAACAGCAGCATCTCCTATTGGTACGGACTACTCGCACAATGAGCATCTCCAAGAGAGGAGGGCCCACCTTCAAGAGAATAATTTCTGTCAAGAGCTCTCCACAGACACTCAGAAGAGACTGTAACTCAAGCAATCATTGATTATGCCTTGTGCTTTATTTTATTCTATTTGCCTTTTTCTTTCAGTAATAAAAAGAACATTAGTTAATAACCGCGATTATTTGGCTTGTCTTTTAACAGTGGATAAGAAACTAACCTGACATAAGCGATGTGCAAGCCTGTAGGTGGGGATAGGGGAAAGGAAAGATGCCTCACTCCTGAACTGTCTTTAAGCAGATTTGCCCCTCTATTTTCTACATGCTGTAAGTCTTCCATATTGTCTAAATACAAAATTACTTGATGGTGAACACCTGAAGAAAAAAACAAAACCCCCTACCTTCCTGTGCTACGCACAGATGGTAGGAACTGCCCGTTGAACAAACAGCTCTCACTAATCTCTCTGGCCTAAACATATTACAAACTGCCCTAGCAAAAACCAACTTGAGCACGCTTCATGCTTCCTTGTCCTCTTTCCTTGTTTTTAATGTGAACTTCTGCTTTGTACTTTCCTTCACGCTGCTCTGTTCTTGGAAAAGCTCTTGTTTTCTGTCCTCCCATTGACTCCCACACAGAAACAGTCCTGGGAACCCACTCATCTTTGCTGATTTGTTCTGTTTCCCAGTCTGAATTGTCACTCTACTCTAGCATTTCCAGCAAAGGTGCTGATCTTTAGAAATTAAATGCATGTAAATGGCTGCAAAGAATATCTGAACTTGCTTTTGTTAATGTTTAGCAGACCCCTTAAAAATAATTCACATCCCTAGAGGTCTGCAAACCACAAACTAAAAAACATAGTACTGGAAGACAAAGATGTCACATACACATCTAGCAAAGACAGATTCAGAAGGACTTCTCATAGAAGGAGAAGGAAGATTGTTCTTTTGATAAAAAACAGATTAACTGATAAACGTCAGGGGACAGTAAACTATTTCCGAATTTAGGACAGATTCAAGTTCATTGTTACATGATGTGGGAGGAGGGGAGTATTCTGTGCAAGGTGAAACGAAGACAAGTTGCAAGAGTTAAATAGCCCCAAAGTAAAATGTTTGATTTTAGGTCAAAACTGAACTCTACCACTTTGGGTTTTTTTATTTTGCTAAAGACAGACAGAATATTTCTATTGTAGATGAACTCAAATTATTATTTTTTTTAAATCTTTGCCCACTGACTATTAAAAGCATTATTCTCATGTCTCTCGTAATAGCATTCTATCTAAAATGCTAACACTGTTCTTAACATGATCCCAAGCTTTTCAAAGCCTCCACTGAAAGCCAAACACTTGAAGAACAATATTTACTGTTAACAACAACCCTTCTCACCCCCTCACTCAACTTTTCCAAATGCTGTATAACAGTATAAAAACCATAAAATTATTTAATAAAAATACTTATGAACAGTTAAAATTCTTCTTACAGATATGCAAACAACAGATCACACAGGAAAGTGTGGAAACCACACTAAAGGATATGGGATTTATGTGGATCACTCCAAAAAGACCTTTGAAAAAAGGAAATCGTTCAGAAACTTTTTCAGAGTGGCAAACTATCATTAGAGATTTCATGGAAGGTGAAAGGCTCTGCTGCTAGAATCCACAGGAAGCAGTGTCACTGGCTGATACTGACACAGCACTAAAAATCTACAAAGGACCCAACAGGCATGGGAAGTGAGCAAGAAACAAGGTTGAGAGAACAGCTGGTAGCAGTCCCACTTACTTTGTTTTATTCACAATCTTATTTATAATCGCCACACTTGACTTTGGCTATTCCCAGAAAGTAATGAAAGCACACTGGATAGTTCTGGTTTTCACTTTTCCTTATCAATATTCTTACAAAGCAGTCACTGTTTTAGCACAAAACAAAAAATGCATGCTTTGACGTCTCTAGAAGAGGTTAGCACATTTATTCTCCAGTACTCCTCTTCACATGCATCTTTCACAGCTCCAATCAGTTTCATAGCTTCTAGCAATGAAAACTTTTAATATGTCTAAAAATAAGGGCTTACTTACTGAGCATTTGAAATACATTCACAATTTGATAGCTGATGTCGAAAATTTCCTTCCTTCTGAGAGCCAGCTTTTAAATAACAGGATCTAATTTCCCCTTTAGAAAGCACAGAAGAAAAAAAACAGTTCAGTGATATGATCTTTGTTTTACACACAAAGTTTATAAAAAGTACATTTTAGGTCAGGCACATTTATAAATATAGTTTTCAGTCTGTGCACTAGGCTTATTTTAGACTTCAGAAAGCAAATATTTGAACAACTGAAAGCCTGAGACAAATCAAAACACAGAAGTTACAGTGAAAATGTAAAAGGTATGTAAAGTAAATGCAAAGCCCATCTATCAATATAAGTTTACTGTAAAATGTGAAATCATCAGATTTTTTTCTTTCAGTTCACAAAGGTGAGGTCAGGAGATACAAAGCAGGGAAAAATGCTGCTAAAAGTATAGCCACTGCTACTCTCTCTTTGCATATGCATCAAGAAGTGAAGGGTCAGTGCTCACTGACCCAGAGGTCATGCCATCTGCCCGACTGGCAGCTGCTGCTCTTAGCCCCACAGCACGCCAGGAGGAATTGGCAGAAAACCAAATCATCACTGGGGTCACGAACCCAGCTACCATGAGCCCTCATTCCACACTGGTTTTGAAGGCAGCTTTAAGGGAAACACGACTTTTGAGACGGCTGCCTTTCAGAGGTATGGGCCAGTACCTCACAGGGCACTACGTGGAGTTCAAACAAACCACCACCAAGTATATGACAGCTTCAGCCCCCAGGAATAGCTGCAGAGCAGCAGCATACCAAGCACAGGCATGGGGCAAGACTAGGTCACTCATTAATTCTCTTGAAAGGGGTAGCAGACCACAACTCTGAACGAGAGCAACCACCATGTTATCAGAGAGAGTTCAGGCTGAACCAGCTGAAGAACAAAACAGTAAAAAGGAAGAACATTTTGCCCAGCCAGGCCAGTGCAAAACTCCTCACCAGGCAGAAAGCGCTCAGGGTTCTTCTGCAAAGACAGAAGTAGTCTTCTGGCCTAGCCAGCATTTTTTGAGGATGATGTTTGGAAGATAAACTTCATGTGTAAGCCTCAGGTCTGTGATGGTCACTGGTGGATTTTGAAAACTCTGGTTATTGCTGATCTGAATTTAAATTGCTAAGCGCTTTTCCTTCATGCACACAGAAAAACATGCAGTCCGTAACAGATAAGAGAAATATCCTTCCAGGGCATCTAAAGTTTCTTTAGAAATTTCCTCACACATTGTAATTATTCCAACTACAGAAACTCACCATTTTCATCAATGAACACGTGCATTGCATCCACAGATAGCTCATCTTGCACAGACGCCTCAGGTCCACTTATTACTTGCAAGACAGAACTGTCTTGCTGAGAAGTTACCCGGTAGATTATCTGCCTTTGCCTGTTGCCCTGGTAACTTGACACAAAAATGTTTCAAAACTACTATGAGGAACTTTTTTCTTGTTCTCAATAAAACAAAAAGAAAGAGAGGTTAATTAAAAGTTTATGTCATTTCTACTCAGTGAAAGAAAACAGCTTACATCATATCTTTGAAGTACAAAATTGTAAAGTAAACTGGCCTTACAGTGCTGCAAATTTGGCAGACTCTGGTAGCACCGGACTAGTACTAGCACGATCTTGGCTTTGTACATCTGATCTTTCCTGTTTAGGAAGTTGCTCACAGTGCTTTTCTGTTCCCACCACTTCTTCTTTTCTCTCCGTCATCTGGCTATCTGGAAAACAGGGCAGCGAAGTGGAGCCACTCTCTGCACATGACTGTCAAGAGTTTTGTTCATTAACTACTGAACAAAACCATCTAAAAAGAAAAGCTAAAACACTGCAGTAATTACTAGTTTTATGGAAAACGTTAAAATTATTTAAAACAATACAATCACAGAAATCTGGATGAGGAGGTACTCTGACTCAAGGAGGCTGCATGAATGGGTTGTTTCAAGAACAGGCTGTGTGAAGCAAAGGGCAAATGAGACAGAATTTCTGCTTTGCTTCTCCTATTGTTTCAGAAGGAAGCAATCTGTCCCTAACCTAGAATGGTAAGAGGCTGCTTCCTGGGGGCCATAATTTGTTCCCAAGCTGTGTATTCTGACAGCAGAAAAGCAGAAGCACTGGCCCATTCCCCTTTTACAAAAGGGAAAGCAGCACCTTCAAAGGAAATGTAGCTCTTGGACAGGAAAGCAGGTAACTGCCTAATCCCTCTTCCCCACCAGCCACACACCTGATGCAGGACAAATTGGCTAAACAATTTCACAGTAGATTTTCCTATGCTTGGAAAATACAGAACTATAGATTTTAAAATATACATGATGGACTTGTCCAATTTCTACTACTTTGAATACCAACTTGAATACCAATTATATTTATATTACATCTCTACACATGTATGCCATTTACTTAGATATATGTGCACAACTTTCAAGCAGTAGTCTGTTTTAGTTACTAACATTCATGTTGAATAGAGAAACATTTTGCAATTGTGCTTTGACTGTAAACTAAAAAAAATATCTGTTAGGATTTTAAAGTGCAACTAAGACAGTGGTTTCATCACCACCATGTGCAATTGCACAATTAAATGCTTTAAAAAAAAAAAAAAAGTTTTTGTGGTGCTTGTTGGAGATGCTTCAATGAGTCCTGTAGCTTCTTCCACTAAGCAAGGTGTATTGAAATGTACTTACCAGACTTCTTGTAATACTTGCTGTTTAAACGCTTTAGAAATTTAATCATCAAGAAAAAAACCACAGAAATTCCCCACACAAAAAATTCCATTTGTTAAACCGTATTTCCTACCAATACAATTACCATCCTAACCTGCAAAAGTCACCAGTCAAGAAATAGTGGTGTCATAGCTAAGATGGTCTAAGGATAAAACAGATTCAAAGCTTGTAGAGAGACGCAATATCTTTTTATTAGGCCAACTGATATAATTGAAAAAAGCAAACAAACTTTTGGATACGCAGACCTTTCAGATCATCTGTCTTGTTTTCCTCCAACCATATCAGCTGATCTAATAACACATTACTTCTACAAACCAACCTACCTTCAGGAGTTAAGACATCTCTACACCAGTTTCAATTCACAGGACACACCCCTCTAACACCCTAAAGCCTCAGACACTTGCACATGACCACTTTTCACTGCAGACACTTCACACTTACTTTTTTTTTGGGGGGGTAGGGGGGGGTGGGCAGATCCAGAAGTGTAAGAACAACTTTAGTTGTACCACCACATCTTGTCCCAGCAGGTCTCAGCCCTTAATGTGAAGCACAACAAGCAGCACCAAGCCTGAAGAGTCTCACTGGGGCCCCAGACACTCACCAGCCAGAGTACCAGAAGCAAGAGGGAATAGGCAGTAAAGATAAAGACATCGTGTAACTCTTGCTTGGAACAGCAGCGTTCCTTCAGCTTCCACAAGGAAGAAAAAAAAGAATCTCACTACAACACTGCCAATGTTTTGAGTCTTCTGCTCTCTTTCTGTAGCACACGACAGCCAAGGATCCTGACTTCTTGTGCAATACTACAATGAGTGTAAGTTTGGTTAAGGGAAATCTTTTCTATCTGTTGTGCATGGAGACAAAATTCAATAGGTCTTCCAGACCTACTTTCTTCTATTTGGGGGGGGGGGGGGGGGGGGGACACCACTTTTTTCCTTTCCTAATTAAAGATTTAAACTCCATTTTAAGCAGAAACTGTGCCTTATTTGACTGTGGCATTACTGAAGCATTCCCTTAATGATGTAACTGTACCTGAGGGAGGTGATGGAGCCACAGACACCTAATCGAAATCACCTTCCTAAAGGCTTGGGCTATTCAAGCTGTAAGAATAATTGATAGAGATCAGAAACTGTGGTTTAAAAATCTAATTGGTCCCATATTGCCCAAAACTAGCTCTAGGGCTGGAACAATTAAAAAGATTTTTTAACTTGATTATCTAGTGGTTTTAGAAAACGCTGCTCTCTTTTCCATTCCAAACCACAAGCCTTGCAGACTTCTTTTCCCTGCAGTGGTAAAGAGTCATAATAACAAAAATATATACGTGCTGCTTCTTTATAAGCCAATCAGACAACACCATGGTGATGAGCACTTCTAGCACTGGAAAGGTGGGCCATAATGGGTTTGTGACTGATTTTCATGATTATTACTCATTTTCTTCTGAGTGACTTACACCTTCAGTATTTAAATGGAGATAGAGGTGTCTAGACTAGGAGTGTTCTGCCAGGGTACGTAATCAGCTCTACGTCACCAAATGCTCCTTGCATGGAAATTGTGCTGGCAAAGCTCAAGTTACTAGGAAAAACCCTCTCCAAGAGAAAGAGGAGAGTAAAAAGCACAACACGGCAGTGTACCTGCACCTTCCCTGTGGCCTCCTACCGGAGCCATTTACCCCAAGCCACTGCTCCACACGTCTCTGGTGTACACACAGCTGAGCTTGCAGAACCCCCAAGCTCCAACACTGGCTCTGCAAGTAACTTCATAATTTATCTGGAAATTATATGCCACATGACTCAGATATGTGAGGTGTAACTATCAGGATTCATGGCTAAGTCAGGCTTGGGGAAGGGTGATTCAGAACCACAAACAACCACGTTTTGGTCTGTACACCATTTTCGTATTTTGATTGAGCACAAGATACATCCTTTAGTTAGTTATCCTGGTAAAATCCTTATCAAGATAAACATTTCTTGTATGTCCCATATGGGTATAAGATACTTCCTGTAAACATTTTTATCTACACTAAAGAGTTGTAACAGCATAGCAACATTACTTAAAAATGTAACATCCCACCACTGACAAATGAGTTCCTAATTTAAATGCAGTTACACTACCAAAATTTCCTTTGCCATGTAACTTTTTCATTTGTGGAACAGATTTTAGGTATCCCAAATCATCTTTGTAGACAAGCCTTTGGTCCACACTGGGAGGAGGCTGAAAACAGCTTTTAAGTTGAAATAGAGCAGCCTTTGTACATATAGTAATTGCGATAACCAACTGTCAGTGTATCTCAACTTTAAAGTTGCCTTATTATTAAGTAATTGGAATGAAATTTTATTTGTCTGTAACTTTTCTCCAAAATATTTTTACTATTTCGTGCCCTCTCTCCAGAGTCTCCCAGACATTTTTCCTTACCTTTTACTTGTATATCCCTATCCCAATCTCCACAACTCACTCCAGGAAGTTAAAATGCCACTGTTGTCATAATTTCAAATGCCATCTGGTTTGAAATCTGGTCAAGCAGAATTAAGCTAATTAAGCCTGCGTCTCTTCTGTTCATTAATTGCTCTGCTACAGAATCTACTTCCTTCCACAACACTAAGCTCCAAAATAGACAGTTTCACTTTAAAATATATTTGTTGCCCGTTTGGCTGCAGAGATAATTGATTTCAAATTGCTCTATGCTCTTGTTAGTACCAGCATGAAACAAAAGCTCTACAAGTTGTGAACCGTCCCACTCATATCTCTGGAGAATATATCCTAAGGACATTCCCAACCCTTTCTTCACTGACTGCTTTAGCAGAAATATCTAGCTTATGTACTTTATTCTCCACCCAAATTTGCCTATTATGCCACGAATACATTAAAAGAAAAATCTGACATTACAGCTGGTCACCCACCAAACAACAGGAGTGCCCAGGGAACGAGACACAGTCCAAGAACTGCGACGAAAGTTCAACATGGGCACTGAAGAAGCTCATGGGATTATCCATTAATCAGGATTACCACATTAATCCTGAAGCAATAGGAAAAACTAGCCATACTCACTCACAGGACAGGGAGACTTAAGCACAGAAGTAACACGTTCAGAACTATCTCCTAGGCCAGCAGCAAAACTGGGAATAAAATCAAGGGTTTTGAGGTCTCAGGTAAGTAGTCTAATCATTACACCTAACAATTATGTCAGGATACAGACCTCTGAATTAACCTCATAGTTTCTTTAGAGGTGTCAGCCTTTTGTCATCAAACATACTATTACCTCTTTGATTTAAAGACTGAAATTTTAAAATCTTGACCCGCCAAGCCTTACACATCGAGCATTGGATTTAGAAAACTGAGTTCTGCACCCCATTTCCTCCCCATCCAAAGAGGGGCATCAAATGCCACATGGTCCCTCCTCTCTATTTTGAGAGTCAGGGATGGCACACAGCTGCTCCGAGAGAAGAGCTAGCACCTGGCAGGGCTTTGGGTCCTCGGTGCTACCTGCCTGCCAAACTCCCCTGCTGTCACCTCCCACCACGGCTGTCATCTGGGCTGGTGACTCAATGCGCAAGATCCCTCTTCCCTGTGATTATATGGCAGGCGACAGCCCTCTTTCTCACATGCGGGGAAAAAACTGAGCAGTCTAAAAATATCCACAGGAGTATGTTTTAGGTTTTTTTTATAGGAGGAGGGTAATTGCTTGGGATCCAGAAGAACTCACTCGAGGTTGTGGTTTGTGCACTGCCCAGAATGATGAGTACCTTTTCTAAAAAAAGCCTGCAAAACATCTAAATGCAGGCCACGCAGTCCTGGTTTAGGTCCTCCTGCGCCGGTCCCCACCACTCCCATGGCAGACTTTGCTCTCCAGGTGATAACATTGCCTGTCCTAGATTACAAGCCAGTGGTGCCAGAGGGGACATACGTGAGTTTTTGCCCTCCATAAGTCTGATGCGCAGCCGCATTTACTCACCTCCAGACATGTCAGAGGGACCCAAAGCAGCCAATAAACCCAGCTTTCCTTAGGCTTCTCAAAGACTGAAGAAAATTTGCAGTTGCCCTTCAGCAGGCTTTCATTAGGTGGGTGGTGCAAGTTTGATTCAAAACTGAAAGGACACTGGCCTGAAAGTAATTTTTAGCAACAATGTCAATGGTACTTTCTCACGATTTAGAAGAGGTGGGGTGGCAACAGTACAGCTCTTAAGACAGCTTTTTTGTGTCCTGTATTTTAACGCATTAAATCTAGCATCTGTGGTAGCATAAAGCAAGGCTTTAATTTTCTTGTACTGCATTTTACTGAGCTGTCTACTGGCAAAGGCTTATGCGGTCAGGATGGTAACTCTTCTGTTTCCACAGAACTCAAGTTCTGTGAGGGAGCACCCGTAACAGAGACCCATCCATGACATTCCCTCACTTGCAAGACTGTTCTGACGAGGACATGTCCCCGCCTTCTCCAAATTACGCAAAATGTCAGCTTTCTTACACACAGCTCTGAATTTCCAGCTTTCCAGGAATTTGCCAAGTTTCTCACATTGCCTAATAAACACCTTTGTGGAGTGCGTTTCATGCTCATTTGGACCAGGCATCTATTATTAGCTTTTGCCAATTAGGCAGTTTGCAAGGCTAAAAGAACAAAAAACAAAACACAACCAACCTCCTCCCTCAAAACAACAGGCGCATAGCTTGACTTGCTCTGTATTCCCACACACACACGCCTTTTTTTTTTTTTTTTTTGAACAACCACTTTAATGTGGGAATTAGCTTTATTCAGATCTGTTCTAAGATGCTGTTTTGTTAAAGCACATTTGTAATTGCAAGGCTGTAAACAAATTAGAGGCTTTCTCATTGCTAAAATCCAGTCTTACTGTGGGGAAACTGCCAGTAATGACAGTAATTTATTTTGGCAAACAGCACGTTCTGACTCGGCTAGAAAACAAAGCCTACTTGCTCTTAAAAATAACTGCCTTTGAACTACCTCTCCCTAGCTTAAAGAGTTCAGACTGAATCTCCTTTTTCCCACAGCGCCGGTCCGAGGTGCAGGAGACACCTCGCAGCGACAGGAGCCATGGCCGCCATCCCCGCTCCTGCGGGGCAGCCCTCTTCCCGGGCCTGCTCCCTTCCCAGGGTGACACGCGCTGGGCCCACGCTGGAAACGAGCAGGGCCGCTTAATTATACACGCATGCAGCTCAACTTCACCCTCAGACGGGCTTAAGAAAATAGGAAAGTAGGAAATTCAGTTCAGGTCGCTTTAAGTAACAGCTTGGTCTGAGGGAAGAGCAGAATCCTTCTGTTTCTTCCTCGGGATCCAAAGGATTTCAGTAAGAAGAATCTCATTTGCCAGATCTAAAGCACAATAACTACACACACATTAATGAAGTTTTGGGGTTGGGGTTTTTTTTTGGTCACTGTGGAATCTGAGTCTGATTTATTCTGATCACCCACTGCCTGCTTTTATGCAGCAATCTTCCCCATTCATATTACCTCAGGGTACTTGCCTGAAAGCCCTTTCTAGATTAGCTGCACTCTTTCCTTTTTTTTTATTTAAACTTACCTCTGAAATTTTTATCATTTCTCTTTTCCAGCTAAGTCACATCACACCGAAGTCAAATTATCATGTAAATACTCCTTTTTATGGTTGATGAGTAGCAAAAAAAAACCAAAAAAAAACCCCGCAATCTGCTTGCTGCGACCCTCCGTTTCTTGCATGCTGTTGCACAGGGAGGTGACCCCCCGCACCCCGGGGACCTGGCCGGGCTCTCTGGGCTCAGCAATGGATGAGCTGAGCAGGCTCCGGTGAAAAGCAGGGCTTGCTCAGCACACGTACATCTTGGGCAACCACCAAGCACAGGCTGGAGCCAGCCAGGCAGGCTGATAAACTCGATAGAGCAGGACAGAAACTGCTCTGCGCAACAGTCCGAGAAGGCGGGATAGATGGGTAAGACAGACCCGAAGAGAAGCACCAGGCCTAGGAGGAGCAAAATTAGACGAGGGAATGGAGAGGAGGGTAAGTAAGTACAGGAGAAGCGAACGCAAGCTGCGGGGAGGCAACGGGTTTAGGCGAGCTCGGAAAAGCCTAGAAAAGCAACAGTGTGGATTGCTAGGAAGAACAGAGGGAAAGATGAGAGAGAAGCAATATGAAGAGGAAGACAAATAAGGAGGTTGCACAGGAGAGGAGTGGCTAAGCTGAGAAGGGATGAAGGGGGAAGGGAATACACAGAACTAGAAATATAAAGTGAAAAAAAAATGGACGTAAGTGAAAGACACAATGAGCTAAAGGTCTAATGCACCAGATAGGACAGATAGGAGGAAAGACTTAGGAAAGGCAGAGTGAAAGGTAAATGGAATCCACAGGAAAACAACACATCAAGAGGATAAATCTACTTAATTTTTTTAAACAATGTAAAAGTACAAATTTCACATTTGTTTTTAAAAAAGCTGACAAACTTTGAAATCAGCTGCATGTTTTTCATGTAATGGAAGGTTCTTGCAGGAACGAGCCTGGAGAGCAGAGACTCCCTAGAGCCTGTCTACAGCCAGCGCCAAACTGTTCTGCTGAGCGCCATTTTCCTACCTTCCATGCAAAATAGGTATTGAGATTACATCCTCTTAGCCTGTCTTAGAACAGCTTATTATAGGATCTAAGGTAAACTAAACATTTTGGAGAAGCGGAAGATATGGGTTGTCTTTCACTTTGGCCCCGATCTTCTAAACTGATTGCACGGATCACTTGGCAAGTACCCTGAGATTGCACCTGCCTTCACTGCACCATATCTCACATCCTCACAAAACAGTCTGCTAGTTTTGCCTAGAGAGCTGCTAAAGACACTACAAACAATAAATTGGATTGCATATAGGTTTTTAAATTAGCTGACTGAGATTTTTTTTGTTGTTTTAAATAAAGCCCCTTTGATTAAATGGGAACTTGCATGGGAAGATAGCATTTTTCATTAAAGTACTAGGGGCTTTCATTGAAAACAACCACCAAACTTTCCTCCTTAAACCCCAAATATTTTAGTTTTAAGCAACTAAAAATCAAAACTCTTACCTACTGAGAATAAATACATGATTTTTTTCTTTTTTTTTTTTTTTTTAATTATAAACCAACCCACATCTGTACAGGAAGTTTAGGAATACGTGTGTGTACACACATACGTCTTAGCTAAAAGTTGAACCATCACCAGTGACAATTCCAGCTTCCTGCATACCTACAGGCACACACAGATAACTCTTCAACACGCACCTGATAAGATGGGCATCGGCAGGTGTAATGCTATAGCAATACACATTTTTGCAAGATATTTTTGGTATTCCAACAATCCAGCCCTGCCAAATGCATGCTATTCTAGTACAAAATACTAGATACATACCAGACACCTAATAAGGTTAGCATTAGGTTTTCCAAAGGAAAATCTTTAAGAAAATAAAAATATTAAAAAGAACTGCAGCTGACACTATCACACTTTCACTAAATCACCTTGGCCCACCAAGCCCAGCCCTTCCCTGGCCCTATTAGCAAAACCAGTTCTCCTCTGGGAATTTGCCCTACTGCAGATCTCAGGATAAGCTGCTATAAATAATGTAACTAGTCACAACTACTTTATTCCAAAAGAGTTGTAAACCATGCATCATACCTCCAACAAGCCCATTTTCCTTTGTCGTCTCCATTTTGACAGTGGATTGATTAGATGCCTTCAACTTTGAGGTATTAATGGATTCCAGGAGGGAGACAAACTCTAGAAAGTTAGATTCATTGGGCACCTGCCCTTCTTTAGCTTCTAGATCCGATTTAGAAGTTGGTAAGGTCTTTTCTTTGTCAGATACCTCCATGAAATTCTTACTTAATAGCACATCTGTCCCACTGTCTACACTCAGCACCCGCATGTGCCTCTTTTCATGAGCAGTTCTACAGGACTGCGGGTCTAGGTTCTGCAGGTCTTCCTTAGAAGTTAAATCCATGGTCTGGACATTTTCAGAAGCATTCTCCCGATTTGGGTCTGAACAAGTGTTAGTTTCTAAAGGAGTATTTGCTGGGTTGCTGTGTTCCTTTACCGCATCACCCGATTCATAGCCAGAGCATTGGTTGGATGACAGCTCTGCATTTAAAATTTCTGGAGTTCTTTCGCCTTCACTAACTTCTGGGCAAGCCTTACCTTTACTGTCATCAGACAGGTCAAAAGTGATAACGGGGATTCTGAGCTGTTCACTAGTTTTCTGACTTGGCCAACCTGCTGTAACTATACCAGACTCGAGGGCTGAGCTCGTTCTCTCAGTTCCCAGAGCCTTTAGGTGGACAGAGCCCGCTAGGTCACTGAGGGTGGTGTTTGGTGTAGTACTCATTGTGATGACAATTTTAATGGGCTCACATAGCTGGTCTCCAGGAAGAGAGTTGTCCACAACTGCAACAGCGGTCTCACTGTCCGAGCAATCAAGGTCCTCATGGGTATTACCAGCATTGCAAGAACTTTCCACGTGCTTGGGATCTTTGGTTGCAATGGCATTGCACTGTGGGCAGTTACTAGTAAAGCCTGTCTGTGATGATCCATCTGGCAATTTCTCTCTTTTGTAGCTTTTAGGATAACTCAAATGGTCTGAAATAATTGAATTTTCACTGTCCCATGGCTCTGAAGAAATTCCAGTCCTTAAAATATCACCTTGTGATGAAGAAATATTGGAGAAGTTTTTAGCTACATCTCTGTCCACAACAATATCTTGGGATCCATGCTGTCCATATGGCTGTCCGTTCCCTCCTTCTTGATTTATTCCATTACCAGAAAGTGTTTCCATAGCAGCTGGTTTTGTCACTATTGCTGAGGTGGTGGCACCCGAAGCGGAGGTTGTAGAAACAGGTAATAAATCTGCTTTGATACAGGGTGAGGTAGATGAAACTGGTGGTGCAGCCTGGTCTTCTAATACCATAACACCTAACAAAAAAACATATGGGAGTTAGGTCTCACAAACATGAACACTGTACATTATTGAAGTATGACCTTTAGCTAGCAAAATCTGATCCAGAACAAAGGAAGCACAGATGATATAGCTGATTAAAACAGTTCCTAAGCAAGGATCTTTTTTGTTAGCTACATGTGAAATACTATAAAAGCAAGCTGGAATCCTTCCAGGTCAGGACAGGTGTAGCAGCATGTCTATTTAATGTAAATGATCAAAATAGCTCAAGAAACAGCTGAAATCAAAACTAAAACATTTTACAGAATTATCCCCACTTAAGGAGAGATGAAAGAAAGAATAAGCCAGCACGGCAGAAGTTTGTTACATCACTTTGTGCAATTCCTAAATGGTCCCATAGGATATGGTGATCAACCTTAACAAAAAGGAGATAAACTAAAATATATTGAGACATCTCAAGCACCGGACCTGTAGGCAAAGCAAGGTGTGCTGCAGTATATGCTACAGAGCTAAAGGTCAATAATCATAACAGGAGTCTACAGTCAGAAGATGTTTAAGAGCTTTAAGATGCGATCTGAGCATTGGCTTCCTGGTTTAATGCTTTACAGAGGCACAGAGCTTCCCAAGAATGTGGGGGAGAGGCTCTTTCATCTCCCCGTGTCAAAATGGGGGGAGCTACTTGCATGCTCACCAAAAGGCTGCATCCCAAACAGCTTGGCTGACAGCTGAGAAAGCTTAGTCTGTTAAAATTCCCTTGAGATTTTGTTCTCTCGAGCTTTTCCATTCAGCTCCTAACATGAGGCACAACAGAACCTGCCATGGAGATCCTCTGTGCCTTTTTTTTTTTTTTTTTGCGGCAAGCAATGATTAAACAAAGGTTTAAGGGGATTTATAAAGCCTTTAAGATACCTCTGAGATCTTCAATAGTTTCCCGTGTTGGCAGCTCCTAAAAATAAAAAGAAACACACAAAATTAGCATGGGCATTTATTAAATTCATTTGGAAAATGCAATAGCTATCTAATCAAAGGTTAATTACAGCATTGGTAAGTTGCTAACATCACTGAAATTTGGATATGTACCTTGCACAAAATGCAAGGGGTGGGTGAGGGGGATGGTTATAGAACAGTCATGCTCCAAATTGCATCGTTGCAATTGTGTGTGATGTTTGGGGAGGGGAAAAAAAAAAAAAAATCTAAGATTTTTTTTAAAAACGTTTTGCAGGGCCTAATCCAGATACTTTTTTTTTTTTTTTTAATCATTACGGAATACAATGTGCTCGTCTGTTCCACTTTTCCAGCTATGCATTTCCAAAGCACTAAAATGAAAAGTTTAGTCTCCAGTACTTGGTAACAATTTCTCAGTGGAAAACTAGTTGGACATAGCCATTAAATTATCATAGAATCATTCAGATGGCAAGGAAGTTTTGGAGGCCATTTGGTCCAAATCCCCTCCGCCATACACACACACTCAAAGCAGGTACAGTTAGAGCAGGTTGCTCAGGGCCATATCCAGCAGAGCTTTGAATATCTCCAAAGATGGAGATTTCACAACCTCTCTGGACAACCTCTTCCAGTATTTGACCACCCTCTTGGTAGGAGAAAAAAAAAACAACCACCCACACACAAAAACTATTAAATCTAATTGATCTAATTGTAGCTTTCCATGGCTGCAACTTGCAGCCACTGTCTCTTACCCTGTCACTGGGTCCCTCTGAAAAGAGAGTGCTCAGTCTCCGCTGTACCTTACCATTAGGAAGCTGAAGACAGCCATAAGCTCTTCTTCTAGTCTTACAAAAGGTTTTAGCCTTACAAAGGCTAAAACATCCCATCTGCCTGTCCTCATACATCATAAATTCAACAGCCTAAGTGCATAACTAGAAAAAAAGCTAATGGGAAAAATTAATGTGGCTCTTTTCTGGCTGACAGGCACCAAAACCAAAAGGAAATAATTATTATTATACCCTAAAATTTCATGGTGGTATCCTGGCAGCAAGAACAGGAGACTAGGTTTGACAAGACTCAACCTACGTGTTTAGAAGTATGAGACTTGGTTGAGATCCCAAGAAGAAATGGGTTTGCAGAATGGACAAATACCAGAATACTAGGGACTAGGACAGAAACAAGGTGAAAAATATTTTACCTCATAAAAGAAAACTATTAATGTCTGT
Organism: Aquila chrysaetos chrysaetos; assembly: GCF_900496995.4. NCBI lineage: Eukaryota > Metazoa > Chordata > Aves > Accipitriformes > Accipitridae > Aquila > Aquila chrysaetos. The sequence goes on along the minus strand of NC_044016.1, from coordinate 31,433,461 downwards.
GAATCATACAGATGCTACAAAAAGGTAAAAACACTCCAGGAAATGAGGAAATAGTTCTCATTCAGATCAGGATTTGAACAGTTTGCAGTAAATAGGGACACGGGGTGGGGGTGGAGGGATATGAAGACAGAATGAAGTATCAAATAGCTACTTATTCAGAGATCACTAACCATCCTCTGCACTGACTGAGACAGGAGTCCTGTAGAAAAAATAGCATGGGATCACATAATTAAAGATTTTATCACCATATACATGGGGAGTAGCTTAAGATTACACAGCATTATTCTGTTCCTTGATTTTTTGAATCTTTAATAACATCTACATACATCCCCTTCATCACTTCATACACTATTGATTTAGAAAGCATGGCCAATGGTATGGAATGCACATACATCTATTTTTAACCTCATGTAGACATCTCCTAGATTTACATAATGTTTTTTATGCTTTGTTTAAATACTCAAGAGATGTGTTGGGTTCGTTTTATAACCATAAGTCTAGTTACAAAACCAAATTATTAACGCTCCAGGAGCGGATCCCTTCTGAGGCAATGAGAGGCTGCTCTGATTGCATTAGCCTCTCCTTTCTCTCAAAGCAGCCAAGAAAACTAGTTGCTCTTGGCAAGCTTTACAAAGGCCATTTGATATCTATAGAGCAGACAGACCCCTCCTAAGAAGTGCAGAATTACATATACCAGTTTCAGCTTTGCAAACCCAAACCTTTAGGACAAGGCTGACCGACAGCAGTGGTATACCTAGTAGATCCACGGAACGACCCTTCCTCCTCAGGGCAGACCTACGCATCAAGTGATCAGAACCTGGCAATACAAAACTCCGTGTGGTAAGCTGTGGACTGCATGAAGTGAAGATATTATTACAGAAAACAGTATACTAACCATTGCTCCAGGTGAGTTCTGCGAGTGCAGAGCCTGTACTCTTGAACTGTCATGAATTGTTTGGGTAGAGTCATTTTGGTTGGTCTCACCGATGACACCATTATCCCTTGTGTTATTGCTGAAAAGGAAGCAAATGAAGAGTAAAGCAATGCTTCTTACCACAGAGGATCACAGTAAGTTTTGGGAAGAAACTGAGGAATAATAGCAGAATAGGAAGAAGTAGCACAGCACAAGGAAGTGACAGCAGGTTTTTCCCCTCCAATGCTAAAAGCACAGAGCTGAAAAATACTGTAACCCCTTTTTGCACCTCCTTCCTCACCAAGGCAACTTGCCAAAAATAAATAAATTAAAACCCCACAGTATAAAATGATTCTGGTGTGTTAGGAAATAGAGGATTGCTATGAGAAATGCAATGACATCTCTTCAAACTCCCTATGTGTATATAATGTCATTTAGCCTGCCTGACATGCACACGGATTTATTGGCACAAAAGGCTGTTTGGGGCTTCTCATTAGACATACAACAGTCAAACACTACTCCTTTCACAATTTTTGCTTTTCACATCCTTTGACTGTACCCTTGTGTACATATTGCTTACCTAACTGCCTGTTTATTTACCATACTCCCATCAAACAACTATTTGAAATGCAATACATAATGTGTATTAATATAACCTTTAGACCACAAAATAAAGTTGTTCCTCTGGTTTTAGCCAAGGCAAACATATGTCCATTACTAATTTCATGTTATAAGACAACTTGTTGATCACTTCCTTTGTGGATGCATTCAACTACCCACTAACTCTTTTTACACATATTTTCTACTAGCTTTTTCATGGATATAAGCAAGAATTTTTGGACAAGGTTTACTAATGAGAACTAACACATGTTCTCTTTCTTGGCTATAACACAACAAAAATTCAGTCAGAAAAAAAATCAACACTATAGTGAAATGTCAAAAAGTGTGGGTTTGGACTTTTTTGTTTGTTTGTAAAGTTGTTGTTTTCAAAAAAACCCTTATTTTAAAACCCTACAGCTCTATATAAACTATAAAATTATTTACCTGGAGGTCTCAGCCACCTTTCCACAATTTTTTTTTTGTAGTTCACTGGCTTTAAAAAATTGTTCAACCAACCCGTCAACTACCAGGGCCTGTTTAGAGAACTTCTGTCATCCATCCAGTCAAAATACTAAGTTCTTTATTTTCTGATCAAGTACTAAATAATAGACTGTTGTGCCTAGGACCTCCTAGGAAGAATAGTTACATGATTTAACACACAAGTTTTAAGTGATTCTACCTCTACTTCTTAGACCAAACAAAGGCAAGATAATGAAAGTTTGCATTCATCTCATCAGCCAGTGAGCTGTCAAGAACTAAAGAGGAATAGAGCTTGAAAGGCATCACCCAATCTAAAATAAAAACCTTGTAAGGTTAGTGACACACATAAGAGGCATTTCTCAGAAGAGTCTCGATGCAGGCAGACCTTGACACTCCCAGCAACGTCACTGCCAGGAGCATACACAGACGTGCATGTGTGAAGACACAGATGAGCAGCAGCATAGAGGTACACAAACAATCTTGATACTACTTAGCTTCCACAGAGCTAGCAGTAGCGACTGCAAATGCACCAAAAAATACCCAAAGTTCTTTTATACAGAGCTCTCTGTTGAAGCTTGACTGGTAGTTATAACAAACCTACTCAGTTTAAGCTTTGTTTGGACATTTCTATGCTGCCGTCACTGTTGGATGTACCTTATTTCACCATTTTTCACATCTGTCATAACACTTGGGAACACTGGAAGCCTCTTGCCAGCTTCATTTGTTTGTATGACTCAAACTTGAAAAACCAGCAAGAGAGGTCTACATTTATTCCAAAAAGTGTACGGTGGAATATTCTACCTATACAGAAATCTGGAAAATGTCAGTACTAGTCTTTAGTCCAATACTGTTTTTACCTTTAATACCATCTCAACCTGGAAGCAGCCTTACTGACTTTGTGTATTTGCAGCAAAGACATAGTGGTTGACTCCTCAGTAGAAAGGCTGCAAATACCTGACAAATGCCCCTGAGAAATAAAAGCGGTTCTAGCTTTCCTCATGAACAGGACCACAGAAGCAGTCACAATAAAATGTAAAGGGGAAAAGTGACTTACGCATCTAGGTTTGATCCGAGAGGAAAGTTACTACAAGCACACAAAGGCAACATGAGCTCAGGCCTTCAAAGCCGTGATATTAAAGCATTTTCTTTGCCAACGGGTGCGTGCCACTTCTCCTCCTCTTCCCAGCAGGTAAGCACAGCAGGAAGAGGAAAGAGCAAGCATTTAAGACTTCCCCAGAAAACTTCTCCCAGGTTTTCTCCAGGATCTTTTAGCACCTCCCAGACAGGTCTCTTCCTACTGCCTTCACCATGCCCGGCTGCTGCCTCACCCTCTGAATCAGGTGCAGCTCTGCCTGCTTCACCGCAAGCATGCTGCAGCCACCGAAAATAAAAGCACTAAGCAGGTTTTTGTTCCCCACACGACTGTGAGGCGTTTTTCTACAGTCAACAGGCATTTCTGCTATGCAGGACCATGGTGCAAACTCATCCGTTTTACAGAATGTACCAGCAATGGGCGATGAAAGCCTTACCTACGATTTGAGGGCTGAACTGTGTTTCCTTTTGGAACTTCTGTGTCTTTACAATGCCTTCCATTTTTTCTTGAGAGCTTTGGTTGAATTACTTCACCTTTATCGAACATGAGATGCAGACGGTAACTGATCACCTTTATTACTGTGAAGAACACTGTCACCGAGCTGCAGTACACAAAAACCGTAACCGCATTTGCTGGAAAAGCCTACAGAAAGAAATAATAAAGACATGATCATAACAGTTATTTTGAGAAGATGCTACTAAGATTTTTAAAGTAATTTTCAAACTCTTTATTCTTTATTGTCTATTATTTGTACCTCTACTGAGTTCTACAACCACAAGAAGTAGTGCATCTTCATACAGCATACTTGAGTTCCACTCACAAAATAGGTCTAAGGATTTGTTCAAATCTGAAACCATTTTACAGGATTTATTCTTCTTCTGATTAGCTGTAGATATTATTTCTTTCTTAACAAGATCAGTAAAATCTCACAATTGACAAACATTGTAAAACCTCCTAAGATACTGCATTCCCAGGATAATGCAGCTGCAGCCTTTAGTCCTAAACTATGAACTTATAAAAATACAGACACAACATGAAACACTAGTTATCTACAAACAGGAAACCCCTTTTGAATAATTCTGTCATCCTACCCTGCTTCTCAGTTATGATTTAACAGTTAAATGCTGTAGTTTGATCTCCTTTTCCTAACACTTCTCATGTTCCGAACTATCTTTACCACCAAAGAATTTTAAATAATTAATCAGGATTAGTCAAAACAAATGAATAAAATTCATGTGGAGAGGCAGCCTCTTTGGATTCTTTTTCTAAGGTTCATAATTGTCAATTTGCAGCTGTGTGATCTATTTACTGATCTGTGATGAGCAGTGTATTTCTCAGTCATTAAAATTAATTACAGTTCAACTATAGTCTGGAAAGTTCTTTCACAGACATTACATACAACAGTTTTATATGTAAATACTTCCTTACAGTGAAGGGCAAATCACAGCAATGGACACTTGCAGTCATAACTGAAGGGCCAAAGCCTTTATCATTATAGTCATGGAATGCCCTTACGTATTGCTGTCACGCAGCTGCCATCTCACAATGAGTTTAATCTTTTCTCAGGTTTTTGTTTTTTAAACAGAGCATTACTATATCCCTGCACAATTTGTAGCAGGGGCGGGGTGGGGGAGGAAGATTTTTCAATGCGCGGGATTTGCTAAAAGCCTACTGAAGTTAATTTTTAAGAATGGTCTTTACTTTGGGCCTAAATCTATCATTTTAAGTATCAGCATTGCAGGTCAAGGAGCATTTGGATGTAAAAGATTAGAATTCTTTTCAGATTCATAAATAAACCACACTGACCACACAGGTGAAGGGAACAAGGCACACTTACTTCATCTCTAAAACAAGTCAACACATTTATCTTGATGTTGAAATGAATATGTTGAATCATTTCTGTGTTATTACAAGCAAGTGGGTTGCTATCCTGCTGCTACTTTTGGCTTAGTGAGACTTCATACCTTCAAGATGTACATGTGAAAATTTTCAGGCAAATCCTTTTTTATGACTATTCTGATTCATATACAAAGAATCTATTGCACAAAAGTGGAGTAGCTATTTAGCATGTAGGTACTACTAACGATCCCTGATAAGACAAACATTACTTTCTACAAGTTGAGGCTTAGTCTGTTAAGAGTACTTTGTGGTACTATGTATATACCGAAACGAAGCATACCCTTCAGTTATTTAGCGAATCTGGGCCAGAAAGAGGATCAGTTTGCAAGGCCATGCTCTCAGGGTATAAGGTTTGGTGGATGAGGTTGAAGAACTTGTGTTTTATGTCTAATGTATTTGCAAAACACAAGTTAAAAATTGCTTGGTTTCACAAAGAATGATAGCCAAGTACCTGTAATGATTTGTTTTAAAGAGAGATTTGTTCACTTTCCAAAGAATCTCTTTAACTATACACTGAAAAGCACAGGCCGACCACTCATTATTAAGTAACAGCTCAGAATGAGCCACTAGAAAAGAAATGCTCTATAGGCAACGTTCATAAAGCTTAATAAATATTATATGAATAATGTCAAGAGGACACAACAAAAATAGACTTCCAGTAATGCAGTCTATGGCTGCATAGAGCACGCTATGAGAGAGAATCAAAGGAAGCTCCTAGACTTCCAAGTGGAAAAGAGGGCCAGTTTTAGCAAATGCTGAGGGCTGCATGTCCTCATCCCTGCCTTGTGACCAGACCTACCGGAGATGCGCCCTGAGCCTGCCAGCCGACTCCCTGCCCATCTGCCCAAGATATACAGCACTTCCCCACGTACGTGCCATGCATGCTCACAAGCCTGCCTATGTATAATAAGGCCAGTGCATCCTTAATATTCTAAATCTTGGGGCGAGCTAAGTAGTACAAGCCAGCAGCTTGCTCCCTGCCCACAGGAGGAATTAGGAGAAAGATGAAGGTGAGAATGGAAAGCCCTCGATTTTCTGAATCAGGCCTCTTGCATAAGGGTACAAGTGTCCTATGACTGCAGTTCGTGTTCCCAGGTACAGATAGGTGAAAGCTATCAAGTCTGCTTGAGCTAAGGAGGAATTAAGTTATAGACCACTGAGGAATTATATGATAGATTCACTTTTGATGCAGTATAGTTATAATTAGCCTGGTTTCCTATGGAAACGAGGTTTTATAATCACACCATGTGCCCGTATATTCATCATCTCTCTCCATCCCCTCTCCTGAATAACTTTCTAATTCTTTAGCTACTTTCAACTAACTTTGAGAGAATACACCCCACTGGGACAAGGTCACAGCAGCACACCTCCTGTGTTAACGAGAGGAACCCACACAGCTCTCTGACCTTTTGAATGCCACCCCAGTGACAGGAAAAGCTTCAACTGAGCTGACAACTTATTAGAAGCTAGAAAAAAACCATCCACAAATACAAATTCATTAGAAAGCAGGCTTCATGACATCCCACAGGTTTCTGTGGAAGCTGTAGCTCTAGCTTTCTTTGCTCTTGCCCAATTAAAAACTCTACCAAAATGTACTTTTTGTTTTCCAGTAGCTTCCGTTGTTATACCCCGCACCAGAACAGCGTGGGGTCACAGGCAGAAGCGCAGGCTGGCGCGTTCCAAATGTGGCCTTACTACTGCAAATGCAACAGAGTTGACCTGCCCATGCAGGGAGAGAGAGCTGTTGCTTGGGGCTTCTGCCCACCCAGAGTTCGGTCCCAGAGGAATAGTCAAATTCTTCTCCACATGTCTACTAACATTATTTGAGTAGCACAAAGGCAGAGGTGACCGAGGTATATGCTTCCTAATATAAAGGTGTGTAACCTTTGAACAAAACACCACACCTTGTAAATTGGACTGAATGATTAAAGTCAATTAGACCCAGATGTATCCCACCTGATGCTTGAGCACTTGCGGCATCTAAACCAAGATGGTGCTGCACCTGGGCCTCACTGTCTTGGTGTGCTACAGAACACAAACAAGGGAACTACCAAATAAATATGCAGTCATCTGCTACCATCAGGCTTGCAGGGGTATGAGTGGGAGGTATAATATTGGAGCCAAAGGTAAATATTTTTATGTTCATTTAGCTGAACTGGTAACCAAGAGATGTCCATCACACAGTACAAAACATGGGAAAACAGGTAGCAAATAAAATCGCAGGGGCAGTTTTAAGTATGCACCCTACCACACAATAAATACAGTAAGTACAGTGCAGCTTACCTCTCTTTTGTGGAGGTATATGTATCCTTACTTTCAGAGAGAGATAAAGTGGGGTAAAGCGTGGCCAAATGGGACAGGAAGCAGCTGACACACTGCAAGTTTTATTACAATTTACCGCTGAGTGATTTATGTGCCCACACCCTTATACTGCCATGTTGTACGTCTCCTATCAGAGCATGATTTGAAGTAACAACCCTGTAAGTTCAAGGGCTTTCTGTCCAACAAAAGGCAAAAGAAACACTAAGCCCTTCTGGGGACCCACTGAAACATGGATGCGCATTCTCTTGTGGCTTGTAAAATAAGCTATAGTACAAGGATTCCCAAAGTTGCATCTCCGAGACACTGGTGTTTCACCGGGGCTGAATTCAGCCCAGTGGCTTTTTAGAATTGCCACTACTTTCATGCACAAAACACCTGGGAACCCTGGATTGTTTGGTGGAATAAGATAACTTTAATTTTTAATCTATTATGAGTGTTGATATGGCTGAGTTAGAAAAGATCTCATTACAATTTTGAAAGTTGATTTTAACAGCAATGATGCTCCAAATAATATCCAAGGTACATTTTTAACTGTATATTTACTACTACAAAGGATAAATGAGAAAGAAAAGGAAGAGACGGAAACACCGATCTGCATTTTCAGGGGTGGGGAAGCTAATAACAGAACCATTAGTACCAAAAGGAAGCTATGCTGACAAAGCTGGAGAATGAAATCCTCAATCCACACGACAGAAACAACTTGATACTATAAGCTGCCTGACACTACTGTCGACACGTCTCTGCCACGCCAGTGCGAAAAATCTAAAAACTGCTGGATGAGTTTTGCCATTTCATTCAAATCAAACTGTTTCAGAGAGACTTTCTGACTTTGACAGAAGCGTAATTAAGATTATACCAACCAAAGGAAAATTTTAAAAAGTAGTACTCCGATTTGTTTTGACTTCGACATTTCAAGAAATATCAGTGACTGCTTTAAGCTGAATCCAAAACTACTGGTGTCAAGTGTGTAACATAAATACCACCCCAAACATTAGTGAATATAATATTATAAATAAAATTCCCCAAAGAAAACTTTTCGTTAAAAAGCAGGTTCAAGTTTCTAAGTGGCAAGACTATGTCTTGCACAAAGTTTACAAAGCCCAACCACTTAAAAGCAAGAAAACAAATACTTAAGGACATCATTACTCTCAAGCAGCCAGCATAATAAATGCATTATTCTTATCAAGAATAAAGAACTCCCACAGCAATACATTAGCTCAAGAACACAAGTCCTGCATTTAACCGGATGATTCATCAGAAAGTCAGCCAGTCTGCACAAAAAGCAAAAAGATAGGCAAAGATGAAGCCCGAGAGAGAAAGTTCAGTAGATAAGTTAGGTTTTCTTCCCTTCCCTTTAAATAATGCCTTTTTTTTACCTTAGCTCTGACCTACAATCTTCGTATCCAATGTTATTTTGTGCAACCCTGAATGCCTTCTTCCATGCTATTAGTTCAGAAGTTTCCCACAAGGAAATACATGTTCCTTCAGATACATACTTACATCAACGTACATCAACTGGAAAAAAGTTAACCTTTACTTTTTTTCCTTTTTAATCACACATAACACTTTGACAGTCCTACAACGCAAGACTCTTGCTGGTTTGCATAGGAAACAGACCTTATCAATCAGAAGAAAGCATATTGTTATCTTGGTTCATTAACTCCATGAGCCATGCTTACAGGAATTCACTGCAATCCATGCCACAAAACACAGCGTACCAATTGATTTTTAAAAATACAAGATTTGCTTTTCACTGGGATGGCAGAGGGATTCACGAATGCGCTTTCCTTTTGAAAATCGGGCCAATAGCTGACCACGTAGGGTGAAGAGACCTATTTAGAAATTTAATCCAACAAAAAAATATTCTACAGAACTTAGTTAAGAATTTAGTTGAGTCACTGTGAGAACCAGAAGGATGTAAACTGTTTCCAGTGGAAGCAATATTAAACTACAATCGCTCAAGAACACACCAATGAATAGATGCCGTGATCCAGCAAGCTATACTTTCAAGCTTTTCTCACACAGTAGGAAAACACACAAAAATAGAGCAAAAGTTTCAGGTTTTCAAGGAAAATACTTCTAAAGTCTGGCAAACAAACTCTAGTGATTAAAATTATTTATTTCCAATGTTTAAATTTCAGCACAAAGGGAGCTGCATGTCACGAAAAGCCATGTGACTCACCAGTGACATTCAGCAAGGCATATTAATTACGTGCTATTTGGATTTTTCCATTTATTTACCCTTCTCAGCAGGTGAAGACTGGAGCAGAGTAGGAAAAAAAAATGTTTCTAAAAGACATTTTTATTTTTTTAAACAAACGTCCCCACGGTCATTCGGCATTTCCAGAGGCCAGCCCTGCACCCTTTCCCAAGTAACCCTACCCAACCGCTTCAGCCGGGCTCAGAGCTCCGGCGCCGGACTAACCCCCCCGCCCTCAACTTTTCGACACAAACCCCACCGAGCCTATTTTTTAACCCTCCCCCAGCTCATTCCCCGTTGCGCTCACCCCCTTGCCGCCGCCGCCGCTGCCTGGAGGCCGCGGCAGCCGACCCCCCCCCAGCTCCATCGCCCCCTCCCCGGGCCGGGCCGGGCCGGCTCTCACCAGGTGCAGGGCCATGGGCAGCGTCAGCAGGAAGAGCCACAGATAGAGGTGGCAGCTGTTGGTGAAGGCGCCCTGCTCCGGGTCGTGGTACCAGCCCCCGGTCAGCGCCGCCCACACGCCCTGACCCACCAGCCGCGCCGCCGGCGACACCATGGCGGCCGCCCGCCGCCGCCGCCACCGCCGCCCCTCAGCCGCCCGCCGCCGCCGCCGCCATGCCGGGCGCCCGCGGATTCTCCCATGGTGCCCCGCGACGCCGAGCATCCCGCCCGCCCCACCCCGAGCGCCGCCGCCGCCGCCGCAACCACGGGCCGGCCCCCCCCGCCTCCGGGGCACAGCGCCCCGCTCGTCCTCGCCGCGGGAGGAGCTGCTCCGGCGGCGCCGCGCCCCGGCTACCGGTAGCGGGCGGGAGCGAACGGAGACCGCAGGGCGGCCGCGAGGTTGGTGCGCTGGTGCAAAAACACGCGCGGCGAAGAGGCAGCACCGGCGTCAGCCAGCTGGGCTGCTCTCCTCATCGGTCACCCCACTCCCCCCCCGCCTTGTTTTCATTGCCAGTTATTCATTTTGCCTGATACATCACGAGTTTCTCAGCTTTGAGCGCTGCCCAACTCCAGTGTTGACGTTTTTGTGTTGTTTTGAGCTGCGTTTTGGCCAGGCAGGTGGGGAAATTCGGTAAAAAAACATTCGGTTTCTTTCAAGAATGAGTTTAGGGTAAAATACGGTCTGCCTTGCGTCAAAGAATTTCATGGCAGCTGACATCAAATTAGGAGAGTGAAGAGGTAGGTGAGGGACGGGGGAAGCACAGGTGTGGGAAGGAGAGGGGAGCGGGGCTGAGATGGAGGATGGAGCCAAGTTTCCAGCGTGCTTTGTACGGATTTTTTAGACAAAGGTAAGAGACCAAAGATGCTATTAAACAACTGTATTTGTGAGCTAACGCACCACATCCCAGCTTGCTTCGTGACACTGCAGGCGATGCGGCCGCACTGGATGCTTGTGTTGGCTTGTTGGGAGGGATGATACAGCCATAGGAACAAGCGGCTGGGAGCAAGGGGAGGAACAGCACCGTTCCCTTCAGCGGTGCTGGCACCCTTGGATGTCTGTTCTGTGGATCTATAGCCACGGGGCTTGAGTAATGGCTTGGTGCGTCCTTGGTAAGCAGCAAAGTCTCTTGACTCTGTACAAGCGAGGCACAGCCCCAGCAGTGCCTCGTGTGCTGCTCCTCTGCGCCCATCTCGCCTAAACCTCTCTCTTGTTGCGTAGAAATTTTTTGGTTTACCCTTTGGAGATTCTTTTCAAAGATGACAAAGTTCGTTCATGCAAATTTAATGATTGAATCGAGTGCAATAGCCAGCCAAAATAATAATTTTGATGTGTGATAATTAAAAATGTTAATTTCTCAGAAACTACTGAAGTTGTTTTCCACATGCGTGCTGGCAAATAAGATCATTTACATGCACAGCTCCAAAAAAGAAAGATGAGTAAACAAAGGCGGAAGTGGAAAGCTTCTTCAAAACCTCCTCTCTCCTGTTTTTTGAGACCTCCTCATGTAGGTTATTATTTTATCTGGAAGCCCCAGGTAATGCAGACACCATTGGAGTTGATATAACATTGGGTCTTATTTGGGTGACTTGTCCGCCCATCACTCAAATCTTTCAACTCTTCCTCATCTTTGGATGATGTTGACACCAAATATTTTTTGGGATAACGGTACTTGCAGGAATGAAGGCTTCCTCTAATTCCCAGCTCAGGATATGTGTTCTGGACACAACGTAGATGCACAGTACTATACCTACAGCTGCAGGAGTGCCAAAGATGAAAAATGCGACCGCTTTTATCTCGAGAGATGCCAATGACAGACCAAGCCAAAAGCTTCGCCTTCTGTACGCCGTTCTTCTCAACGGTTAACTCTAGGTGGTGCCATCAGAAAAGTCACAGGCACTTCCCAGCGTTCTCTGCAACATTTCCATTATTAGAACTCCTAGGAACAGCAATTATATACCAGGATCCTAGCGCACTAGGTGCTGCAGAAACACTGAACAAAGAATAACCCGAGTGTAGCAATTGCTAGCGGATAATGGTACTTCAGAGAGCAAATTTTGGAATAATAGCCCTAAATAAATATTTAAACTTTTCGCCGTACTGCAACCAATACCTTGTCTGACCCAAAACATTCCACACTTAATTAGTTCCTGCAGATTCTTTCAGATAACAGATAAAGTTCAAGGTGGAATCTGTGTGGCAGAATGCTTGTATTACAACATACTTTATGGCTTTTATAATAAGGCAAATACGCAGATAAGGAAAAGGTTTGTAATTATCTCTCTGAATAGCTGCAAGGCAATCTCTTATATTAAAGGAAATGGGAGAAGACTCGATAGACATGCTGGTTCTGCATTCTTTCTTTTCGGTTAACGTGGTTCAGTAAGTCACTTTCTGCGTAATTTTATTTTTGCCTCGTGTGTACAGCTGTAGACACTGCTTAGACTGTGGGATAAACAAGAATTAATGATTTTTGGATACTGTAATTTTAGGGTTTTTTTAATTACTGTCTTTGTGTTGGAATCTTAGTCCTGTGGTATCCAGCTGCAAATTTTGTGTGTATGTAGGGACATACAGTGCCCTGGATGTGGGTTTTTGTGCGAGAAGTTGAGAGGCATTCATCACGCTGGGTTATTCTACCTGGCAGTGCGGTTTGACACCTTCCCCAAGCCTTTTCTATCCGCCTCGGGGCTTCTGCTGGCAGCAGCCGCCTCCAGAACCACAGGTGCGGCAGCACGAAGCGATCACCTCCGAGGAGGAGAAGGCATCTCCCCCCGCTCCAAACCACGCTTCCCACCCTGCCGAGGAGAGCACGTCCCTAGCCCACGCGCTTCCCTCTCACCTCCAACGAGACGGCTACTCTACTTTAGAAAGTGATACGATTTTTCCACGTAAAACCAGGAAAATCTTTATCCAGAAATAGCATATACGCAGCACTTGCTATTTGCAGGCATTGTGTGATCGTGCCACGCAGAGCCGGGACCCGCTCAGTCCGGGGCAGAGAGCCGATGAGCGGTGCAGGCGGGTGGAAGAGGAAACACGAACGGAGGGAGCCTGCTTTCTTCACAAACTGCTTGGGTTTCATTCTGGCGAAGTCCCAAGGCCGCACAACGGAGGAGAGGGGAAGCTGCCGCCGGAGACACGAACCCTCGACCCCAAGGGACAAACCGGGCGGGAGCGGGCGCCTGAGGGCGGCCTGCACCGAGACGCCGCTGCCACCGCCCCGGGGCCCACGGGGCTCCCCCCGATACCGGTTCCCCCCGGGGCCGGGCCGGGCCCGGCGGTGCCGCTACGCCGTCCCTTCCCCTGGCCGGGCGGGACCCTTGCGAGCGCCTCAGCCGCGCGCCCGCCGGCGCCCCGCCCCCCGCGGCGGCCGGAGCCTGCCAGTCTGGGCGCGTGGGAGGGCGGGCGCGGGCACCTACCTGCCTACACGCCCGCCGGCCCGCTCCCCACAACCTCCGCCTCCAGCCCTCGGCCCCACGTGACGGCCGGCAGCCAATCGCCGGGGGCAAGGGAGCGGAGGGCGGGAGGGAGGTCGCGGAGGCGCGGCCAATCCCCTCCCCGCTTTCCCCGCGCGCGCTTGCGCCCTACCTGCCGGAGCCCGGCGGCGGCGGCGGCGGCGGTGACCGGGCCGGGCGGGCCCCGCCCCTTCCCCGAGCCCCGCCCCTTCCCGGCGCTCCCGCCCCTCCCGCGGCTCCCGCTCGGCGGCGGCAGGTGAGGATGAGGCTGAGGCTGAGGCTGAGGCTGGGCGCGCGCCCCCGCGTCGGCGGCGCTGGCGGCCGCCGGGGCTGAGGTCGCTGCCATGGCTGTGCCCGGCGCCGGGGCGGCGGCCGCCGGTGGGGGTCCGTGCCCGCTGTGGACGGCGCTGTACGACTACGAGGCGAGCGGCGAGGACGAGCTGAGCCTGCGGCGGGGGGACGTGGTGGAGGTGCTGTCGCAGGACGCGGCCGTGTCCGGCGACGACGGCTGGTGGGCGGGGAAGATCCGCCACCGCCTCGGCATCTTCCCCGCCAACTACGTGACCCGCCAGCCCCGCGGCGGGGCGGCGGGGGGCGGCGGCGGCGGCGGCGGGCGGGGGGACCCCGCGGGCAGCCTGACGGAGATCGACTTCCAGCACCTGGAGCTGCAGGAGATCATCGGCGTGGGGGGCTTCGGGAAGGTGTACCGGGCTACCTGGCGGGGCCGCGAGGTGGCCGTGAAGGCGGCGCGGCAGGACCCCGACGAGGACATCACGGCCACGGCGGAGAGCGTGCGGCAGGAGGCCAAGCTCTTCTCCATGCTGAGGCACCCCAACATCATCGCCCTGCACGGGGTCTGCCTGCGGGAGCCCAACCTCTGCCTCGTCATGGAGTTCGCCCGCGGCGGCTCCCTCAACAGGGCCCTGGCCGCCGCCGCCGCCGCCCCCGGGGCCGGGGCCGCCCGCGGGGGCCGCCGCATCCCCCCGCACATCCTGGTGAACTGGGCGGTGCAGATCGCCCGCGGCATGCTCTACCTGCACGACCAGGCCATCGTCCCCATCCTGCACCGGGACCTCAAGTCGAGCAACAGTGAGTCCCGACCGGGGCGGGGGTCGGGGGTGGGTGGGGAGGAGGCCTTGGGGCCGCCGCGGGCGGCGGGGGGGTCCCCGTCCCTCTGCCGCGGCCGGGCTGCAGGCCGGCGCCCGCCTCAGGCTGCCCGCCGAGGGGCCGTTTGGGCCCGGCTCTCTCAGGAAACGGGCGGCCAGGCCTGGACGGGCACGGTGGGTGCGGGAGTCCTGTTTCACCGGGAGATGGGTGTCGCAACTCGGGCACCCTCTGCCAGAAGCTCGGGCTGGCGGCAGGTTCGTTGCCGTGGCTGGTTACGGGCTCGTTGAGGAAAGGTAGGGAGGGGAGGGTTTACCTGCAACGCGCGCAGAGCAAAGTCCTGTCCTGTCCTCTCGGGCGGGAGCTCGCTTAAAAGCAAAGCGGGATAAAATCCTGCGCGCAGCCACAGTTGCGAATGCACAAGACTTACTCTGAGGTGTTGTGTAGTCCTAGCTTTCAGAAGTTACAGTAAACAGAGCGCCTTGTGAAGGAAAGGTTTAGTAAAGGTATCGCTTCTGTTTCAGTGCCGAACAGTCATAGGTGTTTCTGGTTTACGTTGCGCGCGTTTAGCATTGCTAAAATTCACCCACTTGGTAAACGTCGAGCCAGAAAAGGCAGTAGCTTAAAAACAGTAGAAACTCTTGTGCAGTTGCCAGATTTGCTTTCCGCTGTTGGTGTGGACAAAAGCACCTGAAAGAGTGAGGGAGTTGCTCGATTCATGCTTAGTGGATCCCTGGTCCATCTGTCGATGCAAGAGCATCTAAGATTTTGGCAGTTGTGGTGTGGGAAGGCTGGCTTACTAGAATAGAGGTGTTTATGACTTGCTGTTATAGTTGTGTTTTGAATTGGTGACCTGAAAGTGGAAATCCATGTGCTTCCATAACTGTCTGAAGCCATCTCGACTCTCTTCCCTTTTTGTTCTGAGTGTGCCAAATGTGCAGCAATATGTTACTCTTTTTTTTTTTTTTTTTTTTTTCCCCCCCCAGTTAGGAGTCCTTAAGTAGTCCAGCAGAAATAAAAAAGCTTCATTCAAGTTTGAAGCATTTTGTTTAAAAGGCCTTTGCAGCGTGTCTTGAAGGTCATCATGCATGGGTTGTTAAGACAAGGCTCAGTCATGGGACTGTTCCTGAGAACACTTTCACTATTTGATAAAGAAAGGACCTAGCTCAGCTATGTTTGTGGTTCTATTTGTAGTGCAAGACGATGAACTCTTGGAACGTACCTTTAGGGTCATGGCCAACACTTTAATTTCTAGCCAGTTGTCTGTAGGCAGCTTGTGCCCTCCTAGTTTGCTGCTGTGTTCAGAGTGAGCTGCTGTACCTTGAGTATTTAGCAGCTTTCCTTAGACAAAGTGGGTTGCTGCACGCTAGCCTCCTAAGGTGACAATGGCAAAGTCTCTATCCGAAATGAATTCATAACCCTGGGGTTTAGCGTGGCACCTAGAGCTTAGCTGGTTACTGCCGTGAACTGATTACCATTATCATCTCTGCATATGTGGATAATGGCAGAGCATTCTAAAAATACGCTTTTGTTTATAACCTCAGCATATGTGCCTATTCACTGCTTTCATTACTAACTCCTGTTGCATATGCGCTTAACTTTAGCTGCTTAGTTTTCTCACCCATATTTCTTAATCTTAGTGAAGTTTGAAGACAGTATTGAATATGCTAAATAGAGTTATGTCTCTTAATCATTCAACTAAATGATAACATTGGGAGACAATGGTGTGCTAGTGGTACAATATACTACAGTAATTAAGTTCAACAACATGAATTTAAAATGACTGCAAGTCATGACAGTATCCACTGTTCTGTTAACTCATCCGTTCATTGAAGATTTCACTTCATTCTTTTACTATAGTCTTTTCCAGTCTTACACAGTGGGAGTGAAAAGCTGCCAGGGTTGACTGATTGACTTGCTTGGTGTGGATAGTAACAGTTCGGCAGTGGCTATAGCTGCAGACAGGGATCTGGCAGCACCCGTTCCTCCACTGCTCATCGCTGCTTTCCATGCACTGCTGCTAATGGTGGTGGTTCGGTGCTCTCCATTAAGCAACTCTAGGTAGTATATGAATGTGTCTGTTTTGTGCTAGCTTAGTTATTTTTGTTAAGAAGGAATTTTTCTTCCTTGGACAGCAAATTAGGAAAATGACTGCCCTTAACATGGCGTGGTAAGGAATGCTTCCCAAACTATTTCCCTAGCAAATAGGCAGGAATTAATTTTTCCAGCCAGGGGAAGGGAGCCCCTTCCACCAGTATATTTGATCCAGAAAGGATATGTGCCTGGGCTTGTGGTTGGCAGGTGGTAGGCAAAGCAAGCATCTCAAAGGCAAGTGTGTTATTTCTCTCCAAGCAATCTTACGGAGTTGGGATCTACACCGCAGTGTATCTAGTGCGCTTTCGCTGATGTCAAATTGACACGACCGGAGAGAAGGTGCCACAAGCAGAAAAGCCATGACAGCAGCAGGGTTTTATTAACAGCAATCACCATCTAGGTTTGTATGCACAAGTTTCCTTGGCCTCCTTTTGGGAGGTGGGGAAAGGTTTTTGTTACTGCCAAAGCAAGAAAAGGGGAATATAGACATGCAAATGTTTTCTATATTGGGAAGAAAAAATAACAGACTTGGTTGTGAGGTCTGAAAAAGGAAGTAAGGGGTAACTTGAGTTTTGTTGGTAGCAGAGTTTCTTCAATTCTGGAATCCATATAAAGTAAGCTTAATATTTAAAGGTTATTCAGAAGTAGACAAAACAGAGGTGTAAGGAGCACTTTTAGCTTTAGATTTGTGTGATAAAATGAAACATAGTAACCATGGCCTCTAATGTTGATTTGCTAATTGTGGGTGCTTTGTAAAACCTTGTGCAGGTGACATGGTGAGAAGTTTCTCTGAAAAAGAACATGGTCTATTTTGAGAATAATTTCCTCATAAGAAGTTCTTATGTTTTTAGATATACTTTATAGATTAAGGAGATAATCTAAAATTAAGGATTAAGCGGTGCACTCTATCCATCTAAAATCTGAAGAAAAAAAAAATCAAAGAAAATTTGAAGTTTTTCAAACCATCATGGATAGTCAAGGAATTCTGAATTAAATGATACTTTGACTGAAAAGCAGATCTCTTAAAAATTGTGAAAATACTTGAACATTCATTCTTAACTGTATCTTCTGGGTACAATCGTAGCCTTGATTAAGCATGCCAGCTGATGATGAAAAAGTTGAGTTTTACTGAAAATAAAAACCAAGATTCCATCTACAAGGCTGGACACTAATAGTTACATGTGTCTTTTTAGCACATCTCAACTGTTTTGCTGACTCTTTGAAAGGGCAACTTTTTTTCTCTGGGGGAATCAAATTGCTTTCTGCTGGGCAGGAACACCCCATTAGTTATGAGACTTGTGGTTGTTTAAGTGGTGCAGCCTTTCCTGATTCTTTTTTAGTAGTTTGAAGAAAGCTAGTAATATGTTCAGATAGAGTATGCAAGGTTTTTACTCTCTGAAGTCTAGCATAGAGAAAGCAGAGTTTCATGTGCCTGGGATTGATTTCAGACTGTGCAGTACTTCTGCCTTAAAAACAAAACAAAAAAAAAAGGCACTTTATCTCTAGTGCAGCAGCTTTGCGTGCTTGTTAGGAAACGTTACAAAAAGTTCTGAATATCTTGCTTATGGCATAGACCCATCCATGAATGCAAAGTAAAGCACAAAGTTGATTGTGTGCAGATTATGTGTACTAACACAATACTGATAAAGTACTCTGTACTCATTTGTTGTAGGTGGGTATGCGAGTAGGGTTCAGTTTGCTATGGTTTTCACCAGGTCCTTGACACCCCAGGATCCTTTGCAGCCCTCTGCTCTCTGAAGTGTGTTAAGTTTATATTACTTTTCGAAATCGTCAAGGTCAGCTGAAGTTTCAAGGATTGTTGGATAAGGCCATGGATGTGACAATGCTAATGAGAGCAATACTTGAAATCTGAAGGAATCAAACATACAAGAGACCAGTGAAACTGCAATTGGACAATCCACTCTAATGTGACGTTCTTCAAACTAGTCTCATGAAAAACAGTCAGAAAATAGAAATCATTTGGTTTTAAAACCTCAAAAGGAAGTGTGATGTTGTTTGACAGAACTGTTGAATCAGTTGCTTTTGATGAAGGAAGGTGTCCTGGAGTTTGAGAAAAGCAAGAACAAATTACCTCTGGTTCTTTGCTCTCACAGGTTATTTGCAGCAGAATTGCTCAAGTTAAGCTGTTAAACACCTTTACAATAAGATGGATAGGTTTTCAAGAACTCGTAAAAACTATTTTCCCTCTAACTTTTCCACCTAGCAACTTTATGCTAGCTGTTCAGGGAGAGGAAGAGAAAAGCTTTACTCTAGTTTCTGTTTGCCATTTCCTGAACTGATTTTGTTTATTCTGAAATCACTTGGGTACATAATTTGTCTCTTGACACTGTTTTGAAGGGGGAAGACTTGCTCACATCACAAGTAGAGCTGTAAGGATTACTTATATGTTATTAAATGTTTGAAATTCAGGATCTTCCAATGTACAGTTACCAAGAAAATTCAAGATGAAATTCTATTACAGTCATGTCTGGTAGTTTTGAGGGAGAAGAGGGATGGCTTTTCAGCAGATTTGAGCTTCAACCTAACTTTGGAAATAAAGTTCCGAAATATCCTCTAATGGCAGCAAAGCTTGGAGTTGTTTCTGTCAATTGCACTGTGCCAATTACTGCTCAGTTGTTATATTGTAACAAAACTAGAAAACCTGATTTTCTATGGGTATGTATTCTGCATCTCCCTCCCGTCCTCGCGGTGCTCTAGTTCCTGGAACTTATGCTTTTCTGTTCCCTTCCACATCTCCATTGTCCCTGCTGGGCTAAGCCTGGCTGTCCCAGCATACCCACCTCCAGTACTGGGTGACTCCTGCACCTCCTATAGCTGTAATTGGTTTGAAACTGGTTGTATTGCCTGACTAGCTGCTAAGCTCCTACTGGCTGGCCTCTCTGAGGTCTGGAGAGGAATGAACTTCCTTTTCTGGCAGAACTATCTGAAGTTCCTCTTCTGTAAGGCAACTGACTTTCATGAAACCCATAGGAACCATATGTCTGAGAACGTGGTATCGCTTTGGCTAATGTCAGTCAGATAAAATAGTGGGGCCAGAAGTTACTTAGCAGTTTAAAATTCTTACACTGTAGTTTCCATGCTGTGTTCATATGGGAAGTCATGGTACTTAAATGCTTTGCACTATTCTTAATTACTTAAATTGCATAAAGCTAGAAACTGTTCCAGGTACACCAGCTTCTTATCCCATCTCTCTGAGTGGCAGTAACCCTGCCTTGTGCTTTGCTGTAAAGATAATGCTGCTGCATTACAACATAAGAACCGGTCATACATCCTGAAGCATCTGGAAGCGTATAGCAGGAAGGAGCTCTAGTTTTAATAACCTTGTCCACTTAGTATTCTTAAAAAAAACCACCAAAAACCCAAAATCAAACCACCCTCATGCAAACTGTGGTAGGATTGCAGAATTTCCTCCATTTTGGAAACAGCATCTCTTTTGAAGGTTATGGTCTATTAAAAGTTAGCATGCCATTGAATTCTAATAAGTTTTTCTTTTGAATATAGTTATGTCACATGAAAATGTTATCCTTTGTTTCATAAAACAGTAATTTGTTTCATTATTTGATGTGTGCTTAGACTTTGTAGATAGGGATTTAATTTTCTTAGAGACCCTGAAGGCTGGTTGGATTCTGTGGGAGCAGCAAATGCTTAGCAGCCTTAAGCTAGTGTATCTTTTTTCCAGTTCATCAAAGGAAATGTTCTGTGTTATGCCTGTTACTTGCTGGATATAAATATGTTGTATATTTTGTGTTCAGAAAGGGGTGGTGGTATTCAAGAAAGAATGATTTTGAGTAACTGCTGCGGTTGTCTCAATCTGCAGTAGATATAACTAGCACTAAAATGTCGTAGAGGCTAACTTCCAGCTGAAGGATGTGTTTCAGCATTTAAAATTAATATTCAGGAACTTAATGATTTGAATACAATATCTGTCAAATGAAGTTTTGTGAACTACTACTCTGTAGCACAATATTCGTCTGTACAGTTTGTAAGCTTCCAAAGGAGGAGTAACATGCAGCGGTTATTTTATTTGCAGATGAAGACTTAACTGCGATAACCATTTATTTGACCTCAATCTATTATCTTCTAAATTTGCTACCATTTGATGTTTTTCTGTATCTCAAGTCTGAGCATTAACAGGTAGAAAAAAGCCTGCTTGTTAATTTAGAGCAAATTCCCTCAGACTTAACAAGGCTCCAGTATATTTACGTATAGTCCTTAATCCTGAAAACAAGATTGTAGGCTGAAACACTAGCTAAATGTAATATAATTAATTTAAAACCCACGAACTTTTAATACCCCTATTTATACCTAATTTTTAATACAGCCTTTCATTTTAATGTTTCCCCAACTGTGTCCATCTGACAAGTGTAGAGTTGTTCTTTATTTGGTGTTGCGACTCTTTGCATCTTTAACAGGTAGGATTATTAATTCAAGAATGATGTTACTTTGATCTTTTTTTGGATCTTACTTGGTTCTTCATGTCTGTCTTCTCTCCCTGTCTTTGTTCTCTTTTTCATTGTAGTACACTAAGTGATCTGGTTTACAGCTGTTGGAAGTTTTTTTTTCCTTTTTTTCCTGTTCCACGTTGGACTCCTTCCTAGCAGATTTCTACAAGAGGCTTGTTTGCACCAAGGTTTCTGGTGACCTCTTCATGCCCAACATATAGGGGGTTACATTCTAGCCTGTATGTCATATTTGCTGACAGTCTTTTCTGAAAAAGAGTTCTGTTTTGGGGTAGCACTATAAATTGAAGTGTAGGACTTTGGATTAGAGTTTTTGTAATATTTGTATATTAAAGAAGACTTCAAGCATTACTTGGCTCAATTTTTTTTATTTTTTTTTTTTAAAGTTGGTGCCCTAAGGATATAGTCACATACCTACCTGCCTCTGAAAATTGCACTGAGCAAGCAACCCATTTCCATAGAAGTCCATGGAAAAACAGGCAGCCAAACACCTCCTGTTAGCTGTTAAAATACTTATACAATTTTGTTCGTTCCTTTAAACAGTGAGAAATAAGTTCAACTGCTGACCATAACACTTGTGAAATGAGATATTGTACTTAAATAAACAGAATGCAAAATGGGATTGGGATTTTGGCATTGCTAGTGTTAGCCTACTATTAGAAAAATTTCAGATATAACTGAGTTTTCAGATACAGATTATTTTGTTCCCCCTATTGGGACTGCAAACACAGTGCATGCCTTTGGACCCTCTTACCAAATACTAAAAGTTCCATTAAAAAGTTATGTTCTGTAACCTCAGAGGAGTAGAGAATTAACACATCATTGAGCTGTATTTGGATGTTGAATGCTGTTTTGTGGTTTCTTTGACCTTAGAAGAGAATGGCTTTTTGTTTGCAGCCTGTAAGTTTTCTTATCACTAAGTATAAACTTTCTTCTAAACATGCTTCACTGTTTCAAGTTCTCAAACACGATGGCCTTGTACAATGAACATTTGCAAGGAATGTTTGTGACATGAGTGATTTCTGTCCTTGAATTTTTATGTCTGATGATCTCTTAAAATTTAAAACATTGAAATTCATCCCAATGACCTTCAGGAATAATGCTTCTAAAAAGTGCAGCAATTTTTTTTATTTAGAGCTTTGGGTTTGGGTGGTTTGGGGTTTTTTGTTAGAGGCAAAATTATGGCACTGAAGTCAGCAAAAATGTAGATAATACCTATAGATAAAAATAGATAAAATATATTAAATACCAAATGACTTGCCTGGGTATAGTAGCAGTAACAAAATAAAAACTGGTGTCATAAATTTACATTCTTGGATTGACAGTTTAAAACTAATTTCACCATTTTTACCTTGCCTGACCATGTTACTGAGAGCTTACCTCAAATCAGTAACTGAAAGTAAGTGGATGTTTAAATTTTGGCCCACTTACTGCATCTTAAAGTCATGGGTTTTATATGGTAAGATGGAAAAGTTAGGTATTTGTATAATGTCACCACAGAAGTATTCTTCCATCTTGGAGCTTCCTGCCAAGTTTAACCTTTTTTTTTGGGGGGGGGGGGGGGGGGGGGGGGGGGGGGGCGGGGGGGGGTCATAGCTCCAGTTAAATCAGACCTAGACATGCCAGTGTTGGCTATATAATCATGCTTTGTTCTCTTCATAGTGACTAAAATCTGTGTTTTGGCAGGTGTGCTATTAACTTGGAGCTGATAAGCTGGCCCTCCCTCTCAAAAATGCAAGAGTAACTGCTTTATTGCTGTGGTTCATTATGGGACTGATTAACCCTTGGAACTGGTTATATTTTAGTTCTAAACGTTTAGGCAGTTTTGTGATTTCTGTTAGGATTAGATGCCACTGTTCTTCCTGAAACTACTTCTGTTTATTTCCTCCTGTGTTATGTAAAAAGGAAAAAAAATGTACTTTTAAACTCGTTACTGAATGTTGTGCTAATTATTGAGTCAAAAGAGCAGGTTTTCCCTTCCATTTTCTCCTCCCAAGAGAAAGAGAGCACTGCCAAGTTTGCAGAGTTCTCATTTCAAAATAAGTGCTTTGCCTTTGCTATTAAAGAAGATTAGAGTTCTTGGAAATGCACAGTCCTCAGGGGCTTCAGCTACTGAAGAAACTGCAAGGATGGAATGCAGGAATCCTTCTACCCCATAGAGTATATTAAAAAGTGTGATTGTTTTTTTCTTTTTGTATTCCTCCCAAGTTTTGTATTTTTTTAAAAAAGGGGGCTCAAAAATTCAGTCTGTTTTGGGTTGGTTTGGGTTTTTTTCCTGCTTTGTTTTGGAACGGGTTGTTTGGCAAAAATTGTTTTAAAGCAATAAGGCTCTTTCAAAATTCTGTCTAAAAGAAACTGACAACCTAAGTCAGAATTCTTTCTGGAGTGTAACCTGTTAATAGGTTACATACATAGAAATGATAGTAAAGGAGTTTCATGTTAGCTGATGAGGTTCTAAGGGAGCTCAATGACTAAACTTCACTAAGTATCTACAACCAGAATTTGTTTGGATTCAGAGCAGTAGGCATATTCAAAGGGACGGAGATAATTTTTTTGTCTTCAGTTTATTCAACTGGTTCTTTTCAATAGTAAATTTCATCAAAGTTGATTTTATAATGGAAAAAAGTAGCAAAGCTGGATTCTATCTTTACATCTCTGACTAAAACTAGATGTAAAAGGGCTACCTCTATTAATTCTGAAATGTTGCTTGACTTCTCACTTACTGCAGCAGGTGATGTGTGGCTTCATTTACAAGCTAGCTGCGTGATGTGGCTTCCCCACCCATCCCCAGGCACAGATTCTCCCCCCTCCCACGTGTCAGCAGGATCTACTCATCTCTGCCTTGCATGGTCAGTAGGTGTGGGTTAAATCAGCTGAGAGACCCAGCAGAAAACTACTCTAAGCTGTTTTATTTGCAGGCTTAATTTTCTGCTGAGCTATCTGGCTAGTTGAGTCTCCCAAGACTACCCAGTTGCTAGACTTGGTGGGGGGGAGCAGAAAAGCTGTGGGGATGAGGGGCTATAACTGGAGAGGAGATTAAGATAAGTATTTTAGTGACAGCAAGCTCTTAAGGCCTTGGTTGTGGCATCAGCCTACACCCTTGTACTTGAGTTCCATTAGTAAGTCACCTTTAAAGGTAGAATGTGTTTTTCATTTTTTATGTATGTATCTATATATTTATATTAAGCTTTTCTAAACTTTCTTTAATTTTGAAGGGGTTTTATTGTGCATTAAATATTCTAATTTCAACACATCAAATGCACCTTGATACGGATCAGAAAAAGTAAAGCAACAAGGAAGTACGTAATTGCCGAGTGTAATATGTTATGATCAGGAAAAGTATGCCAACTATGTAAATAGTTGTGTGTATTCAGAAGCTGTGTATTCTCCTGATTAGCTTGAAATATCAAATTGCATCAAGTCATGTTCTATTTACTTCAAAAAAAGAACAAACTATAAATCCAAAACAAATTTGAATGAAATACTCTTGGCTTTTAAATTTAACCTTGAAAAAGTGATTTGACTAATGATAGGTAAGTTAATTTGTTAGTTCTGAAGGAAGGTAACCTCTGTCAACTCTTGCCCCTGGATGCCATTTTTGAGGTGATTAATATGTTTTCTGAAAGTTTCTGTTGGAGGAAACTGTACCTGATGCATTATACATTGGCTAAGACTCCTTTTGCAGTTTGAATATAATGGCTTTAGTTTGCCTTGCGTTTTGGTTTTTTAGGAATAGGAAGAAGTTCCTTGAAAAAAATAAATTGCTATTTCATAACAAAGATGATGTTCTTTAAGGAATGAATACACAGCCACTTTGTTCTGTAGAGTTTGAAACTAGAAGAATATCTTAGTCAGGAATGACTGATTCACCACCTAACTATTATTACTAGTTGTTCTTAGCATTTCTTTCTAATCTACCTGCATTTTGGTTACTGTTTTTATTGCATAGCTGTGTTTTAAAAACTAATAGCAAGCAAAGAAGAAAGAGCTTAAAAGAAAGTAACTGCTGTTTGAAGTAAGTACGGAAGTTCCTGCTAGATGTTGCATAACTGAGTGTTTTGAGTTTTAAAGCTAAGTTTGTGTTGACTGATTTCCATGTAATTGTAAAATTATGGAGGAATTGCTGTGATAAGGTAACTTTTCTTAAATGTAGTATTTAAATAGGAGAACTAAGCTTAATATTTTATTAAACAGAGAACTTGAGAATGTTTAGTATACAGTCTGCTTTTGATTTTTTGCTGATGCAATATCCAAATCCTGCATTTTTCAGAATTTACTAATGATTTACTGTTTAAATGATGATTATTTGAATGTCTAATTATAAATGCTTGCTACCTCTGGTACTTCCTCTTACGGCACAATTGAAATTTCTGTTTTGCATTACAGAACTATCTGAATAGCAAGTGAAGCACAAATGGCAGGCAGTAAAGTAACTTGCAGCATCTGCAGCCTGTGCCAATAACTTGTTAAAACTGCTTCTTTCTCTCAAGTTTCCATTTGCCCAAAGTTGCTTTAATAATGGTTATTAAAGAAGTGAAGGGGAAGAAGAAAATGGTGATGCAAGGTGTGTGGAAGCTTTTGAAATCTCTCATCCCACTTTCTCTCTCTTTTCCCTTCATTTCCTCTGGATAATCAGGTGACTCCCTGTCATTCTCATGCTTTGGTCATTTTCTTGTGCCACATGTCCTGCTATGGGATGTGCTTTTCGTATGAGGTTGGTGTGTATTTGTCAGCTCATACTGTCAAGGACTTTTTGTGTCAAGTCTTGTCTTGTTTTGGCTTTCCAATTGGGAACACTTTGTCCAGGCTTTTTTTTTAATATATGTTGGCTCCTATGAGGTAGGATTCTTTTTTTTTTTTTTTTTTTTTTTTAATGCTAGATATTTTGG
The DNA here is from genome assembly GCF_900496995.4 of Aquila chrysaetos chrysaetos. Classification (NCBI taxonomy): domain Eukaryota; kingdom Metazoa; phylum Chordata; class Aves; order Accipitriformes; family Accipitridae; genus Aquila; species Aquila chrysaetos. Next base: position 31,407,489 of record NC_044016.1, on the reverse strand, counting down.
GGCAAATACATTTAAGAACAAACTGTTGCTTTCAATTTAGTGTGAAAATTAAGAAATGGTTATATGCCTGCTGTAAAGGGATGTAGATGATAGAGGAGCCACAGTATCCCTATAATAAAAAGCACAGAAATGTCTCCTGCGTATGTAATCGGTGTTTAAAGAATGAAATTCTCTTGCTGATGGTGAGTTCTAAACTTAATCTAGTGAGATAATCACAATCTGACAGATAGTGGTTATGGAGATAACAGTTGTTATCCTGAGAATCCGTAGGAGAAAAGCAAGGTATTTAAGCAGCAGTGCTGTATAGGCAAATGTATCATCTCTTGCATGTATTGAACGTGTTCTGATCAGTTAATGTTTTCACTGTGATCGTTAATTTGTGGTTTAAACGCTTAATGTTTTCAGTGTGATAGTTAATTTGCAGCTTAAAAACTGGGCATGGCTTTTATAAGCAGTGTTGAAATTTTAATTTCTAATTACAATTGGAACAAAACAACAGCTCCAAATAATGGAGGTTGATCTCTTAATATTGACAAGGTATTGTGTTTCATTAACTGTATATGCAACTTTTATTAAGGTTTTTTTTTCCTGCCTGTTAGTTCCCAGGTAAAGATACAAGGTTGCCCTGCTGGTTTTGTTCTGTGTTGATTTAGTGAATTAACAGGAACCAGATTCACTTGCAAACAGTTAGAGAGGGAACAGACTGGGTGCGGGGGGCGGGTAGACGACAGTAGCAGCATTGTCTGAACAATCTCTAGTTGCAAGTAGAGGTATATAGTATAACATCTTTCTTTTCTTTCTGTTATTCTCTAAGAATGACTTTATCAGTGGTGGTAAATGTAGTGGGCACGTAGGCAGTCTTACCTATAGTTATAGTAACTTAAATAGCTATGCTATTAGATAGCTTATATTTGTGAAAACCATGATAGTCAGCTATTTAGAAAACTAGATAAGGTAGCAAGAATCAGTTGGTGGCAAGTAACTTAGCTGAGAAAATATGGTTGTTTAACGTTTTATTTTTAGTAGCAGCAAAATAGAGATTATAAAGAGGGCATAGTAGAAGCTATAAAGAGGATAGGAGGGATAGAAAGGACTTGAGTATTTCAAGATGATATTTTTAAATTTTAAGCAGTAAAAGATAGTTTGAATTCGGTACATGTAAACTATTGAAAAGGTGTTCAATCCTATGACTTGGCTTCTCTTAGAATACCTTGTTTACTCAGTTGATTTAAATGGTTAATAACTGAAAATGCTGGAGTGCATTATGAAATAAAACTCATTTTAACTGCACAAAGTCTTTGGATTTCAAGAAACTTATCAGCTGAAATATTGTATTAAATAGGGACTTTGAGATAGATAAGGTTGGAGAAATATAATCTATATGTATTTAGTAACAAAAAGAAAACTAAGACTGTAGGAAATAACCTGCATTAAAAGAGTAGCACTGAAGAGCATAGTGCTAGGTGGAGGTTTCCTGGGTGTGCTGCCAACTCAAAGGTCTGTCCAGGCTTCCCTCAGGCTTGCTGTAAATGCTGTTTCTTAAGCTACATGAATTTTAAGAAATAAAAAGGAGAGAAGCTGAGGCAAGAATGTGAGCCTTTAAATAAAAGTTATGCTTTAAACAAAATGCTTGCAATTTAAATTAATACTTTCAGTTCTTCTCTAGCTTAGTCCTGAAGGTAGCACTGGGGGTGTAGTTCTGGACCTGTCTGAATTTGGTAGAGCAGGCATGCACCCCGGGAATCTGATTTGTCTATATGTGCTCTTTTCTATTATTTCTTGACCAGTTACAGCCTATCTGTCCATATCCAGGCTCTCACTTCATTTTTTCTTTTCCCCAATAAAATTTCAACCCAAGCTTACAAGAAAAGGGAATGGAGTAGAGAAGGAAGCTCTTGTCCAAATCTGGCCAAACCTGGATTGCCACTTTATGCATCTCTAACCTGAGCTGCTGCAGTTGATGTCTTACCTTTTGCTCTCAGTAGCTCAAAGCAAGTGTTTCTGCCAGAGGGGAGAGTTTGGAGATGGAGTGGTGGGAAAGGAATGGCACAGGAAAAGGAGGGGGTTCTGGGAGCATTTGGGTGGGATTTTGCTGGGACTTCTGCCTCCTTTTCAAGTCTAAATTCTGTGCCTTTCCTGACCAAGAGCAGCTTGTATGGGAATAGTAGTGGTTCGGCAGGGAGATGTTGCTGATTCTGTTTTAATTAGAGGAACGCAGACTTGGGAAGTACCGGCTGGCTCAGCAGGTCCAGTTCCGTTGTAGTCTTGGGCAACTGTGTGATAGATTATAGGTTTTGAAAGTGTGCAGAACATCTTATCTGCACACTGTTACACCATAAAATACTTGCAGTGTGCCATAAGATTAGTAGAAAAAGACTCCAGCTGTAACTATGATAATGCAGAAAGCAGGAAAGATTAATGGCATTGCTATTTTAGGAACCATTAGGTTTGACAGGAGTGTATGTTGGATCTTGTGACTTTTTTGAGGAGTAAACTGTACTTTAAACTGCAGAGGAGGGCCAAAAGGGGGATGGGAGCAAAGAGGCAGTATCTTGAAATCTGATATGACTCCCCACCCTGGTAGCTCCAGATGTAGAACTGAGCTCAGTCACAAGCATGCATGTAAGATGGGTCAGCCAGGGCACCTAGGAGAATATTTTATTGGTAAGAGCACCGATACTGTAGGTCTGTGTCCTGTTTCTAGATACGGCTAACTTCTGTTCTCATAACTTCTCTCAACCTGTGTTTAGCCCAGCAAAAAGGACAAGGTCTTCTGATTTTATCTAAATAAAAGACATTACAGGATCTTAACTATTCTACTTCTATTTTCTGCATCTGCTTCAGTTTAAGTTCCTGTTGTTGAACACATATGTGCAGTTCTAGTCAACCAGTATTTCATATGAGATCTTGTGCTTTGTACAATTCTATTGATACTTCCCTGTTTCTACTAAAAAATGCCTTTTTTAGTACCTTTTAAAATTGCATGAGCTACTTGCGCAACTATGTGTAGCTGCTGTTTTGATTTTCTTTCTGTTAGCCAGAATAGACAGCCTTTTTTTCTTCCTTCACCTCTGCTTTATAGCTGTAGCTTTTATGATTGATCCCTTCCAACTTTGCGTGTTTTCTAGTGTGATGATCTGGTCTTCCTCAGAGTGGGCAGTATCATCTGACTATGCTATCAGTTCTTGAAATGCACCTTGTGTTTTTACTCTGATTGCGAATTGGCATGTGAAACAAGCCTTCTTCCTAATAAGGAAGGGATGAATCTTCTTTATCCTGATAACTTGTCTCCTAAGATTTTCCTTTATCCAACTGCTGTATGGAATTCTTTGATTAATCCTTATTCTGTCTGTATGATTAAACTTCCTGAAAAGTACTCACATCTGCTCAGGTCTGCTACCTTACTGCTTTCTAAGAAACCATCTATCAGGACAAAATGGGATTAGTGTGACGTGAGCTATTTGTAATGTAACTCTGCCACAATTTTACTGTTTTTATTTACACTTTTTACATCATTAGCCCTGCTCTGAGTAGGGGGATTGACATCTTGAGGTCTGTTCCAACATAAATGATTTCATAATTCTATGAGCTGCTTCCTTCAGTGAGTTAGGGTGAGTAATACTTGGATTTCCAAGTTCTTTTTAGTTACACTAGACAGCTGAAGAGTGTGAGGGGTTTTTTTTTTCGTTTTTATGGTTAAATAGCAGTGTCTTTGTTATGGATGCTGTTAGAATCCTCATGTGCACTTGCTGCACTGTCAAAAGTGTCTTGAATTTTTAAGATATGCATGGTATCATCTCTACCAGTTTCAATACCACTTTACCACATAGGATTTCTATGTTTTCATTTTTCTCTCCAACTTAAGGATTTTTTGGCTCTTATCTTCAACTTGCTGGTTTGTATTTCATGGAATTATTGAAAATAACATGCAATAACATCTCTTTGTTCCTCAGCTGTAAATGGTTCTGGGCATGCGCTGTCTCTTATATTCAAGCAGTGCCTGGTATATGGCACCCTAACCTCTGCTGCTAAGATGTTAATAAATTTACTTCCCCCTTGATCTCATTGCAGAAAGGTAGAGTCACAAAGGGAGGTGTGCTAAGCTCAGAATTGAGTTGAAAATGGTGTTACCAGTAGGAATCACATACGGCCTTAAAATATTTAGTCAAATGTTTATTTCTGGCTGTAGTACACACAATATTTGGGTAGCAGTCCAAGGTGAAGTTTTATGTTAGTTTGATGCAAAGTAATCTTCTCACATCCAACTTAGTCTCCTTCTCTTCGATTTTGAATCATTCCGAAACAGTCATAGTCTCTGGTTTTGCTTATGTCAAAATAAATGAAGTGGACATAGGATTTTCCTGCACTTGTGCATTCCTAACCTAATTCTATTTTTTTTGGTAGGTGTGAATTTATTTTCAAATTGGCTTTGTACTTTTAAATATTTTGGGCTGTGTTTGCCAGAAGTAAAGCAGTAATGTACGTATGAACTTTACTCTTTGTGGAAAATAAAAAGTCTGAAAAATGTTAAAGTAAACCAAAAAGTGCTAAACTGGCTCTTACCCAACTTAACATTGCAGGTGTATTGGAGCCTGAAAAGGCAATTTAAAGGATTTGAAAAAGAAATAAGTGGGGGCTGAGTGAACAGGGTAAGCACGAGATTGTAAAATGACTTCTCGCGGGCCGGGAAGCTGTGGAAGTGGCAGAAGGATGCTATAGTAAAGGTTGCTAGGCTACTGCAAGGGAAGCACTTACGGAGCACTCCTCAGCTATGCTGAGCATTTTTACTACCAAGCTGCTAAGTAATCTGTGTATAGTATTGCTGTTTTCCTGGCTTCTGTATGGAAAGGGAAGTTTGAACTGCTAAGAAACGTTGTCCCTTTGTAGGATGAAACTTGGTCACATGCCAGTTATTACCTTTTGCGAGACTGACTGTTTTTGGTTTCGGTCACATTGACTGACAAGGAATGTCAGGAATTCTGCTGAACATGTTTGAAATGGAATAGCAAACAATAGGTCTTTGATTCAAGTGTAAAAGTATAAAAACTCTTGCATGAATTTAACTTGTTCTGGTGGTGCTGACTGGTGAGCTCTTGGTTTGTCTGTACCATTTTGGCCTACTCTGTGTTAAGAAGCTTACTGAAAATAGAATGTGGGTTCTCTTATTTTCATCTGGATTTGATGTAATTTTTGAAATATTTGTGAGAGTGTAATTAACCTGTACCAGTAAAAATGATTTCTTGCAATTGCAAATGCAAAGTCGTAAGTTTTTCCTCAGTAAGGGAATGTAATTCTTCATTTGCTTTTTTATTAATGGGTTCCCTGTACTGTGTTTTGCCATATGTATAATTGGAAAACACATGTGTTTATGATTCTTCTTACTTGTAATTTAACCTTTGATCTCTGTCCCAGGAGATCATTTTAACAGAAAGTTAAAGCTAACAGTTACTACCACAGACAGTGACAGAGGAACTGAATACGGAATTAAAATTACGGTGTGTTAATAATGATTCCTTTGCATCTGTTGTCTTTCTCCTTGTGAGCTCTAACACAATAAACCAGTTCTCTTTTCTTTTAACACTGTTTTATGAAGGTGTATTACAACTCTGCCAATACTGTTGCGTTACAAACAAGTCAGACACTGAATACACACTGTAGGATGCAACAGCAAAAAAAGGTAATTTACTCTTTAACATCCGTGAAGGTGCAGTGGATATAATATAACATGGACTTGACCCAAGTCCAGTGTCCTGTTGCCAGTTGGGGACTCCCAAGGCAAGCTACCTCCCCTGCTATATAGTCTCCCAACTTGTACTGATTTGTGGCCCAGGGATTTCTTGAACTTACCCAATTTTTTTATATAAATGCTCTTTATGAATGTCTTCGGTGAATTTGTGTAGGTGCTTTTTAAATCTATGTAAAAAAAATAGTATTCACATACTATGCCAAGAATTCCAAAGTTCACCTACCTGTGTGTTGTGTGAACAACTGCCACGTGTTTGATTCGTATCTGCTAATTTCGCTCAGTGATGTCCGTTTCTTGTGTTGAGAAACTGTGAACAATTGTTACCTATAGCTTCCTTCATTCCATAGGTGGTGTTACAGATTCTGTTCTCAGATTTTTTTTTAATTTTTTTTTTTTTTTTTCCTGGGGGACGCCTCCTTGTCTATTAACCATTCCTTGTAGCTGTGGATGTGCTATTTTGAGCACTCTGGTTGTGTCCTTCTCCATGCCTCTTTCAGTTCTGTTATATACTTTTTGAGATGAGTAGGAGCCAGTATTGGGTGCAGTATTAAGGATGGATTTTATACAGTGACATAATGTGTTTGTTTTCCGAGTCTTTTTTATAAGAATTCTTAATATTTGTTTTTGTTTTACTACTACTGCTATTTTTATTACTTCAGAATCTCGTTCCAAAGTGAATACCTTTTTCACAGCCTGTCATCTGTGGGTTGTTAGAATTCTGGGCTTTCTTAAAGTTATGTGCTTTACTTTACATCTCTTTACAGTGGATTTCTTGTGCTAGTTTAATATCCACTCACACAGTTGCATAAAGAACTCGTGACACTGTAGGTATTTCTTGCTTTTATAGGTTAGAATAGCTTAGAATTATCAAAAACTTTTTTCATGTTTATAGAAATTGCAATAATAATTTTACATTTAAAGTATACATTTATTTGTGCAGTACAAGTTGTATGTGAAGTTAATAACAGGACTGGATAGTTTGATTTGATTCCCATTGCATTAATTTACAAACTCAATCTTTTGCAGTTTTGTTGCTAGAGAAGATGGAACATGATGACATTTGTAATAAAACTCTGAAGATTACAGACTTTGGTCTGGCTAGAGAGTGGCACAGAACAACCAAAATGAGTGCAGCAGGAACTTATGCATGGATGGCTCCAGAAGTTATCAAGTCCTCCATGTTTTCTAAAGGAAGTGATATTTGGAGGTAAGAAGTTTGCCTGCTGAAGACCATGTTCAGTAGAACTATGTTGAGGTTTTTGAATGAATTTTTATTTAAACTTTTTTCATGGTTTCCTAGGTTATTGTCTTAATGTATGGCAAGTATAGCTGTTCTAAGAAACATACTAATTTCTCAGCATTTGCTTCATTTGATCTACCTTTAGTTATTCATGACTTACAAATTGGGGGAGGGAGAGGGGAAAATAACAGAAAAACTTTTTTTTTTTTTTTTTAAAGATAGCAAGATCTCATTAAGAGAAGCCTTTAAAATATCTATTAGTTAAGATACCTAAGTATTTTATCTGGAGTCTTAATATAAACAGACATATGCTCTTGATACATTAACATATGATTGATCTTGTATTGGTATGTTTACTTTACATCAGATGTCTGAAAAGTCTCATTCTGCATAAAGAAACTGGACCAGCCAGTTATTACTGTATATGTCTGTTAAATAAAAATAAGCTGCAAACCGGAACTTTGCCAAATGTGAAATTAGTACTGGTTTTAGGAATCTAGAATGTGATCATGTGTAAAAGTGAACATCAGATCTAAGCTTTTACATTTATAGAGATTTTGCTTCCAGTAGCTGGAGTGAAGAGAGTGTATTCAGCACAAAATTGTTTTAACTTGCTCTCTAATTTTAAAGGTGGGGAACTCCCTATGTTAAATTTGTGCATTTCTTGTTAAAGACATTATTGTGTATCATATAAATAATATGGCTCACAATACTGATGCTATTTTTGAGTGGTGTAGTGTGGGATACATGTATTGTAGAAAGGTAATTTGAACTTTAGTTTTAATTTAGTTCTGTTTTGTGAGTGGAGAAAAGCAGTGATTGCACAATAGGCTCTAAAAGCTCCTGTGCCTCACCCTGAAAAGTCTACATTTCCTTTCTTTTTGAAATGTTTTCTCTCTGAAGGATCCAAGATAGCTATTTGGGGAAGGAGGGGAGGACTTCAGTCTGTTTTCCCATGCCTTCTTTATGCATGTTCTGTGTTGTATAATTCTTAAATAGGGTCCTATTTTGCTTAGATGCTTGATGTTCTACAGCATGAAGTAATACTTTTGGTATTCTCAGGATGATTCTATATCTGTTTTGTGACACCCATTTGTCTTGTGTTTGGAACCGATTTTCAGCATTTTGTTTACATCACTTTGAGTTGATGCCCAGTTGAGAAACATCTTTGGCTTCATTCTTTTTTTCCATTCTTTCTTTCTTTTTTCTTTAATTTTTTTTTTTTCTTTTGCGGGGTGGAGGTTGGGTGTAGGCGTTTCCCTAATCAGCTGTATTCCATGCTTAATTACAGGTCCTGTCCAGTCTTGTTGCTGTGATTTTAGGTATCTGAGGGGGTATGCTTTGGTGCAATTATTTTATATTCTGCTGCAACATTAGTTTACATTTTTGGAACCTACAGTATTTCTCTTCTTCGCCTTCTCTCCTGCACGCCTCTCTTGTAAAAATGTAAGTATTTAGCTCAATGATGGACATCTACCAGGAGAGGTTTTTAAAGTAGAAAGGCTGTGTTGTACAGTATAGTTTAGACCTTCTTGGCTTCTAAGATTTTCTGCTTACTGCACCTTGATCTATTCTGTTGCTTATCTTTACTCTTTTCTTTAAAAGAGAAGCAAATAAAGAATACCCTGATTATACACTGATTATAGGAGTGGTTTTTTGTTTTAAAAAGCATTCAGGTTACAAATTTAAGTATGGGTCTCTCTAAGAGAAGATCACAGTATATGTCAGGAAAGTTCTAAACTTCAGTTACACATACACTGAGTGCTGAGTCTCCAAAAGAAATCTGCAGACCTTTTATTGCGGGGTGGGGGGGGGAGAGCAGTTGAGGCTGCACAAGTATACTCACACTTGCAGCTAGTCTTCCAGAATCAGCAAGTGCTCGGAAATGTTGTGGGAGTATTTTCATGCAGAGCCTTCCAGGCTGCATGTTCTCAGGTGTCATCCTAGATAGCAGAACTGGTGCTTTCCAGGCCCTATATGGGTCTCCTTTTGCTTCCCAAACCAGAGTTATAACTACTGCATTTATTATTCTTTGGCATATGCTTCCAAATTCCCAAACAAGAATTCCACTCTTTCAGCCCTACCCTTCCATCGGTCATCACACATTTCTTAGTGGTATGTCAGTCTTGGTTTCGTGTGTGGAGCCTGAAGTGCAAATATGCCCACAGAATTCCAAGTGCTGATGGTGTGCTTTAGCCGTGGTCTTTACAGTAACACGTGCGTCCATTGTACGAGCTCTGGCAAGGCTGGGAAGCACTTACTGTACAGCAGAATTAGCAGCTGCTTTTGCCTGGCACATTCGTATAATTTTGAAGTGATTCATGTAGCAATCTTGGTAACCTCTGCTTTAGAAGATGGATTGTAGAGTAAAATAAACTTTGAGAACTTTAATTACCTTCATTTTTATCAGCTTTTAAAATATGTAAAACCAGCGAGTTATTGCTGGAATGAGATATAGTAAGGCTTAAATCACATTTGACGGCAGGAGAGTAATTTTTAATAATGAAAATACTTAAAAGGACATCTTTTTAGAAGTGTATTAGTTTTTGTGGTTTAAAAATGTGTAATTCAAGCATATTATACCTGTATTTTTGGCCTTTTGCTGAAGGTGGAAAAGGACATGGCTTGTGCTCTTTTAAAAAAAGCTCTTTCTTAGAAGCTCTGACTGTATACATAGGACAACTGTACATGGACCGGTGAAATTTAATACACAAAGTAGCTGCTTCTGTAGTTGAGAGAGTTAATAAGTAGTTGTTGTCCTAGATAATGACAGATTAGTACCTCCCCAAAACTCCAGCGTGGCAGGACTAGAATGTCTTTAGGGTTCCTCCCCAGTTTTCCCCCCACAGCACTGGCTTTTGGTGCTTGATATTAAGACTGCTTACATTAAGAGATGCTTTCAGGCTATTACTGTGTTGGTCTGTTTAAAATTTTAAAACCACCTTCTTGGCACTGTTGACCACTTAGGATTAAAGGCTTGAATTGTAAATATAACTAAAACTAATAGTGTGACACAACTTTTTAGAAAAGATTATTTCTTTTTAGTTAAATGTATTGTTCTGCTTAAACTTCAGAGCTCCTGCTGAAATATATATAGAATAGTCTGAACAAGGGAATTCCTTGAATTAAGAACAGTCTACACTTGCTGAGAGAGCATGACATTATTTTTATGCTCTCTCTGAGCACACAGATGAGATGTAGTTCAGTAGAATTCCTCCATCATGCACAATAAGTGTATGTACCACAGGAAGTATTGTACTCATTGTCAGAAGTACCACTGATTTAAAGCAAAATTGGAATTCATTATTTTATCCTTCTTTGAGTATACAAGCAAGTGCAGAGATTAGACTGGAAAAAACTGGGAGGAAATTATTAAGAAGTCCAAGACTTTCCTTTTTTACTCTGTTTTCTTTGGGGGGGGAATAGACTGTAATCCTCAGCTTTTGATTAACTGTTATCACTATAAATTCATTAGTTTTCTAAGATTTTATGATAGGCAAAACTTCTTGGATAAACAGAATGTAGATAAACAAAACACTGCTGATATTTGTGCTTGATACTGCGTAGTTTGCTGTTTTATTATTTATTAAAGTGATGTTGTAAGGTCTTGCATAATGCTGAATGACTTTTTTCTCATTAAGGAGAGAGTGATAGAAAAACTTAACTAGTGTGTGTTCTTCTCCCTGTCATATCTGCTGTAGTTCAGGTGGTATTTCTAGTACTAAGGGGTGTTTAATAAGGGAAGGGATACATAATAAGGGAAGGGGTACATAGCCCTTACCCCCGCCCAGTGCTGTATGCATTTCTCCTCATGTAGGAGAGTTCAATCCAGTCCTGCAAAACTTGCAGATAGTTTCTTCACACAACTGGAGAGAAAGGGGCAAGAGTAATACTTTGTATTCTGTTTTTTTCCCTTTGCTGCTTTTGAATAGTAAAGTGAGCAGGCAAGAGGTTGTCTGTTATGTCCTTGTTCTACAGACAGTGGTTCCCTGACAGGAAGAGAAGGGGGGCAAGGAACAAACACAGTCATAAAGTCCACTTTAGGCTTATGTTCTAAAAGGAATAATTCCTGCTTGCGCAAAAATGACTGTGGAAGCTATCCATTTCAGTGGTGGTGGAATAGGAGCTCTAGAGCAACGGCAGTGAGCGTGCTGTCCCAGCCCTTTGTAGGCACTTGGATCATTTGAGCAAGACAAGCTATGGGCATACAGACCCAAAGAAGGTAAAAGCAAAACCCAGCTCTTCTTCTAGAGTGGAGAGTATAGCACAAATTCTTATGGTTAATGTTGCTGTGATAGGAATTCATATGATTCTCGATTTCTGTACCTGATGCTGAGAAAAAAATCTCTTCCTGCCACCATGTTTCGCTGAAGACAATGTTGTTTTGTTTGGGGTTTTGGTTTTTTTTTTCTCTAGTATGGAGAAATCAGTTGTGTGTGCATAACCATTTCTCAATCTTGTTACATCTTCTGTGGGAAGTGAAAAGTTAACAGGCTTTTATATAACACAGAAGGGATTAGAAATGCAAACTTCCAAACAAAGCTGGGGCTTTTCTGGTGTTTTTCATTACTATTATTTTTTTAAAAAATTAGCATGTACATCTAGGTAAATTGTCATGAAATGTTTGGAAAGGGTAATGGCCTGAATGCTCTGCTGAAGTTTTCTTTTTTTTTGTTTTGTTTGTCTGGTTTTTGTCGGGGAGAAGGTTTCTTGTTTTCCTGCCATTCAGACTTCTGATTGTGAGATTTACGTGATACTAGCATTTCTACAAAAGTGACTTCAGGCTACATTTTGAATAGGAGTGCAAGCCAGTCGTAGAGTCGCATCCAGTTAGGTTAATCGCTGTTAGTGGAAAGGTGCAAGATGACTGAAGTAGAGCCGACTCTTAAAGGCATTCACCTTTCACATGGGAAATCCTCATGAATTTCAGTACATGGCTGGACAGATACTTGTTTGTTCTTGAGTAAACAATGTGTCAGTATTCAGAAAATAACTGTTAAAAAAATTACCTCTTGTAGTTATGGAGTGTTGCTGTGGGAACTGCTTACAGGAGAAGTTCCTTACCGTGGCATTGATGGGCTTGCTGTGGCCTACGGAGTTGCTGTCAATAAGCTTACTTTGCCCATTCCATCCACCTGTCCTGAACCATTTGCAAAATTAATGAAAGGTATCTATGTTGTTTCTTCCTATGTATTTAAATAGTTAGTTATGTTTTGGGAGTATGTATCCTTGCCTGTAATAGTCATGGGGTTGCAAAATAAACACCTCATTTCATAATGTGCTGTGTACAAAGTATTTTGTTTTTCTTTTCACAGCAATCTGGTGTTAGAGACAGTTGAATGTGTTTCTGAGGAAGTCATGCAGTATTACAGTGTACCGCATAAGTTCTTCGGTAGTGACGGAGTACATTTTTTTTTCTGGTTTTACTGATCTCCTTTTACACTCAAATTGCATTAATTTTCATAAACTACAGGATATACTACAGATCAATACAAGATCAAGATTAAAATCCCAACGGGAAGAATGGCAAATGCCATTTTTAACTCATTGTTTCTTCCTGAATGTCAAAAATGTTTTGGAAATACGTTAGAGAGAAGTAAACATTGCTTGCTAATGGCTATTTCCTTGTGTTTAATGAATTTCTTTACCTGTCATATGTATCCCTTCTGTGCAGTACTGCTAGTTTTGCTATTTCAGATCCTAAAGCTAGAGATGAATAAAAATTGGCTATTAATACGAAAACAGTCCTCTGAGTACAGGTAGGTAGATGTCACTTCTGTAAATGGAAAAGGGACTAGGGAAACCTTGCAGATAAGGGGAACACATTAGAACTTGAAGTACAGTAGCAAGTAACTTGAAATTCATGTAGTTCTTCAAAAAGTTCTATGTATTATTAAAAACTGATGGGATTTTGATAAATTCTAGAGTGCTGGGAGCAGGACCCTCATATCCGACCATCGTTTGCCTTAATTCTTGAACAGCTTACTGCCATTGAAGGGGCAGTTATGACTGAAATGCCTCAAGAATCTTTCCATTCCATGCAAGATGACTGGAAATTGGAAATTCAGCAGATATTCAATGAATTGAGGACCAAGGAAAAAGTAAGTTGATTTTTCCAATTGTATGGCAGTGAAGGAATGGTATGTGTGTATGTGCATTTATGTGATACAGCAGTTTTGAACTTTTGATTTGTGGCTTACCAGTATAATACTAGAAACCTGATTTAGTAGTGGAGATACACCTGAGAGGATAAACTACTTGGGAGAGAGGATTTACTCGCTCATTAAAACTTTATTAATTTAAGTTGCCTATTCTTGTTGGTGGATGTACTATCCTTAAATTCCATTATTGTGTGTCAGGACAGTACTTTAAGATAACCCTGTAACTGTCTTGCAGCAAACTTACTTTAGAGAAAAGGTGTGAATACTAGTTTTCTCAAATTTCAGACAATGTTGCTTTTCCCCTTTCTTCCTTAACAAAATCAATAAATAGTTCTGTATGCTGAAACTATATCTAGAGGTATTTCAGTTGAAATGAAATGTTAAGTTTGACAGGAAGTGTAATGTTACGGTAGTAAGTGAGGGTTATCATATGAATGGCTCATTTGGGAAGTACAGGCAGTTAAAAGAGGAACATATCTACACCTGACTCCCCAAAGAAAACAGGTTGTAGATCTGTAAATGTGGCACATAGGCTCTTTTTAGAATGTGTTATTTTTTTCTTGGATAATTGAATGCATCACTTAACAAACAAACCAGAGATTATTTACCCCTTAGCTAATCTTTATAACCACTGCAAATTTTCAGCTGCTGCTGAACATTGTCCTCAGCTGTGGGAATGAAAAGCTTTTCATCCTATTATATGAATATTTCACATGGCTTCTTTTCCCAAAATGGAATAGTGCTTTTACCTCTCTTCTTCCCAAACAGATTGATAATATTGGTCTCTTTCAGTGTTGCAGTTTTGGAAATCTTCTTGCCAGATATTAATAAGATCAATTAGGTCAAACTTGTACTCATGAATCAGCAAATCCAGTTTCTCTTGTTTATTATCCAGATTCCTGTCAGTGATCTTCTTTCTGTATTCTCATATCATATGTCTGTGCTAAATGAGCACTCACGGATAATTCTCTTTGCCCTCTCTTTTAGTTCAACTGGTTTTTAATCACCCTGAGGTTTATATTTTCCTTTAGACAACTTGGTAAAGGTAGCAGTTGGAATAGGCCAGGTGTCCTCTTGAGTCCCTGTTAGAAATGCTTCTAGTAGAAACAGACTCCTCTTTTGCAGGTCTTTCTTGCAGTATAATTATTGCCCAGTATATATTTGTTGTTGTTTTTCATGAAGTGGTAATAGATGAGGAAGAGAATTGAGATGCAGTGACTTGTGAAGAAATCTTTATAAAAGATGTAGTTACTTAACTTTGATAAAAGCAAAAACTAAACTCTCATCTTGCAAGTCACTGTCAACAGCCTTTGTCCCTCACTTCTACCATCAAGAATCACAAATGGCTATTTGTGGACTATTGGCTGGTGATGGGTGTGACATTACAGATCTACTGTAATATTGGCATATGTGGTATCAAAATTTATTGATCACCGTTAGGATTTCAGTGTCATCAATAATAACCTTACATACTTCCTATCTGCCTTTTCTTCCACACTCTGCTCTTCCCTCTTCCATTTCAGTTCACAGAACTGGGTAAGCGTTGTCTGTATAGTCTCTGCCCTGCCTGCAGTGGGCATACAGGTTGCTGGAGCTGGGTTGTGTGCCTCTAGCTGTCATATCTCTTCCTTTCCAGGTGGTTATAGTTCCTCTACAGAGAGTAGAGACTTTTCTTTTTACTTGCTGTGGGGTCACCAGACACTGCATTTACTTGCCACAGCCTGCCATAGGGCATAACTCGCTTTTCTGCCCCTCCAGCAGCTGCTCAACCAACCATTTTCCACTTTTTACTTTGGGAGCAATTTTAACAGGCATTCCCATTCAGGTTTTTGTTTATTTTTTTAATTTCCTGGAGGCATTAGTCTAGTATGAGATTTCCTATTGAAGAAAAATCTGACTAACTCAAATAAGTCGGTGCAAAGCTTTGGGAGAAGAGTCATATTTTTGGTGTAAAAGTGAGTTAAGCTTAATTAGGGAGGGGAAAAGATAAAATGAAATTTACTTCTCATATGCCAAAGTAAATGCATCTCCAAAGGCATCTGCCCTAATTAAGTAAACTTGTTTAAGAATGAAGGCATGTAACTTTGACTTAGACAAGGTTTTCATATTTGCAGGCTTATTTAATTTGGCACATTATCAATTTTACTGTCAGGTACTAGGGAGAAAGTAATGTCTATGAAGTATTTATATAATAATAATAATAATAAAAAAACCAAAAAAACCCTGCATGGAGTCTCATGCCCTGTTAAAGAGGAACTTCTTTAGCTGGAGGAATTTCCTCAAGGGCTTGCTCTAAATGAGTGATGGTGACGCCCACTCCAAGAGAAGATCACAATCTTCTTTTGACAAACGTTCTTGAGCAACTTAAATATAGAATTCTTTCCTAGCTTCCTTACAATGGGTGTTTTAATTGTAGAGTGGTGTAGAAAGATTGCACAACTAATTGCAGTAAGTCTGTTTTTAATTAGTTTATTTGGAAAAGAGTAAATACTTAATCTGTCAGTGAGGAAACACTATTACTTTTTCTAGACTGTCAACCTTTTCAATAAGGGCCCTCAATTTTTGCCTAGTTACTGAGCTTTATGGAACCTGAATTAGAGGACAGTGAGAGATGGATAATCAACAGTGTCTCCTAATACATCTTTATTACTGTATTAGTACAGTAATAAAGATTTTTCTATTTAAACTCTAAAGTACCTTTTGGTTTAGGTTATCCAGTTTTGACTGGACAGGAAGAGGAGGAAATTGAGAATTTGCAGCAATCTCTAAATTAAGTGATTAAATGTCTTTAAAAAAAAACCACAAACAAAAAACCAAACCAAAACAAAAACGCAAACCCAAAACCTTACTTGCTGGTGTGAAGACAGGCTCCTTTGAATTTCCCAGAGGCAGAATTGCCTTTTGTGAAACAGTGTATGTTAAACAGAGTGGATTTAAAAAAAAAAAAAACACCAACTTTTTTTCAAATATTGTGTTGAAACAAGCTCACTCAAAATTAGCAAACCATATAAAATTTGTCAATCATTTCAATTAAAGTTGAAAATGATGATAAGCAGTGTGTATATGCTATAGTTGTAAAGAAAAAACAAGCATCTTTCTGAGGAACAGATACTTCTCACTGAACCAGTTTGCTTCAGTGATAACCTGTCTTTTGACATTCAGAGTCTTTTTGGCAAGAACAGAGAGGTGTTTTTCCCCCTCATTTGAAAACACCAGAGTAGTATAGTTCAGGAACTAATTTGTTCAAGACAAAGTGGAAGTTAAAAAGAGCAGAAAATTTGGGTTTTTACTTTCACTGTGTGCAATAAGGACTCGTGGTGGCATACAACATTGCTGGATACCAGTGCGCAGAAGTAGGCAGTCTGCTCAGAAAAAAACCCAAAACCAAATGACATCACAATTATAAGACTGTACAGTGACAAAATGAATTAATTTTAAATTATCCAGAACTTTTAGCATAGCTTAATTTCAAATGCTGGGTTTCTATTTTGAATTGAATTTCAATTTCTATCTAGGTAGAATTTATGCAATCATATGTAAAAATGAAAAAATTATGTAGCGAGTAACATACAGTATCAGTCACATCGTAGCTTCTCCTTTTCCTGTAGTCTCTTTTATTAGCAGTACTGACTACTGACTACTTACTTCTGGGTAGGTCTGTTTCATGTATAATATCCCCCATACTATGAAGGGAGGTCTACTTAAATTTCAGATATATATTAACAGATTTTGGAAGCTGAAGATTAAGATAACTTTAAGATGGTAGATTTACAGCTGTTTAGCCTTGGGGATTCATTTACTGTGAAAAATTAACTAACTTCCTTACTAAAGCTTTTCCTTCTCCAAAATAAAAAAGAATAAAGGGAGAAGAACAACTATTCTATGGCATTGATGGTTGGAGAGTGTGTGGTGTAATTCAGTGGTTAGTAGCTGTTTGATGTTATATAGATACCTGCTAGATTTTAATTAAGAAACAGGTGTCTTCTGTCTTATGACTTGATTTATCCTATTACACTAATCCTCATTTGGTGTAATACTGATTGCTTTTCTAGATAGAAAAGTGCTACTTAATACATGGCTGAAAAACAGGAAAGGTTAGAAAATTTAAGATAAAGACATTCATTTGTGTATTCGTCAGGTCATTGACTTTATGTTAGTGCATAGCAGCTATCTAAGAGCAGCCCTCATGCTATGAAAGAGTCTCTGATGTGAAGTACTTGGAGCACATTTGCTGCTAGGTGTAAGCTGATAATCTTTGATTGAATGTGTTGTCCCCATTGCCAGTGCTTACCTGCCTTAAGTGACTCAAGTTAAATGGTTAAAAGGAAATCTGCATAATGTTTGATTGTGTCCGGATACAGAATCTTGGCATATGCAGAATGGAGGACTGTCAGAAGGTCATATGTGCATGTTGCATGTATATAGTGCATCATGAAAATAGATGAGGAAATACAACCTACTGTGCACTTGATATATCCTTAATACAACCTTCACGTTATTACTTAGTTTCACTCGTGTGTATCTTATTTTCAGGAGCTTCGATCACGAGAAGAGGAGTTGACAAGAGCAGCTCTTCAGCAGAAATCTCAAGAAGAATTACTTAAGCGCCGTGAGCAACAGTTAGCAGAACGTGAGATCGACGTACTGGAGCGTGAGCTGAATATCATGATATTCCAGTTAAATCAAGAGAAACCCAATGTAAAGAAGAGGAAGGGCAAATTTAAAAGGAGCCGGCTAAAACTTAAAGATGGACACAGGATTAGTTTGCCTTCAGGTTTGCAATCTTTTTGAAGTTCACAATATATGTTATGATTAAATATGCAAGCTTCAGTTCATGGTTAAAGTTTTCAGTATTGGCTATTATTTTAAATCATTGCCAGGTCCTTCTACCCTAATAGTGCAAAAGGGTGTGGTAAGAATTGTATAGCCCCCCCACACCCCTCCCAAGGAAACAACTTGCACATATTATATTCTTGTGGAGTAGTCATTTCAGCTGGAAGAATCTGTCATCTGATTCAGCTAGAAGTTTGTTGTATCTGGAGGGAAAGGTTACTGGCATGGGAGCCACATGATTTAAGACTGATTTGAAGTTCAGATTTTTTCTATCGTTCTTTTTGTGCAGATAGAAAAGTACCTTTTTATCATATCCCAGAACTTTCTGACATGACCAAATATTAGTGCTGTTTGCCCTAAACTTGCAAATACCTAGCAGAAAAACAGCACTTCGTAAAGGGTGGAGGTACAGGTGTAGTAGGTCCAAATTGCATGCTTATTGCAGTTGCAAATACAACACAGCAGTTACAATCTTTGTTGCCTTACTTCTTGCAAGAAAACACTGTAATAGCAACAGAAGATATTATTTCAGGATACAAATATGGTATAATTTGAATGTTAGAGCATTTAATTCCACCCATGAATGCATTAAAATGCCCCCTTTGCAAAGGAGGCATGTTTGTAGAGAGCTGGGGTTTTTTAGTGTCAGGGACTGGTTTAGTGGTGCCTTTTCAATGTTGCCACGAGATGGCACTACGGAAACTCAAGGTTATGCCAGTGGTTGGAAAGGCTTCAGCAGTGGTACCAGCATCCTGGTGTTGATAGGCTTCCTTCCAGTGGCGTCCAGGTCAAGTCTGTCAGTTTGTTACTAATGCAGTAGGAACTTAATGCCACGCTAACACAGGTCTGACCAGATCATAGCTGTCTGGTAGTTGGAAAGAGACAAAGAGGATGGTAGTATTTAGAGTACTGTTTCGGCACTAGTGAAATAAGCTTATCTTTCCTTACTTTAATAATAAGGGTAAATAAAATAAAAATCACACTACAGCCGGAATTCCAGTCAAGCATGTTAGATTGGTTTATGGTGGATCATAAGCTTAAACTAAAAATTTGGTCCTTTGTTTCCAGTTCTGCTCATGTTTAACTTGAAAAAGTGATAAACAGTTTTACTCAGTGTATCACTTAGCTCTTTGTTGTCAAGAATCATCCAGATGAACTTGTCCTTGAGACAACTCTGTTGTAAGACTAGCATGCAATCTAATTGCACTGATGATGGGGATTAGAGAGGGGCATATCGTCAAATTTTATTTCATAATTTTTTTCCTACTTGCCAATATTTGTTGTTCTTTTTTTACTACATTGCTATAAATATTTGTAATTCTGTAGTGTGGTATCTTGTTTTTCTAATGTGTTGATAGATGTGACTTCTTTGCTAATGCTGCTTTTTATGTTGTATATGAATTACATGTTAATAAAAATCAGGCAAATCTAATTGCCATGAATATTGATTGATTTGAGATGAAATACTGAGATTTTTCTTTCCCTCTGTGACTACCAACAAGATTGAATAACAGCTTGTGATGTGGATGTATCTCAGTTTGGGTCCACTTGGACCTACCTGCTTTTGTTGATGATACTGCAAACCTTTCATATAGTGTCTGTGAAGGTGTGAAATATTGCCTGTTTGACTCTATCTAAATTGTTACATTAAGAGTTAGTTTGTCAGTGTTTTTAACATGAACATTTCTTACACTATCAAGTCTAATTAATGATATAGCCTTAATTTTTTTAAGAAGTAAAACCATGTAATTACCTGAAGATTTTTTTTATTTAGAACATTAAAACTGATTTGGTTTACTCTCTTACAGATTTCCAGCACAAAATAACAGTGCAGGCATCCCCCAATCTGGATAAGAGAAGGAGTTTAAACAGTAACAGCTCTAGTCCATCAAGTAGCCCCACAATAATTCCTCGTCTTCGAGCTATACAATGTAAGTCTCCACCATTTTTGTTTGTTCATTTGGTCAATACAGACTGTTCCATATGCTCACTGAAACACTGGTAGTCGTATCAGATTCCAGACAGATTTCTGTCTAATTTTCAGGTCCCTTAACTTGTTCTAACATTTGCAACTTGTTCTTTGATGGGAGGGATAATCTTGCTAAAATGCTAACTGATTTTCAGCAATTCAAAATGATTCTGAATGCTTTAAAACTTATATATTTCCTGAATAACTTCAGGAACTCATTTGTAAACTGACTGGGATAAAACAATGAAGAATCAAAATTTATAATGGCAAAAGGCAAAGTGTCACATTTAGAACCCATGTAAGATCGAAAACAAGTTTTTATTAGGTGTTGGAATTGATAAAGGAAATCTGTTATGGACTATCAAAAAAGAAAAAAGGAAAAAAAAATTATTCAGAGAATAAGGGAGTCATGTAAGATGGAAAGGCTGAAGAATCAGCCAGCAACCCAGCTTGCTTATATCAAAAGAGAAGGAAGGTTTAAGCAAATACAAAACCAGAAGAAAATAAAGAAAAAAGCTTGCTTTAGGTTTTTTGAAACCAAGAGAAAGAAACAAAAATAAAAGCGTGGGTATGCTTGTAGGCCTACATTATTCCATGTATACTGATGACCGAGGGAAGGTGCCTTCATGCTCATGTAGTGGATGTACCATGAATATGGAAGAAAAGTGATCATATTGTTACAGTGAAGTCTGCATTTATATTTGGGAATGACATATGTAGAGATGGAAAAGAATTCCTAGAGGATTCACTGCTTGCATTTGTACTGTCTCATCTGTTGTGCAAAGCAGACTAATTATCCTTATTTAGCATGGAATGCTATGTGAGATGAAAAAGCCTCAAGTTTCTCTCTCTCTATGAAATCAGTGGAACCTGTTCTAGCTGATTGCTTATGGATGGTGACTGTCATCTCTTCCAAGGGTAGTCACCTCTGAAGGAAATTACTTCAGAATCAGATGTAAATAAGGAGGAGGGGAAATCAAAATGCATGGGGATTTTTTTTTTTCTGCATACTGTTCTGTAGCTAGTTTAAAGATGGATTGATTGATTTTAACCAACCTGAAACTTAAAGTTTGGATAGAAACCAGATCTCTCATCTCCTTTGGAATACCTCTGCCTTATGAAATCCTTTTCGTTATTAATATTTAAAGGAGAAGTGGTGTCTTCTCTGGCAGTAACTTTATTATTTGTTTGAACAGTAACTAATATAGTTCCCTGGGTGAAGACCATTACTACCCATATGTTGTGGATAAAGGAGAGAGGTGGACAAACCCTGTCTTGCTTTTCTTAATGAATATATGAGATGGAAGGAAAATTACTTAAAGTCTTTTTCAGAAGTTAGCTGACACAGTATCTGTGTTGATAATGGTTTCCCGACCTCAAACCGTGTGGTGGGGTTTTTTTGATTTGGTTGGTTTTTTTACTGCAGAAAGGTAAGAAAGGTTTTTCTTGGTAAAATGGAATAATTACATATAATCAAGACTGTCTCGTTTTGTCCTTGATTTTCCTTGCTCTGTATGGAAATGCTTGGAAATGAAGCAAGTGTCAGGTGTTGGCATGATTCTGAAAACTTGAGGGTTTTGGTTTTTTATTTCAAATGCATAGCCTTATGTAAGATATAGCAATGCCACTCCTTGCATGTGTGCTAAGTGCCACTGGGGTTTTTTTTTTATTTTTTTATTTGAGCAGGCATTTGTATTTGTAGGACTAGAACATACAGGACAACATAAAGGCTCTCCTCTAAAAGAAGTACACTTCTGCTTCTGAGTTTGGATCCCTAGGCTTTACCTAAAAGCTTATCAGATCTCTCAGGAGTATCTAGCTGAAACAATTTAGCTTCCACACCCATCTGCACCTGTGCAAAATAAATTCTCTTTCCCACAATAATGTTTTATCTTGATTTAACTTCAAAGTGTCTTTGTTTCAAGAAGACTCGCTCAAATACAAATGATTTGAACAGGCGTATCTAACAATTGGTTACTTCATTGCTTTAGTTTGTCATGAGCGAGTCTAGCTTCCAAATCTGCAAGTTTTTTTTAAGTTAAAATAAAAATCTAGTTAATTGTAAATCTTGTTATTGAAACAAATTCAACTGATTTTGAAAGGTGTTTTAAAGGAAGGAGGAAAACCAATAAGATATGTATTCCACAAGGCCTGGAATGTGGTTGAAAATGGGAGCGTGAAGAAGGTAAATAGAGTGCTGTACTATAGGGGAAGCTGTGCTGGAGAGAAGGTCTGCAGTGCAGGAGTGGCAGAACCACGGGCATGTAAATGCTGCCTCACTTATCATGCTGATATAACTGGCTAAGTTGTTTTTCTCTTAGGTCTCTCCATCATAGCTGTAAGCATGCTATCTTGATAGCAAGTTATTTTTCCAGTTAGTCAGTCGTATACAAAAATCTGCTTGCCTGGGTCTGGTCCTAGAAAGAGGATCCTCTAAACCCTACAGTAAAAACCTGCTATCAAAAGATGCTTTGTGCCTTTATACATCTGGGCTTTACGACCCAAAGATAAAAATATAAGGGCAACAGTTCTGCTTCTGAAGTCAACTTGACTAAGATCTCTACTACATTCTCTTAATTTTTCCTCAGTGATTCCCAAAACAGATACACACACAACTAATGGCCGAAGAAACAGTGTATATGTGTACCAGCAAGATGTAGATATCACAAGTGAATATGAACTTCCCAGTGGGGTTATGAAAAAAGGCAAGATTTCATTATGTTTCAAAGGTGCTGGTTCTGTTTAACAGTTGAGACAGTGAAAGACTAAGCATTTAATGAAGGTTAGACACTTTAAAAGCATAATTTGTTTTGGTGTAGTGAGAAGGAAAATATTTAACCATTGTCACAATTGGAATATTCTGTTTCGTTTGATACCAATTGTTCCACGGCATATATTTTCTTCATTGGAATTTAAGTGCTCAGTCTAACTCACTTGTCTGAATTCCCTAAATATAAGGTTCTCAGTTAAAGGAAGCATGGAAAATATGATTGGTTTGCTGCTTTATCTTTAATTTGGGTCTCTTGTTAGCTCATAAATTATTTTTCTTGCTTGCTCATCTCTGGGTCAGTGCAGTTTGCGTGGTGGTTTTTGTAAAGAAAAAAAAAATCTCAAATTTTGTGTAGTGCTCGTTGTTTTACTGTGTCAAAATGGTTTTGCAGTGGAGAAAATAGTCTGTCAAAATATTTTGATTTTAGAAGTACTGTTTATGTGTGAGGTTTTTTTGTTTGTGTTTTTAAATCCAATCTCTAGTAACTTCAGATGAAAGCAACAGAACTTGGGGAAGGAGCACAACTTATCACCAAGAAGAGTTTGAAGATGTGAAAAGAAGTTTTAAAAAGAGAGGTTGTACATGGGGACCAAGTTCAGTTCAAACAAAGGATCGTGCAGATTGTAAGGACAAGTATGTCGTCTACACTTTGTTTGTTTGATAATACTAAGCATTCCTGTTGTGAGTGAGATGAGTTCTGCAGTCTCTAGTTACAGCTAAAATTCAGTCCTACCTTTTAATTAATTCAGGAATTACATCAATAATGAGTAGCTCCCCCACATAGACTTGAGGATAAAACATTTACTGTTTTAGTTTTAGTGGCTCTTATCTATTACCCTTTATCTCTGGTTTCTGAGACTTGGAACATACTGGGATGCTGAGCTACTAATGCATACCAGACATTCATGGCCTGTTTATCTTTCTTGCCCTTCCTCACATTGACTTGAGAAACTGCAAGCATGGCCCGCAGTGGGCACTTCCAGTGCAATTAAATAAGACTGACTGCCTTTGCGTACAGGAAGCATAATTCACGCCAGCAACATCATTTACACTGACAAACACGGGGTGAAAGGGTTCTGAAAATCAGTTGGGCACATTCACTTTCAGATTATTTTTTCTGATTGCTCAAAATTGGAGATTAGCAGTTTTACTGAAGCAAGAGACCCTTTTCCTTGTCTCTTCAATTATATATAATTACTTATAGTGCCTTTTTTTTTTTTCTTTGTAGAGACATCCACTCATTTACCTGTGGCAGTACTTGGTTCCAGACCATCTATTGAAACTGGCTTTATGATATTTTTGTTTGTTTTAAAGTCACTATGTTTAATAAATTTCCAATATTCACATCATTTTTTGGCACAGTGAAACTGTTGTCCAGGTTTTCACCAACTTCTGTTCTTCAATAGGTAGTCAAGGCCCATTTTTCATTGGCTTTCTTTTTAGGCCTGAAATTTTCATCTTATAAGGAATACCTGATACAAGGCATTTACCAATTTATAATCATATGACTCTGTGCTATTATATACAATTGTTTTTTACCTTTGGAAAGCTTTACTGTTTTCAAGTCATGTACTACATGTTTATAGTTTAAAAAGAAAGATGTTTTAGTAATTTTCTGTCAAAGTGCATATGAGCATGGTATCCTCTGTAATATCAAAATAACTATTGTTATTTCAGAATAAGACCCCTTTCAGATGGCAGCAACCCTTGGTCAACTGTTTTAATGAAAAATCAGAAGGGTGTTCCCTTAGCTTCACTATTTGTGGACCAAGGTAAGAGCTATTTTTAAAAAAGTGGAAGTTGCCGTATAATGGCATTAAGTCTACCTCCAGTGTTATAAATTCAATTGCTTGAATTCCTCAAGGATTATGCAGATTATTAGAAAAGTAGTCATGCTACCAATCATTTTCCTGTGCAAAAAACCTATCTATAAAAAAAATGTAAGTGTTCACATCTTTACATTTCCATCATTAGCAGCTAAGAAATATACATAGTGTGTGAGCAGTACCACATAGAGATTTTTTTTTTTCCATGCTTTTGAGTTGCAGGCTAATCTGTATATGAGATCTGCAGCCACCACTTTTTTAGCTTCTTTTAAAAAGAAATATCTAAATCAGTAATTGTCTTTTGACATTTAAGTGATCATTAATGACTTTTATTATTAGTGGGCTCTGCATAGTTGTTTAAAAAATACAAAGTAGTTTAAAAACCTGTAAGCCCTGATGTATTCCTAGATAATAGTTCCCTGTTTTTTAAGTGAGACTTATTCTCTAAATTTTCAAGAAAAAATATGTAGATTTCAAATCTTATAGTTGTTTAGGCAACATTTTGGAATTTACAGGTAAATCACAAGGAAAAACATACTTAATCCTGCTAGGATCAGGAACATAATAGCTGTATATTGCTTTTTATGTTATTATATTTATATGCAACACATATATTACTATAATGTGTTGTGGCTATACAATATTCACAGTCATTTTCAAATTTGCACACACTTTCTATACTACAGATTCTCTTTTCTGAGAAAATTAAGTTACCAGTGTCAGGAAAAAAATATGTGTTATAACTTGGTGCCCATACCAGCAGCTAGATTTATGCCAGCTGGTAGAGGAAATGGTAAGCTGCTTAGACACTGCTTCCCCTGCCCCCAAAAAAAGGCATTTTCGTCTTTGTCTATACTGCTAGGGTTATAAAATCAAGGCTTCACAAATAGTAATTTTATGGATTTATTAGCTTACTACTAAACCCCTACATACAGAGAAGATTATACGAGTTTACATATTTGCATTTCAAATATTTTTGTGTTTATTCTGTAGCATTCAGTAGTTCATAGTAGAATAACACACGTAAGTCAAATTATACCTTCCATTTTATTTGTCATTAGGTGTGAGATGTCAAATTTACTTTTTACTCCAGACCACCATGGCATAATGAATTAACTGGAAAAATTTCTAGTAACTCACTGGATTTTGGAACATGGCTTAATTGAAAGTGTTGTAAAGAATGTGTTCCAGATCTTATCTGGCAGTTTGTGTATAGTAAATTACCTCACTGTAGTCCATACAGAAATATTTTCCATGTTATTTGAAAAGCACTGCCAACATATTGCAAATCCTCGAATATCACAGAAAATGCAAAGACAGTATCTGCTTTTCAACTGTGTTAAGTGCATAAAGTTTGGGAGATACGTTATGCCTCCCTTAAAATAAAGGTAAGTCTTTCAGATGTGGAAAATGTAATTTGTTTACAGGTAACTTATATACTCAGGAAGATTGATCCGCAAGTTGCTTCTAACAGAGCTTGCTTTTAAGTTGCTAAAAAGAAATTGTAGCAAAATGGTACTTCTGCTATTTTAAAGATATCAAGAGAACATAAAGCGGTTTAGGCTTAGGTTGCATTTCTGAATCTTACAATGGGAGTCTCTGAGCTTCTGACTGCATCTAAAGGGGGTGTACAGTATACCTCAAGATTAATAGTTGTGCAGGTGGAAGGAAATAATGGTGTACATATGCAGACATGCAATAGCAAAATAGCTGAATTGCAATCTTAAAGTATACTGTAATGTTTTATAGGTGTCTGTACTGATAAGAAACTTCTCCCTGAAGGTTTGGACAGTAAAAGACCAAAGCCGATTAAGTTGCCGAATCAGGCCTATATTAATCTACCTCTTTGGAAAGATGATCAGGGAGAGAATGCAGTAGAACATGAGAGCTTTGAAGAAGGAACCTCTGCTAGTTCTACAAATAGTACTCCTCAAATGACACCTACAAACAGTTTGAGCAGGACACTGCAGAAAAAGAAGACTGATTCAGTGCTGTATGGGTGTGCTGTCCTCCTTGCATCTGTTGCCCTGGGCTTAGATATCAGAGAGCTGAACAAATCGCAGGGTCCAGATGAACTCTTGCCTAAAGATGAGAAGAAGAAGCGTGATGGAATATTTCAGCGTGCTTCGAAATTTCGCAGGAGTGCCAGCCCTACACGACTGCAGTCTAAGAAAGAGGAAACAAGTATTCCATCCCTAAATCCAGCTGCAAATACTGTGAATCTTCTCTCTATGCCCTCCATTTCCACAAAATGCCTACTTCAATCTGACAGTGAAGATGCATTTGTAAGCCCTGTGCTTGGTGATTGTGGTCCCTGTAGTTCCACTGATGACTTTTCATCTGAAACTTCCGAAAGTAAGAGAGAAGAGAGGATACAGCTGACTCCTAACACAGTTTCTACACGATTAAAAAATCAGCCTTTTAATCTTTGTCTGAAACAAGAATCTCAAAATGTGCCAAATGATTCCTCGACAAAGTTAAGTGTGTTGGGTCACAAACGAACCTTATCAGATGGGAACAATTTTCAGACCACAGGTGGGTAATTAAGAACTTGAAATGTAGGGGATTTTTAAGTATAGAAACAGAAAATGTAGGGAAACTAACCATTCACTAATGAGTTGCTATGATTTTTGTTACACTGGTATGTGTCAGCTCAGCCACCGTAACTGTATGTGGGTAAGCCCTCTGTGTCTGCACCCTGAATAAACTACCTACACTTAGAATAGTATCCTGTTAGCAGTGTGGGTATGGAGATTTAAGGGGAAGAGACGGTTTATTTTAAGCCAATATGTATTTTTCTCAGGTATTGCAAAAATAAGGTTTCCCTGGTCTTTTCATGTCGGCGAGAACCTGCTTTTTGTGAAGTGTACAATATCAGCATTATTACTGAAATAAATTGAGACTCTGTTAGGTGCATCCATTATGTAGTTGTGGACTTCCTGAGACTGAGAGTACGCTTGTTTAATATAGTTTCACAGTCCATATAGGTGAGTGATTGAGCATCATTTTAGTACTGCACATTTATTAACTTCAAGAAAAAGAAGTCTGGTAACTTCTAGGTCAAGCAAGCAAATCAAAACTTATGTCGTGTGTTCCACAAATCCTTACGTGAAGCTGTTGATAAAAATTTAAGCGGAAAAAAGGTCTTTAAATCTGGTTTCCATGTAAATGGATAAGTTCGTGATTAATGAGTTTTTGAAAAGAAGTTCTAAATTTCAGTACTGGTGTTCTATGGTGTCTTAAATGTAATATTCTTCATGGTACTTTATAGGTTTGTAATTGCTCATAATAACGGTACAAATTTGTGGGTCTTTAATCCAATATTAACATTCATCCAGTTACTGGGTGGTTAATGCTTTCTCTATATCTCTTCTGCAGCACTGAAAAATAAATTATGGCCTCTAGCAGAGTATATAGATGCAAAAATGTTATTTGAGCATTGCTAGTCCTCTCTTAGGAGAGTCCCCACAAATGTACGAGCCTCTTAATTTTTTCTGGTGGAAAAAAGCCCGCTAGTGTTTGTGGCAACCCAGTTTTACAAATGGCAAAGAAATCAAGAAGTCACATGGTTTAAATTGTCCTTTTTTGTTTGGCCTTTCCTTTCCCCTAGCTAATGGATTTGCTTCTACCAATGATGTCTCCACGTTACCAGTTCTATCAGCTACTGGAACTCTGCACTCTCCATCTGTTCAACAAAGAAGCAGTCACAGTGGTGTTTCAACTGAAAAGCAAAGCGCTGTCAATATTATATCAAGGCCTCGACCTTCTTCTCTAAGAAGTAAAATTGATGCGTGGCAGATTATTCCACGTATTATTAAACCAAACTCTAAAGACCCTCAATACTTAGAGGGCAATGTAGATCCAGATGTTAACTTCTTGCCAGATACCGAGGAAAGAACTAATTGCCACATGCCCTCATTACTTGATATTGATGTGGAAGGTCAAAACAGAGACTGTACTGTGCCTTTATGTAGAATGAAGAGCAAAACTTGTCGGCCATCTATATATGAACTGGAGAGAGAGTTTCTGTCGTGAGTGCCTTTCATTTTTAAAATGTTTGCTTTTTAAAGGGGAACAAATACAAAATTCTTGTCCATCTAATGCTTTGTGCTGCTGTTTTCTGATGTACTGTGACAAATAGTACCAAAATTATTAAAATGGGCAGCTAATTAAGAAGTGTAGTAAGTGCCTTTTTCAAATGTTCCTTGGAATCCCAGCTAGTAATTCTAAAAGCACAATGCTGCAAAATAGTATTCTAGGTGAACCTTATATTTTCAATGACTAAAATAACACGCCCACCTCCCTCTGCAGTATCACAGAAGGTTTTTTTAGGTTTGAGGGGTTTTGCTAGAAATTTCACTTTTGCACATTGAAAAAATGAATTACATACAGTAAGGTTGTATTCTATCAAGAGGAGTTTCGCCTAAGAAGTGGTTGTCTGGAGCTTGCCTCTGTGGCCTGTAGAAATAGGGAGTGGGGCTGGGGATTTAAGGTGCTGGTGCAGGAGGCTCTGTTCACTCCTCATTACGTAGCTGGTTACTTTTTGGTGTTTGAATCTGAAACTGGTTAAGGACCAGCAGCTGAATTTGCAGTCTTTGCCCTTGGTTTTTGTGAGGACTTTCAACTGTGTGCATTAGTTTCTCCAGAAAGTTACACTGCTTGTATAAACACTTAGGTTTCAGCCATGATATCGATTTGAGAGGGTAAACTTCAGTATTGCGATTGGATTAAAAGTATTTGACATACTTTATAATGTGAAACAACATTCCTTGTAGGTAAGGATACACTGGAACGTAAATATTTGTACTCTTAACCTTTTGAAGACTACAGTGATTGCACTGAAAACAATATTCTTGGTTTGGGATTTTTTTGTTTGTGGTGGAGGGGGTTGCCCCCCTTCTTTTTTTAAACTCTGCTGCACCTTGTACTGAGGAAAGATGATGGGTTTTAAGGACGATTGGTTTGGGGTTTAAGTGAGCCAATGGTGCGTTTTACTGCACTCAAATTTTAAAACTGCGATAATTTAATATTAAATCTTTCAGTATAATCTGTGCAGCTTTTCTTCCTAAAGTTATTACTGAGTGCCCAGTTATTCAAATTTAGGAATTAAAGGACAGAAACAGATATGCTTGACTGGTTTTCAGTGATAGAAAGGTTCCAGAAAATTCCAAGTAGTTAATTGTGGAGGGAGGAACATTTAACCTTGATAACACTGATAGTTTAATTTTTCACAGTATCACTAAGTGATTAAATAAAACCAAATGTACAGTACACTTTCCTTGATGAAAGCTTTTCTAGAATTAAAGGAACATCCCTCATATTCCAGTATTTGAAGTCTTAATTTTGCATATAATTTGACATTTAAATAGTCTTCATAAATAAAATTCGATAACATTAGAATAAAACTACTATGTTCCCATCAGAACACTGTTTTGTTAAGACCTTTGTTTTAAATGTTTTCTTCTCCTTTGCTCTGGGTCTTGGAGTTCAGTTGTTAAATAGAAAACACAATTGCTTAGAGCTTCAAAACCAAGGGATTGAAAAAGAAAGTTTCTATTCTAAGACTGGTATGCAGTACAGTGGCCACCTTGGGGATGATGGATAATTATACATACAAAATAATATAGTCTTAATCACACAGAGCAGAACACCGAAAATGCAACTTCCCAGTTCTCAAAGTGAAAATAGAATAGGACTTCCTTAAGGTATTAGTTTACCAAAAGTAAAGGCATAACCACTAGTTGTCTGTAAAACTAAAGGCTTGCATAGCAGATTATTAAGTTATTACATTTTGTTCAAACCTGTTTCTATTTCAGTGTTCTTAGTTCTCTGTCAACATGATTCAAGTTGCATGCTGTTCTTTGTCTTTTATTTCATCAGAACACTTTAATAGATGAAGTCTATTCCAGTCTTAATACAAAATGTTTTCATAAAATGATGTCAGTTAGATAATGCACATGGATCAAATTTTAAGTATAGCTTGATAGCAGATTTATCTTCAAGGCTTAATTAGAATTTTGGAGCATTAAATATATTTCAACTCTTGATCAATTATTCCTGTGTAATACTGAGAGAAAAAGAGTTGATTGTATTACATGTTTCTGAAGAAAGTATCTCTGTTTGGCTTTCTACAGGAAAATCTCAGGTGCTGAAGTATTTTGACTTGTAAACTTCTGTTAAGTTCTGTTCTGTACTTTTAAGGTTTATATAATTTTAAATGTTTAATTTTGCACCCTATGTTTTGTAATCAATAGTATCAGCATAAAAAGCCCTTTATGAGCTATATTGTTTTCACTTATCAGTGGCTTATCTCTCTTGTAATTAAACAAAGATTTCTATTCCTGTTCAGTGGATAATTTCCCATAAGAGTGGGACATATGATATGACCAGCCCAGTGCGTTGTAACTAATTTGGGAGTTTGTATTCCACCTCTTATTCTGAAACAGTTTAGGTAAGCCATCTCAAATATTTCTCTTATGTGATGCAGGTTTTTTTTAAGGTATAGTCTATACTGCTTTATCATTGTTTTTATAGTTTAAAATTATAGGCCAGTCTTCACTGAAATTAAAAAAAGAAAAAGAAAAAATTGCTGTAATCATGGTTTCACAGCCTGTATTTCACTTGTCCCCAGAGAAACTTTCTATAAAGGTATGGTAATCTGGTATGCATTAAGTGATCTGTCTTGGTTAAAAGTATATTTATTTCAACATAGGTTAATAGCCTGACCAAATAATAATTTATGTTGATTGTTTTAGCATAAAACTGAAGGTGCTTACACTACAAAGATTAAGATAAACACTTGACATGCTGTTTTACAAAACCTGATGATTTAAATGTTTTTATTTAAAAAAAATAAATGTTTTGTAGCTACTGTATTGCAAAGTGACCTGAATTTTCTTGAAAAAAATATTTTAATGCTTTCTTAACATGTACAAAGGAGTTCTCTGCTGAATAACCAGGAACTGTAGACTATGGCCAGCCTGTTCTTGAAACATTAGAATGTAATTGTTACTTTAAGATTAATTATCCAGTACAGTAATGTGAATATTCCTGTAATTTCTTGCAATTGATGTGGGCAGAAACATATGGTATCAGCTTGTTTTTTCTTTCATGTGACCATAATGTCTTTTGATGCTTTTACAATGTTGGCTGCATATCTTAGTGGAGGTAGAGCAGTGGATATAAATAAATTCTGCATCTGATTCAGCATCAAGAATACAGGTAAGGAATAACATATTTCTGTTGTGGGGGTTTTGGGGCAGAGGGTTTGTTGGGTTGGGGGGGGGGGGGGGTGGTTCTTCGGGTTTTTTGTTTAGTTGGGGTTTTTTAGGCAAATGAAGCCAGTATTTTCCTTGTAATATTTTCTAACATCTTCTTTTTGTGAACTTCCCTCTTCTCTTCCCCCATCATGCCGTTAGCCTTGTCTTTCAGTAAGGAGAAGACGCCGTATCCATTTGCACAGTGGCAACAGGCAAGATACAGCAGAGTCTCTAGCAGTGTGGTGAAATTCAAAGCTGTAAGCCCAATCTTATAAAGACATGCCTGCGTAGAGCTTCCAGTGAGGCTGGCTAGGTAACAAGTATTTGCATGGCCTGTAAGCATCAGTGTTGAGCCCAGATTATAAACCAAGCTGCACAGGCAGTTTATTTTATACACAGTATTATCATGGTAATATTAAGGTCTGCATACAAGTGTGTGGTAATGGAAAAGATCCCATTCTCCCTACCCACCTTCCTTGTTAATACAGCTAGTCAGATCACTACAGTGCATGCATTATGAGGAGCTAATGAGACTCTTATCTAGTACATTTCTTGATGTAAGTTGGGGGTGCTTAAGATTGCAGTATTAGGTATTCTAAATTAAGGCCAAAGTCCTTGCAAGTGTGTAATGGATTTCTCCCTGAACATAAGTGAAAATGAGCAAACCAAATATAAGTTAGTCATCTCAATACTGTTAGAAATCCAGTATCCTTAATGATCTAGCTAGTTTGATAAAATAGCTTTTTCTAACCAAAAGAAATGCTTTTTGTTCTAATATGCTGGAGAATAGATCCGTAGAGCTATGCAAGTAGGATGGATTTACTTTTCTGTTTCACAGAATTTAGGTTGGAAGAGACCTCTGGAGATGAAACAGTCTAACCCCCTTTGCTAGAGCAGGTTGCCCAAGACCAATGTCCAGTCAAGTTTTGAGTATCTCCACAGATGGAGACTCCACAGTTTCTCTGGGCATTTTGTGCCAGTGTTTTACCACCCTCACAGTAAAAACATTTTCTCATGTTCAGATTGAATTTTCTCAGGTTTTAGTTTGTGCACATTGTATCTGTCCTGTCACTGGACACTGCTGAGAAGAGTCTGGCTCCCTCTTCATTCCCCCTTATCAGGTATTTATGAACAATGATAAGATCCTCCTGGAGCCCTCTCTTCTCCAGGCTAAACAGTCCCAGTTCTCTCAGCCTTTCCACATATGAAAGGTGCTCCAGTCCTTTAATTGTCTTTGTGGCCCTGCACTGGATTTGTTCTAGTAAGTCCCTATCTTTCTTGTACTGGGAAGCCCAGAACTGCACCCCGTATTTCAGGTGTGGCCTCACCAGCGCTGAGCAGCAGAGAAGGATCACCTCCCTCAACTTGCTGGCAACACTCCTAATGCAGGATACCATTGGCCTTTTTTGCTGTAAGGACACATTGCTGGCTTATGTTCAGCTTGTTGTCCACCAGGATCATCATGTCCTTTCTGCAAAGCTGCTTCCCAGGTAGTTGGCCCCCAGTGTGTACTGGTGCATGGGGTTGTTCCTCCCCAAATGGATTTCCACTTCATGACATTCTTCTAAGCCCAATTTTCCAGCCTGTCCAGGTCTTTCTGAATGGCAGCACAACTATCTGGTGCATCAGCCACTCCTCACCGTTTTTATCATCTGCAAACTTGCTGAGGATACACCCTGTCCCAGCATCTGGGTCATTAATGGAGATGTTAAACAGTATCGGCCCTACTATCAACCCCGGGGTACTCCACTGGTGACTTGGTGACATTTAAGCAAGTTGTAGTTAATACCATCTCATATTTTATTCATGTCATGTAAAATATTTTTCCTAAGTGATTTAGGTAATTGCTATTCTTTAATTACTTTCAAAGGTTTTTTTTCCCCTTTTCAAAAATAAAGACATAATGACCATTCTCACATCTAGGCTTTAGCAAATTGCTTCCAGTAGTTGAGATCTGGCGTCAGGATGGCCAAGTTCAGTGCCTCTCAAGGTAGCAGCTTGTATCTGTTCAAAATCTGTACAGTTTGCTTTAAAAGCAGAGTCATCAATTCAGCCTGGGTGACCAAACAAGTCAAACTTCAGTCAAATGTCAAATTTTGTGTTACTCATTTGAGTGATCATTAATATGGAGACTCATGCTCTACAGCACTGCTAAATAGACTTTAAAAACATTTGCGTTATATCTGAGAACATCAGTCTTCCCTCCCACCACACCAAAGTATGCAGGGTCTGACAACTTGAATCTCTTGTGGCTGCTGGAGGGGTTCATGAATAGTCTGGCCTCCAAAGGGGAGGCGGAGGGGGCACAACAATGAACTCCTGAGCAGAAAGCTGTTAATGCTTCTCCAAAGAAAGGTGCCTAACAGCCATGCCTACTGTAGCTGCCGAGTTCTTTGCATGCCAGAGAATTTACATAAACGCTATGCTGTCCTTTCTCCCTGCCAAGAGTTCAGATATACCTAGCTAAGATCTTTGATGTAGTAGTAGTCACTATGAATAGTCTAGTCGTCTGAGGGCTTGCCAGTTGTTATGAAAGCAGGTGCGAGTCTGCATATTTGGAGCCCAGGAGAAAACAGAAACAAGAGGACTATTCATTCCCCTCACTGTTTTGCAAATCACTTGAATAATTCAAAAGTTTCTAAACTCCATTAAGGCAGACAGGATTAGGCAATAATATTTTACAAAGCCTGTTTACTCTCTGCTACCTTCCAGGCTGAAAGTGATGTTTGTTCCTTGTGTTAGATGCCACTTACTCTGCCTGATAAATGTTATCAATAGTTGGAGGGATGCAAGATTTTTTTCTAAGCCTGATGGAGAGAGGCAGTTGTGCTAGGAAGCATATGGATCGAACATCAGGTGTCAAAGACATATATTGTCCAGTGATTTAAGCTATTTTGACTGCATGGCTCCTGAAAGTGCTGGATAATCTCTTACAGGCTGTTTCCAGGGGCAGGGTATTCACCCAAAGGAAATCCACTTCTGTTCCAGAAGTGGCCTGCACATGGTCAGATGCCTTCTTGACTCTGTTAGGGAAATGAGTACGCATCTCCTTCAATGCACATACCACCTGAAGTGTTTAAGGTAGAAGTGGTAATGGTGATTCTATCAGCCACTGTAGTTCTCATCCAAATACACTTTTCTCACTGTAGCACCCTTGAAATTACTTGCGTTGGTGGCTCTGCTCTTGATAATGGAAATTTTCACCAAGGCCCCAGTTCCTTCTTGTTTGTGATGCAGCTACTTGATGGCTGGCTTTGAGGCTAAGATAGAAACACCCTGGTTTACCCACAAGAAATACTTGTTAGACAGATGTTTGTGCGCAAGGGAATAGCCTTATTTTTAATTGTACCTTAGCCAATCTAGACCCACTGAAAGCATATCTTGTAGGTGCTTTTTCAGTTTTAGTTTTTTTATTTACCATGGTTGCTTTTCTCTGGTTAAGCAAATCCTGTTGGCTTATAGAACCAGACCATTAAGAAGAAAACCTGTCATTATCTGTAGCTAGAAGATGTAAAGAACAGACACTGTGTATGGTGACATCACGTTGGGTAACTATGTAAGGCATATTAAGAGTATCATAGCATGGGGTCATCACCTATGATCACTTTAGCAAGTTTGGGGAACTTTACAAAACACATTCTTCTCTCAGGCCTGCGGAGCTGCCATGGGGTACTGTTTCCACAGTTGTACTAAGCATTGCACAGTGTATTTAGATGAAAAGTGTTCCTGAGACTTTTTTTTTTTTTTTCTTTCAGACAGGGTTCTGAATCCCTTCCAGAAACTCAGTGGCACTCTTTGTGTTTGCACATTATGTGCTTGTACATACTAAAAAGAGAGATTCTCTTGTAGCTGTAAATACACTCCTAGAGTGTTTTTTCCTCCTTTACCTTAAAACCTTTTAACACTTTCAGAGTTTTGAAGGAAGAGGAATGGGCAATGCTCCCCCTTTCTAGCTGTATGTGAGCCAAATAGAGGGGTCTAGCTTACGTGTGCCTCAACAGATATTGCTGAAGGTAGTTCTCTGATAAAAAGCACTGTATAAATGTCTGTATAGTATGAATATACATAGCAAATGCTTTTCAAAAAAAGATAATTATCTCAACTTTTGTGTGCAATGATTGTAGTGCTTGTTTTGAAAAAAAATTTTTTGATACCTGGTGAATTTTTCTGAATACCTGTGGAAGTCAGGATAGAATGAGGCTGGGTTACAGTTGAAAAGAAGTCTAAGTAGGAGAGTTTTGTCTCCACTTTCTCCTTTTCTATATAGTCCAGTTTAAGTTTATCTTGCTGCTAACAGTGAAAGAGCCAGGAGAGTCTGTAATCCACAAAAGCCTTTTTTGTAAAATAATGTACACTAAAAATAACAGTTCAGCACTGAGTGTGAGAAGCAATGAGATACATATACTGCATATGGAAAGCTATCAGTATATAAATCTTGTAATGGAAGCCAATTAGCTTTTCTCCTCAGAAAGGAACTCAAAGGATCAAAACTGGAAAGTATTGGTTCACCATGGTGTAACAGATGACATCAGGTATACAGGAGACCATTTGTCTTATAGTTTAGAGACCAGTTATTTATTGCCCTTTTCCATTTCCAGTTACAATGTGGTTGAACCTTGATTTCACATTGTGGACAATGTCAAAAGATGTCCTGCAGATTTCTTCTGATGTTGTTCAGGGTGTGTGCACCAGTGTAGTTGCTACAAAGAGGGGCAGGGAAATGAGTTCTCTCCTTGTCCCCTGCTGTAGTGGATGTAGGCAAAGCATCGCTCTTGACTCAGATCTGTTCTTTCCCACAAGTGCAGCTGTGCTTCCTGGGTCTTTTTCTTCACCTGTTTCTCTGAAGCCTGTTTCTCTCTGTTTCTGGAACTATGCCCAGGGACTTGGTTCAGGACTTCCTAGGATGGATTGATCCCATAGATCAATCATCTTTCATGTAACAGCTCTGTTTCTGTGGTAGGAGCCACTACCAAGATATTTGCTCATTTCTTCTTTTTAACAGTGACCCCCTATTGTAAAAACACCTCAGTGGGCAGCAGGCCTCCCACGTTTACGGGCATGTGTAAGCATCAGGAAGATAAAAAAATCACTTCAGTGGTCTACTGCTCTTCACCAGTTCTCATAACAGCAATTCAGTGACTGGTGCGATGTTGTTTTCCAATATTAGGTGTGCTGGTGGGCTCAGAAAGGAGGTTTAAGGTAATTGTTTGTTCTGAGGAAAGCTAGAGTACAATTTTAACAGAGATGGCTATCCTGTTTCCCAGGGGCCTCATCTTGTCAAACCTTCTAGAGTAACCAGTACCACTCCCTTACCCCAGTTGGTTCACAGATAGGTTGCTTGACTTGTTGATGCTTGTTTGTTAAGGAATAAAAAGCTGATCCTGTAGAATACACCCCAGAAGAATTTTATAGTTGTCCATTGCTAAACATGGCTAAGTGGAAGTTTTTTTCCACTGTGTTGTAAACTGAGTTTTTTACAGCACTGGCTTGGCTGATGCTCTGAGACCGTGGCTCATCCATGAGAAAAGTACTTACTTGCAATGACAGGGGAACAGGTTGTTTCTGTCCTTATTGCTGACAGTATCTAGGTTTTATCTTACTCCACCTCATTTTTTTCTTTACTAGGGTAAACCATGCAATTCCTTCAATCTTTCCTCCTGAATAACTGCTAGAAATCAGATCACTCTCTGGGTTTTCTATTGCGTTCGCAATTTGGGAGGGAGGCAAAGCAGCGACCAAAAATCTCCAGCTGAGACCTTACTTGCATCATCTATGGCAGTGTTAAAAGCCTTGTCTTGGTCAAAATACACCTGCTGCTTCTCCTGTTGCCAGAAGGCTTGTTATCCTGTCTTAAAAAGAAATCAGGTTAATTTGTCAAGTCTTGTCAAACACATAGTAGCTGTTACTTGTCATCTTTGAGGTGCTTTCAAAGGGTCCTGATTGTCTTTTCAAACTTTTGAAGGAAGATTGAAGGTGAGTTGGCTAGTTCATAATGTACCACCAGCTCCATACAAAAAAAAAAAATCAAAACAACACCATCTGTTCTTTCCACAGTCTTTTGCTTTCCTGCGGTTCTTAGAAATGACTGCTCTAATCAGATCGGCTTCAGAACAAAGTTCATCAAGCCCAGCTAATTAGTAATTTTTTTTTTTCCCCACTTTGTAAGCCTTCTCTAGATTGCTTTTTACCTACTTAGGCTGAAGTCTTACCTTTACTTGTTGGTCTTAATTGTTCTAGTAACTGTTCAACATCTGACCCTTTTGCAAAAGTTTGATGCAAATCAGCTAATAATCACAATTTTTTGGCATGAACTAATGAGGTGATGGCTTTGCCTGCCTGCTAGTGGGAATTTTAACACCACTTTTCCTGTGGTTATTTGTTTTTATTACTACTGTATTTATAATATGACTTATTCTGAGGTTTTCCTTCCAATTTCACCTCATTTTGTCTCCATGTACTCTTGCCATTTTTTAAACTTCTTTTTCTACAGGCTTTTCCCTTGTATTTGATATCAGTAAAGAATTCACAATTTAGCCAAGTCGGTGGTCTTCCATAATTTCATTTCTCTCACAATGAAATAGTTTGAAGCCATGCACTTGATCCAAAGTTTCTAACTTATTTTTCCCTTCTATTTTTCAGCCTATACTCAAGTCCTTCAGGTACTGAAGTCTAGTTTTGTCAGGTTTGAGGAAGGGAGATTGAGGAGTGTCCTCTTTTGAAATAAGTTTGCAGAGACTTTTTTTTCAACACCTGTAGTTCTTTCTATATTTTGGACTATTGAGCAAGCATATGAATCTTTGATAAGTAAAGCAACATTTTCATCTGTTCCCCATTTTTTAATAAGTTTCTTCTTCTATGATTTGTATTCTGGTCATGATACCTCTCATAAATTATGCTAATTGACTCAATCTTGTTCACTGTATTAAGACTTTCAGCTCTTTCTTATTCTTACTGTGGTTTTTTACAATTATCTAAGACTAGTTTCGTTCACTCTTCTCTCTCCTTGCTTTACTGTGACTGTATTTATAAATAAATGTGTCTCCATTTTTAGGTCCATGTTCAGGTTGCCTTATTATCATTTTCCTCTGTGCTTTTGTCAACTGCCCCATTCAATCCTTATTTAAAATCTTCCTCACTAGGCTAAGAAATCAATGTGCTAGATGGAGTCTTTGTTCTAATAGCTTTTCTTGGTAGGCTTGTCCCCGGATATGTCTGATATCAAAGAGTTAAAAACACTATATCTAAGTGTTATCAGTTCTGTGACCTCTCCCATGCCACTTTCAACAATAATTAACAGTGCTGTTTCAAGGAAGATTTAAAAAAATGTGCCTATGTAATTGCATTGGATCGATGCAGCCAATTTAGTTGGCATTTGGGGTTATAAAATTCAAGTACTGTAGGAGCCCTACATATTTTTTTAAAAGGTCAGTTGGACATAAGCTTCTGAAAACTTTTACTTATGTTTGATTAAAATAAATGCTGTTTTTTTACTTTGTGACATGTTTAATATTTTGTCTTGAAAATGTAACATTGAACAGCATCTTCTAAAACAGCTTTACTTTTTTGCAGTTTTCAGCACGAGTGCAGCAGGAAGGTTGTAACTACAGGTAGTAGAAACAAACTGGAGAGCAGACCCTGGTTCCAGGACAAGCTTGGCGTTTGATCTTGGGCCAGTCACTGAACTTCTTTGTAGCTTATGCTGTAGCACTGGTCTGTAAGAGGAGCACAACGATTTCATGCTTTTCTGTAAAGCACTTTGGGAGCTGTGATCAAAGGCACCATGTTTCAGTGGTAAACAACAGCTACAGCAGAGTTAATGCCTTAACTTCACACACAAAGAGGAGCTCTAACTCTTAGCCTGGGAACTGAATACACTGCAGCTGTACATACTTTTCTTTCAAAGCACAGGTTCCTTGCAAGTTAAAGTTTAACTTTGGTGAGGAATTAATTCCAATAACAACTGGCTGCAATGATTTAGCCAGTAATTGCCACATTAGGGAAATAATTACACAAAGTGTAGTGAGGTTTTTTTAAAGATTCTAATGGATGGTCAAAGCTATTAAAACTTAGCATTGATTTTCTGTTTCATAAAACAAATGCTATTACATTGTTCACTCCCACCCTAAATTCATCAGGATACTAGGTATTTTCTTTTTTCTGAGTATACTTTCAACTACTGCTGCTTAATACTACTCTTGTAAGGCTGCATTACCTGATTGCTCCCCATTTATGAGGGGGCAGTGAATATGCAAATATTCCCTAAAGAAGAATAATGTTACAGCTTATTGGCCCAAATGTCAGGATAAGTTCCTCATGTTCTTCACAGTAGCGTTCTCTCTTGGAACTGCTCCATCTTTACCTTGGAGATAGGATTTAATAAATTAATGTGAAACATAAGGATGAGGGAGGAGAAGGGTTACTCCATCATCTAGATTTAGATCTATAGAGAAATAAGTACTTGCTGTGAGTTGGAAGAAGAGCGAGCTCTCAATGGGTCTCTGGAGGCTCAGTTGATGGTATAGAAAGCCTTGGCTCATAACTGAGCTGCAGAAATTGAATGCCTAAAGCTATAGTGTAAATCTCATCTCCCTAAAATACAGATTGTGCAGTAGTACACTGCAGAGCTAGTGGTTCATTACTACCAGCATTCACCACCACAGTATCTGCATGCTTTATGGGTATGAATATGAGATATGAGAAGTAAATAAGGTTGAAAGCATGTGTGGTTTAAAGCCTCCAGCTTCAAATTCCAAGGGAAAGCAGTTGATGGAAGAACTGCACGGCAGCGCCACGTGATGCCCAAAGTCAGTTCTTTAAACAAACCAAAATGCAGTTCTCTGCCGTTAAAGCTAACCACCTAGAAGAGCTTAGGAGGTGTTTCCTACAAAGGCTCTACTGATTAATAGTCACCTTTTTGTTATCTTTACTTTTGAGCGTGCAGCCTTCAGTGTTACTGTGGCTGTAACCTGCCTGCCATGTTTGTACACAAATGGTGGGATGTTCACAGGCAACCAGGGACATACAGGAAATCACAGCCAGTCCCTTTTGTTTCAGTGATATATTGCTTTTAGTTACTTTTAGAAGCAGAGTAGGTTGGGACTATTCAATAATACTTTTTTTGACAAAAGAAAAGCAAAACTGCCAAAGCCAAACCTTTTTGTCAAGGTGTGGTTTTGATAACCAGTTTATCCTTGGTTTATCTCTGGGATCCCAAAGATTTCCCATCACTGAGAAATTATAAGCCTCTTTATTAAGCTAGAGGTGTCCTGAAGGGATACCTTGTATTTACTTGAGCTTCATGGAATTCATGGAACATTTTGAAGTAAAGTTCATCATACAAAAGCTTGAAATGGATAGATGTCAGAAGCTCTGAGTCTTTTCACACAAGACAGAATAATTCCTAAGAGGAGTCTTCTAGTTCAAGAGGACGTATTTTGGATAAGATGCTAAAAACCAATTTCCCAACCTCTTCTTCTTAAGGGTAGAAACAGAGCATTCAAATCCTGGCCAGTCTCCAGCATGCTTTTTTAGTTCCCTACTGGTCACAAAAACAGATTCCACTCTTCTTACTCTGAACTACTGTACGGAGTTGATAGCTGAACCATTATATTGCAAGGTACAACTGATTGCATTTCAGCAATAACTGTTGTTGTTCCACTGTGCCCTCAGTCTTGTACATTTGTATTAGGGTTTTAAACAATGTTATAAATGCTTGTTGGAAGGTGTCATGGAAGCCTAAGATTTTCTGGATTTAATGATGCTTCAGTTGTTCGCTCCTTGGTATGCTAGATGTGCTCATTTTGATGGACAAGTATGCTAGTTTTCATAAGACCTACTATAATCAACTTTCAGATATAATTTGAATCATGTGATGAGTGGATGAGAAACAGTAAATGAAAAGTGCTATCTTATAAACTCACGCACTTAAAACGAGCTACCAGAGATGAAGTTTGCCCAGTGGCACTTTATGCAGTAGATCAACTTGCTGGGAGACTAAAGAGGAAATCAAAATTAATCTGCTCTCCTTGGTGAACGTTGGAGACTGTCCAAGTTATGACAACTGCAGTTGCTGGGATGCAGAAATGCTGGAGCTTTGCTGGGGGGGGGGGGGGGGGGGAACACCACCACCCTTCAGCATAGTTTCTATCTTGTAGACCTGTGGACAAAGTTGAATGAAATACGCCTGTATATTTCAATGGAGAATAACCGATAAGAGCAGACACACATTCTCTCTGTGGCAAGTAACTTGCTAACAAATAAAACATTGACTGCAAACCGCAGATGAGAAAGATTGCCAACCAACCTAAGTGTGTCTCCAGACTCTCTGCGTGGGGAAAACTGGAAGGTGTAGCTTGCCCAGTATCACTGGAACTTCTGTTTGACAGGGGCCCAAATCAGAGTCTCAGAAGTGTTGATCACATTCTTAACTCTGCTCATCAGCTGTGCCCTTCTGAATAAGAGTAATTGAAAACAATAGGTCTTTAAACAACTGAAAGCTGTAAGAACTGCATGTGCTCTGCTCCTGCAAAGTTAGTGCATGCATCTGCTTCCCTTAACTGGGAATTGAATACCAAAATAAATCCTTTCCCTTCAATGGCTTTTTATGATGGCTATTTAAAACACTGTCATCTCTTGGTACCTTAGGCAGCAGAGGTAAATGCTGCCTCCTCTTCCCCCTGCCCCATACTGATAGTGAGTATAGCAACAGAGTGGAGCTGTTTTCTATTCAAATATAAATATTCAACACCTGTTTGTCCCTGCTGATTAGGGGGAAAATTGAACTTTAACCCATTCAATCAGCAAACCCAGTTAGACTCCTTAGTCCTCCAGTAATCATAGGAATGTGCACAATGCCAAATTCCTCTGTTGGTCACAGTGATGAAGTTGGGAACAGCACCATCAGCTGAGGAAAAGGGTTGTCTTTGCACTTGGAGAAGTAAGGATCATCTTGCAGATTATCTTCAGTGTAGAACATTAAACCTTATGCTCCAGGTAATTAACTCTTTGAGCATTTAACTGTAAGGTAGGAATCCTGACAAGAAAGTAATCTATTAAGAATTGCTTACAGTGATGTAGCGAAACCAAAAGCGGTTGAAGAAAATCAGAATTCCTTTACCCAGCGTCATTAGTAGAGATGATGATGTATATGCAGCAATGCAGCAGGATTATTAATTAACACACCTTTGCAAGTGCGATAATTAAGCAAGCTAAGATTGCATTACAAACATAATGGAACTAATGGACTTAAAAAATGTTTCTTTCATTTGTTGTTCAAAGCTTGCAGGGTGTCTTCCTGCTCCTGCAGTATGGTGTCATAGGATTACCTAGGGGTGATTATATTTGAGCTTCCTTCACTGCAATCACAGCTGGCTGAACCAGTGCATTTGTGGTTTGAGGGGAGGTTGCAGGATGACTGTAGAAGAGAAATTCCGCAGCATTGGTTCAGGGTCTCTTCCCTGGGATTGTACGGAGTGGGAGTGTATTACGAACAAATTGACTGGGTAAGAACTGAAGGTTGACTGGATGCAGTTCTCATATGAGGGGGTGAAGCTCTAACAGTACAGACCAGCAGCAGATGGTCTTTCAGCTTACTGTATAGAAAGGGGTGGCTCTGGAGTGGAGGGAAATGGGAGGCACACACGTGGCTGGGTGAAGGGTCCAGCTGCTTTCCCTGGGCTGTGACCAAGGGGAACTGTATTGTGTCAGCATGGTGGACATATAATATTCCTACCCTTGTTTTGAACAGTATGTCTGAGGATACAAGATGGGGGAGAGGCCCAGTTTTTCTGTCTTGCTGCTTTAATTCCCTTTTAAAACTTTTTCAAAGTGCCTCTGTACAAATAATCCTTTTGAGAAGTTCACTAAAGTGTAAGATACCAGTCCCTAAACTCATGTTGTATAAATGCTCCTGGGAATGAATTAGCGTGGAAGTTCTTGTTTCAAAACACTTTTAAGCTTCATCTCAGTGAATTAAAGGTTTTTTTTTTCCTAAAATAAAAAAGAATGAATAGAAGCAGCGTGAAATTGCTACAAATGTAGCCTCGCAGCTCAAAAAAGTTCCAAAAAGTGCCTTTAAGCACCGTTTGTAGCTGCATAAAGGTCTCTAGTTTCCTTGAAGCTTCAGTCCTGTGCTTGAGCTCTGGGAATACGAGACTAATAATTAAGGTTAAAAGCTTGGCAGTCTTGGTAGTGCTGTGTAGATGTAAAAGAAGCTGGTACTTGAATCCTGAGAAGTGATAGAAACCATTTACTCGACCTGCTTTCCGTGTCTCTTGTCCAAGCCGAGTGAGCCAATTTTCCTTGCAGCATCTGGCTATTCTGCTTCAGTCTGCCGGTTTGCTTGGAGAGAGCCCTCCTCTCCAAAAAGAAGCGAGTGGGGAGAAGAGGCTGGAAGACAGCAGCTCTCCTGACAGACAAATTGCCCTGGGTCCTTGCCACCAGGATGGGTCCTCTATAGGTACTTCTGTTCATCACTTCCAAAAAGAAATAATGGACTAGTGTAGCAAATAAACTGTGCAGCTTCTTTTCTCAGATATTGTTAGGTCAAAGTACTTGCAAAAACCCTTCCCCTGGGACAAGCACCCATTTAAATGATGAACTTAATTGCTTACAGTTATTATTTCTCATCCGAAGAGTCTTGGCCCACTTGAACGCGTTTCTACAGGCAGAAGATGGAATTACCTGCAAGTAGCATAATTTCATGGCAAAAAAATGAATGCGTTTTGACAATGTTGCAGACTATTTTTATTCCCCAAAAGCCTGGTATTTTAAAAATACTTGCGATTGCTTGTACTTTTAAAAGATCATCAGGAGGACTCTCCAGCAACAAGTCCTGGTGTGAAAAAGGAGAGAAAGCAAGGAGTAGATGGTTATCTCTGGAATATTGTTTGATATCTGGAGGAGCTTAACACTGTAAGACGTTAGCTTTGGGTTCAAATTTGTGATATTTCATCTCATGCCAATGTAGAAATTAAGCTCAAGAGATTGAAGGGAGATTGAAATTTTTTAGCTATAGTGTAAGTCAAAAACTATTTTTACTTGCTGAATTA
Source organism: Aquila chrysaetos chrysaetos (assembly GCF_900496995.4). Taxonomy (NCBI): domain Eukaryota; kingdom Metazoa; phylum Chordata; class Aves; order Accipitriformes; family Accipitridae; genus Aquila; species Aquila chrysaetos. The sequence continues at coordinate 31,362,636 of NC_044016.1, read as the reverse complement.
TTAAGAAGCTGGCTCGGCTGTTGCTAAGTTTCTTGTGTCCACTAGATGTCACCAATGTATGCTGTTCCAGGTAAAAATGACTGTTATTGCTTAAGAGACTTGGGTTAACTGGAAGATTTGTTAGAATTTGTGGTGGTGGAGGGGTTGGTGTTTGTTGATAAATAATATTGGTTTGAGTAAGGAAGCGACCCTTCTCTGCCACGTGCTTTGTATACTCTTCCATCTCTTCCCCAGTTCTTCGCCAGGACATTCACCAATTAACATAATGAAAAGTGAGATTTCCTGCACACTCCTGATCATCCACAACGGGCTGGGGGAGCACATGCACAGGTTTGAAAAGCATTCATGCACTTCACTGTTACTGATTTTTACTATTGCTACATGCAGGATTGGGTAGTGATGTTAACTAGCTGCAGCAATGACAGAGAGAAAGCTTCAAAGTTTAAGCAGGGAAGTATGCAGTACGGGCTGGGCCTCCTAAACAGTGAAGCTCTAGTCTTGGGCAAGTTCCTTTAGCCTTAGCTGCATCCTCTAGAGGTTAAGAATGGCTTGAGGAGATGCCTTGAGATTTAATTATCTCAATTTTCCAATTAGTTTCCCTTTGATTTGAAGAGAAACAGCATTAGGCTTAAGGGTAGTAAAGGGCTTTTAAATATGGACAGGAATATTAAACCCTAAGTATTTTTATTTGAAGGACCAAAAAGAAAGAGGAAAATCGCAGAATTACCCTCTTTCATAAATTACATAGTTTTCATAAATTTCTTTTGGTGAAGATTTTCTCCTACTTTTTCTTTAGTGAAAGAGAAAGAAGTCATCTTGCTGAAGCCCCTGTCTGGAACACAGGAGATGTGTGTTTACTTCAGCTTCTTTTATATGACTTTGGGAACAAGGTTCAAGGAGGAGACTTTAAATACAGTTTACAGGAGAAAAGAAACTTAGCAAGGGTCTGTTTGAGGAAACTGCATGCTCAGACCACTTTTTTTTCTCTCAATGCCTTCATCTCCTGGCCTAACTAGTTCAGCTCAGGTCAGTCTCCTAATCTTTGACTCCTCTTGAAGCAACCATAGCTATTCTTTACTTCTTTTCCATTCCACCAACAGAAAATTAGCTAATATTACTATTGTGTTGCAAAACTCATTCAGCTATGCAGGCTGCTTATCAGTGCTTGTTATGCCTTGCAGGTAACACTCTCTGTCCTGGCTACTCTCAAAGAGGCATTTTTTTCTCTCTCTTGATTGTTGTTGCTTTTCACTACTTTAAGGGCTTCTGCAAGGCTTTCAGATTTGCTTCATTTTCTGGAGATATTGAAGAAAATGGACTCTTTTTCTGTATCCTCATTTCTAGAAGGAAGAAGGTGCGGTTACTTCTGTTAGACCATGGTCCTAGCCTGTCTTACATTTTTTCCTAAGCTGAAGTTTCACACGGGTTGACAGAGAAAACCAAGTACTGGCTAATACAGTAGATCACAGAATTTTTCTTTTGTGTTTGGCATACCACTGTGACCTTCATGTGTCCTTAGAAACAGGTCAGGCTGTAGTGCCTCTGGCAGCACTTTTCTCTCACCCATAAATAGCAAGCCAGCAATTACAGAAAGCCATGGTAATTTGAATTGGTAATATAGGCTTGGTATATAATTCCACAGCCACTCAAGAGAATAAGCTTTAATGACTTTCTGCAACTATGTCATCTTTTATTATCACTTCTGTAAATACATTCTACGCTGTTTCTGTGATTAGTTAATTCTCATACGTGGATGTTGCATGCCTTGTGTCATTTTTCGTATGGTTCTCAAGAGCAGATTGATCAGGTGCTCTTAGGAGCATGCCTGCCATCAGCAGCTAACGTTGCAGTTTATACAGCGCTGACGGGCTGTACGGTAACAGTCAAAAAGGCTGGTTTTCTGGAGGTGTAACTCTTCTCTATGTGGCAGTATTGTCTTTGCCAATTTTTTCCAGAACTGGTCTCCACTGAATATGCCTTTGTGCCTGTGCGCAGTAACACTCTATTTCAGTAAGTATTCTGGGGGCATATGTCACTCACACCCAAAGTTCTTGCACGTATTCTTGCACATATACTGTGCCTTATGTTGCCTTTTGAGGTGTTTGTAGAAAACTTGCTCTGTATTTTGGTGTAAAAGCATGCAAGGCTGATAGCTTCATTTGAAGCCTTTTAAAGCAGAGAATTCCCTTCTGAGGAGGACATTCCATCTCCTTTTCTCTGTACAAGGACATGGAGATGAGCACAGGCTGACAAGACCGATACGAATGTGCCTCCAGAGTTCACTATGCCTGCACACCTCTGCATTAGTTGTATCTTATTTTCAGTCTTTCTCCTAGCTGTATTATTTATATGACCTTCAAGTTCTCTCTCAAATTTCAGTTCTGCTCCTTGAGCCCCATCAAATGCTTCCTGCAGCCTTTCATTCTGATCAGCTCTTGTCCTTTCAGGATGCTGCCAATAGATACTTTGCCCTGTATTCCTTCCAGAAGTTGTGATACTTTCCTCTAGGGGAAAAAAAGTATCAGGAATGGATTTTAAACCACAGAGTAGTCTGTAACAGTATTTGCTCCCATATGGCATATTGAAAGTGCATATTGAACTTTCCTTATCCAGGGGAATGTGCCAGAACCATCAAAAACTGCTTAAAAATATTAAGCTTCAATCACAATAAGAATGTCCTGCTAGTTGGATGCAATTTTATTTATCAAACATTTCAAGTTCTAACTATTTACTTCAATGACTTGCTACTTCTCCCTGCTACATCTGGTAAATTCAGTTAGTTATTAAATGCAGTTAGTAAACTTTCTGAAAACATTTGTAAAGTTAATGATAAAGGATATTCCTGGTAGCATGGATTACTGGGCAGTGGAGTCCTAAAAATCTACCTGTCCCATTAAAGATATCTGAGAATTAATTTTGTGTACATGTTTTTTTATTTATTTTATTTGTGTACATGGTTTTCCTTTACTGTATGCATTCTCTAAATCAAATCCAGAACTAAGCACCCTTTAAAAAAAATAAAAAATAAAAAAATCTGGTATTAGCTTTTTGTTTGCAGATGTGACAGACTCTTCTTTTTGAGCTGTGATTGTTTGTTTGTTTGTTTTCTAAGTTCAGAATCAAATCATTCCCATACATTGTGGTTTAACCCCAACCAGCAACTAAGCACCACGCAGCCGCTCACTCACTTCCCCCCCGACCCAGTGGGATGGGGGAGAGAATTGGGAAAAGAAGTCAAACTCGTGGGTTGAGATAAGAACAGTTTAATAGGACAGAAAGGAAGAAACTAATAATGATAATAATAACAATAATAAAATGACAATAATAATAAAAAGATTGGAATATACAAGTGATGCACAATGCAATTGCTCACCACTCGCCAACTGATGCCCAGTTAGTTCCCGAGCAGTAATCCGTCCCAGCCCCACTCCCTCCAGTTTATATACTGGGCATGACATCTCATGGTATGGAATATCCTGTTGGCCAGTCTGGGTCAGCTGTCCTGGCTGTGTCCCCTCCAACTTCTTGTGCCCCTCCAGCCTTCTTGCTGGCTGGACATGAGAAGCTGAAAAATCCTTGACTTTAAACTAAACATTACTTAGCAACAACTGAAAACATCAGTGTTATCAACATTCTTCTCATACTGAACCCAAACCATAACACTATACCAGCTACTAGGAAGAAAATTAACTCTATCCCAGCCAAAACCAGGACACCATACTAGAAATTGGATCCTTCATATCCATTCTCAGTTTTTCTGTCTTTTCCTCTACAATCTATTTTTTCAGGACCTGGGCTTATCGGGATGTAATCCGCTTCTTGTGAAAGAGTTAATTGGGGTGTTTCAGCTCCTGCAGACAGGGTCCCCCCATAGAAGTCTGCCCTGCCACCTGTGCTGCCTCTTGCTCTACAGCATTAGTGCATTTGCTGGGTGATCCTCACTGCACTCCAAACACGTGCAAAGTAATTAGTTTTCTTCCAGTGTTTTCCAAATGCTGGAGATATTCATGCTCCCATGTCTTCCACGCTTTTTTAATTTCCCAATTCCTAGCAGCTGGCTTTGTGCTGTATCTTCTGAAGTTCTTTGCTCTGTGGTAACTCTGTTTTTCAGTTTCCTTTCTCACAGGTGCTTCTCATTGAGCATTTTTATTCTCTGCTGAAGGAGCCCACAGCTTGACAACCTTTCCTGTGGAAAAACCTGTCCCTTTAGCCATCTGCTCTCACTATGAATCTGTAATACATGATTAAGGAATCTGTCACATCCGACTTAACTTAGTCACAAACACATAGCTGTAAAACATTAAAAGGGCTTTTCTGTTACTGCACTTCCAGCAGTTTCCTTTCTTTTGGAAGAGAGTACTTCTGAAACTTCTTTCTGCAGGTGTCACGCTGGCGCTGACTCCCAAAGCGGGCTGGCGACTGTTGCGGGGATGAATCACTCCATCTCCTCGGGTGAATCCCGCTCCTCCTCCCGCAGCCGGGCTGGCGAGCGGTCGCTGCTGCCGACGAGGCAAGTCCACCCTGTCCCCCTCCCTGCAGCCCCCGTGCCCGCTGCCCGAGACCTTCAGCTCCCTTTGGGGCTGTGGGTCCTGTTGTGGGAAGCAACGTGAGAAATCGCACGTGGCCTCTTCGCTCTCGCAGTGTGCGGATGCTGTTTGCCTTCCCCGACCCAAGACTTACTGGATTTGTGAAGCGGTTCACTGATGAGTGTAAAAATAATTCTTGTGTTGTTTATCTGTCCTAGTTTCAGCTGGGATAGAGTTAACTGTCTTCCTAGTAGCTGGTAGGGTGCTATGTTTTGAGTTCAGTTTGTGAAGAATGTTGATAACACTGATGTTTTCAGTTGCTGCTAGTAGTGTTTAGACTAATGTCAAGGATTTTTCAGCTTCTCATGCCCAGCCAGTGAGAAAGCTGGAGGGGCACAAGAAGTTGGCACAGGACACAGCCAGGGCACCTGACCCAAACTGGCCAACAGGGTATTCCATACCATATGACGTCCCATCCAGTATAGGAACTGGGGAGTGGGGGCGGGGAATCGCCGCTCGGGGACTAGCTGGGTGCCGGTCGGCGGGTGGTGAGCAATTGCACTGTGCATCATTTGTACGTTCCAATCCTTTCATTATTGCTGTTGTCATTTTATTAGTGTTATCATTATCATTATTCGTTTCTTCTTTTCTGTTCTATTAAACTGTTCTTATCTCAACCCGTGGGTTTTGCTTCTTTTTCCTGATTTTCTCCCCCATCCCACTGGGTCGGGGGGGGAGTGAGTGAGCGGCTGCGTCGTGCTTAGTTGCTGGCTGGGGTTAAACCACGACATTAGCTAAAGCCAGTGGCGTACAAAATAGTTATGAGTGCAGCGTGTGTGCGCCGGAGGAAAAATGTTTTAATAGGTTACAGAGCTGTACAACGGGGAGAATGAAATCAGCAGCATGTGATTAACTACATAAGATGAAGACCATAAAAAGAAATACAGCCTGTCTACAAGGCTTCTTTGTAAGTTACAGCACTTTCTGTGTGGTAATAGAGAAGTCTCTTTAGAAAGTTAATTAAAAATTTATCTGTAACGATATTTTTTTGGAAGGGCTTGGAAATCTTTGAGTGCTAAGACTATTACAGATGTGCTGGAAGAAGAAAATCACGTTATTTTAAGGAAGAAATTTCTTTCGGGCATTCCTCATGGACTCCTCTTTTGCAAATGTTAAAGCCCTGTAGTCTGGTTTTCCTGAGCACCTTGTAATAGCTTCACACGGCATCACAGCACAGTCTTAAGTTGAGATATTAAAATGTACCTTTCCACAATTATTAAATGGAAAATATTTGTTGTGTAACTCTTGCGTGGTTATGCTGATGTAGCACTTTGGATTTTTACTTAAACTCTGTTGAAAAGTTTCTAAGAAGGTTTCAGAGCTGCTGCAAATAAAGTGTTTTGGTTTTTGTAAACCTCTTTGTTTTCTTCCCTTTGCTGTCCCATGCTACCTCCTCCCGCTTCACTTACAATATGCACATATTCAGCATATGATTTAATGTGTGCGAACTAAGTATGCAGCAAATGAATGACTTCTTGACAAAATCTCCTTACAGAAGAATGGATACAGAATGCAAGAATTGGTTCATCTTTAGCCCAGTATTCTCTGAGGACATTTGTCTTCCCATCAAGCGTAGGAACAGCTGTACGAGGCAGTAACAAATGAACGGCATCAGCTGTGCCCGCGCGGGCTGCCGGGAGGGACCCGACGGAGATGTCCAGGGCCGGGGTGCCCGCGGCTGCCCTTGGCCAGTGCTGAATGAGGGGGTGTCCTCTCTTACCTCCCCTGTGCCGTAAAGCCCCTGGTGCCATACCAACATCTCACAAAGGAGACGGTGGCATTTCTAAATGGCAGAATTACCATCTCCGCTACAACCATTACTGGTATCCTCTGTGAATGCAGTGAGGTACACAGAGCTGGTAGATGTGGGAGACGTGCGGGGGGATAGCGGCGTATCCTTTCCCCTATTTGCAAAGAAATGCACAGCCCCTGATAAGAACTCGGTGCCAGAGTGAGATAATTAGCTGCAGCAAAGTTGAAGGTTTGATGAAGCACTTGCTGGGGAATTGCAGAGTTGTTTGGCTCTCCCTGGCCCTGATAAAAGACAAAACATTACTCAAGGAGAGCAGACTGAAGGAAACTTGCCAGTCTCTTTTCTGAGTCCAGCTATGCTTTTAGTCTCCGCGCTATCTTGGGACAGAGATTTTTAAAACTGAATCTTCAGTTACATAAACATGTATCCCTTTCTAATCATTTTAAACCTGAAGTCTGATACCATCAGTAGGTTTTCCATAATTTTGTATTCCAATTATAGCAAAGCAGTCCGTCCTTGCTTTCCCTGGCCATTAAAGAGTTCAGGCAGCTCCACAGTCCACCTCCACTGCTCATTTTCCAAAATGAAGAGCTTTGTATCAGCTAAAGCAATGCTGCAGAGGCTAGAAGGTGCAGAGCCAAACGCAGCTGGATAACAGCAAAAGCACAGCTCTCTTTGGTATTTGTCAAGCTATGTGGCCGCAGAAATGCCGAAAGACAAATGAGCCGTCTCCGCCTTCCAGCCCTGTGGCAGGAGCCACGGGTGGGATGGCCATGCCATGCAGCGGCTGCGCAGCCGTCTTCTTCTCCTCCATCTGATGCAGAGGGGCAGAGAACTGGAGAGAAACGTGCTGCGAACCACCAGCTATGACCAGTCAATGAGCAGCGTGAGGCTGGAGTGCCTGTAATGGGGAGTTTTGGAGGGCTGCTGGCAGCTAACGTGAGAAGATGCGGAAGGATCAGCTGTCACCAGAGGTATGACAGGAGAAAAAAAATGCCACGAAGGAGGAACACTCATTACCCAAAGCTTGACTGAAGTGCTGAAATCTGAGAAATGCTGTTTGCTTGTCAAATGAAGAAAAGCAATGCTGTGGGGTTTTTGTTGACTTTGTTTTTAACAGGAACCTTTGTTCAGATGAAACTGGTACTCCTATTTGCTGCTTTGCAATAGTATTCATGACCACTTCAAAAGCCCATATCTTCTGTCAGATGCACAGAATCTAAACAGTGGTGGTGCATTTTCACAGCAGAGAATCATTAGATCTTAATGGAATTAATTTGTTTAAGGACTACTAGGGCTGGTAACTGTCAGCGTGATCGACGTTGGATTGTCATCTCTTTGGGAAAAATGCAGTTTATTCATCTTGGAGGAAGGGAGAAAATTATGGAATTGGATTTTCTTCAGGTGCAAATAAATAAGATCAAGTTAAACTCCATGGCTGACAGGAACATTATAGAGGCCTGTAGCACCTTCTTCTGCCTCCCTTTATCTTTGTGTCTGTCAGCGTGATGGGAAACATCTTATTTAAATGATCATGAGATTTGGATTCTCTTTCCAGTGATCCTACAGTATATTTATTGCAATCTTCTAAAATGTTCTCCTTTTCCTGCAGAATGATTTCAGACATTGTGCTTTTTGACTGACTACCTGACGGCTTGAAAGAATCCCCACTTTTTACTAACAGGCTTTAAAGGCAAAGATTCCCAAGCCAGGTTAGGCCAGCTGTCCTCAACAGACCCCTGTTCTGTCCCCATGATGAAAGACCTTCCACTAAACAAACCGAGAAATGTTCTTCCCAAGCCTCCTCTGCCAGAAGCCAGCTGGTGATCTACAAGGGGAAGGCGAGTGTTGCTAAAGGGAATAGGCTGACCAGCCGATGCAAATGTTGTGCTTAAAGTATTGATGATTTTGTTTTGTTAAAATGGGGTTCTTGCTGTCTAATGATATAACATGTGCTTTCTGCCACCCAAAGCTAGTTGAAATGAGGTCAGGAAGCAGAATTAGAATCTTCCCTGCTCAGAGTAAAACTCTGATCCTAAAAAGGGCACTAAGAAGCAGCAAATATTTCACTGACTTCCATGGTGCATGACAAAGGCCAATGTAAGAAGCTACCCCTGGGTGTTTTCCTATTGCAAAAACCCCAAATTTGAGCATATTTTATTGTTTTCTAAACCACCTGGTAATATTATTCAACATGATGAAGCAGAAGACCATTAAAGGACACCTCCTTTTTTTTAAGAAAAGTGATTTTAAGGACTTAACTAGCCAGAGGTGAGAGGTGTTACTAGAAATGCTGGAGTGAGGCTTAAGGAGGAGAGACTGACTCCTTCCCTCTTCTCAGCCCCTGGACAAAACAAACCTCTGGACGCACGGGTTTATGTCACATCAAGTCTGCAGGAGCCTGTGCCGGTCACAGGAAAAGGCAGGCGGTGGCCTTGCTGCCAACGCTGACCACCGTGCTGAGCCAACCATTGATAGACCAACGGATGGGGAAATTGAAAAAGGGACCGAGAAGAAGGTCGTCGTTTCAGGTAATGAGTGGGGAAGAGGGAGCTGAGCTGCTCCCAGGGCCACCCCCGACTTGTCCCTGGCAGTTTGCAGAGAAGGGAGAAGAGATTTTGGTGCTCGGATGTCCGGACGCCTGCCCTCGAGTGGGAAACCCTGGACTCCAGCCTGCCCCCGTTTCATCCCTAGCAAACCCACCCGTGCTCCTGCACCACGAAATGTGCCACGGAGCCCTGGCACGGCTGCAGCCGGCTGCCGGAGCCAGGAGCAGGCTCAGCCCTGCGCTGACGGAGAGCCGTCTCACCCGCTTTGTGCCAAAGACAGCCCGTGGCTTGCAAAACCGCTCTTGCCACTGCCACACAGCCCATCTAAGCTAATAACGGTGAGTTTTCCAAGCCTCAGATTTCATCACTACCTGAAGCTTGAAAGGTCTTGCTGAATACGGCAGGAACTAATACGAGCGTTAACTGTGGAGTAAGTTTGTGGTCCCTGAAGTGAGCTGGTGTTTTTCTCCTGTGCTTCCAGCTGAGCCGAACCATGGGACAACACACCTGCATAAGGCTGTGCGGTTCTTCAGCTGCCAGAAAGGTAATTTTTTTAATGTTGTTTTACTATTGCTATTCAGTGTAAATACTAATGCTTTCAAGCAGATTTCTTTGCAGCACAAATTTTCTTTTTAGTCAATGTGAAGTAATCTAGCAACAGCAGGGTCTAGCCAAGGGGAAGGTGCTGCAAAGTAGTCATTAATTAGTCTAATTGAAACAAGGTTGGGCTTAATGGCCCATGGATCTGTTGGTGGTGGGCAGGGTTGACACAGCTGATGATTATGTTGCTCAGGGTGTGCTTCCTTCAGCTTGAGAGTCGAGGTATGTGTGCTAGTCTTGCTGGGCTGTGGCTTGGGGTGCTTGTCTCTAGTACCTTGTAAGTTCTTGGGTTTGTGGGCGTTGAGAGGTCTCAGATTTTTGTGTTTCACTGAAGCTGGTGGGATTTACTGAGCTGCAGGAGTTTTAGTCTCTCATGCATCCCAAGGGAAGGTATGAGGGCAACTCCCCCAGTGTTCCCCTGCTGAGGTTTTTTGTGACTTTGTTTTTCTGCTGCTTGTTTCAGGCTCTCAAAGCCTGAATTCAATCCTTTGGGTATAAAAGCCCTCAAGCGCGTGTGTGTGTTTGTGTGCACATACTTAGTCATGTATTTACACGTGCACAGGAAACTGGGTGTCAGTATGTGTAAATGCACACCATGTCTACAGCTTTTTTTAATCACTCTTACAACACTGTAATGAATGCAAAATACTCTGTTTGCCTGTGAAGTATCAAGCAATATCCTGTTTTCCTGAGCTGGACATCTCATCAAAGGATAAGGTAATTTATTTATTTATTCTCCCTTTCTAAGTGTAAATTATTTCCTCTGATAGGATAGTATAGAATGCTTTGGTGTTCTGCCTCTTTAAAAATGCTATAAACTCAAATGTTAAGGTGAAATTTCGAGAGAGAGAGGAAGGTAGGACAGGGGACAGAAGAGTGAAATAAGCATTAGCAATTGCTGGCTTGCTTGTGAGCGCAAAGGGAGATGGCGCATTCTAGTGGAAATGATAGTGCTTGTACCCTCTTGAGTGGGCTTCAGGCTGGTGCCTGGATCTATGTGTGCTCTGCATTGAACCATGCTGGCTTCAGCTGATTGCTGCAGGGACCTAATTGCAGAGTTTGTGGGTGAGCACAATAGAAAAACACGTTAGAGGTCTTGTTTCTGTTCGTTTCACCTTTCCTAGTTTAGGACCTTGTACTAGTGGCAGATGTACAAGTCTTGACAAAAATGTTGTAGGATAAGCCTTTAAATCACATGCGCTTCTGTGAGGTGGGACTGGCAACCATCCAGCCCTTTTTGGGGTCATGTCAACATGTTTGTACGTTGCGTAGGAGAACGAATTTCAGTGGGATTGCTTAGGCGTTACTGCAATGCAAATATTGAATTACAATTACGCTAACAAGCACAAAAATGCAATAGATGCTCTTTCACTTGAAATTGGAGCTCAGCAGAGCTCCTGTCTTCAGCATGCACATCACGCAACCACTATAGCAGTACAACCTTTCTGTGGAGAGAAGAGGGAAAATGAATATTCAGCAATTGTTTTAGTTAAGTTGAGGCTACTGTGGTCTCTGTTCTTTCTCTCTGGCTTATTCTTTGAAATGCAAATTTTTAAAAAGAGGAGAAATCAAGACATGACAGTCAATCTCTTTCTCCAGGGTAGGAGGAACTTTTAAAACATAAATTTTTAAACCTCTGTTCTCTTTAAGACTTTTTTTCTATGGAAACACTGATATTATTTGTGGGGGAAGGGTGTGCAGAAGTATGCACGTTATCTGGAAACAAATCAGCTGAACTAGGATCAGAGCAACACTTACTAGCTATAGGTAGGAAGACATCTAGTCTTTCTCCTATCACCTCAGTGACTGCTCAAAGTTACCTTTCCTCAGAGAAACTCCAGCCAGTCGCCAAAACACTTCACCTTGTTGTCAGCCTAAATAAGTGCACTCACAGTCTTGAGTTTAGTCCTTCCACTATTCTGTCCCGCCAGGTTGTTGACCCTAGTAGGGGACAAATCCCTAGCAAAAACTGATAGTTTCTGCTCAGTGCTGTCTTTCCCCGTTGGGCCCATCGGCAATGGAGGCGAAGCCCAAACCCGGGGGCAGGGAGCCTTGCCGGGGTGCGTGGCCGGGGCAGCTCCCCACAGTCGGGCTGTGCGTGGGCGAGCTGCGTCCAGCGTGGGCTCACGCAGCAAAGACGACGCGGGCAAGCGCTTGGGCGTTTGCTGCCAGAGCGACCACACGTGTCCTCTCCTCTTCTGGTGCTGTGCTTGCTCTTTCTGCGCCCCTTGCCTGTGGATGGTGTGGATAGCTGATGAGTATAGGCCAGTATTTCTCCAATTTTTTTTTTTTTGTCAGCCTCCTAAATGTGTATTTTACTCATCTTAAACTAGATTCAGGCACACTGTCTCTTCTGTTCCTGGCTGTGCTGTGTTTGCGTGGTTCACCTGGCCTTGCTCTTTGGTATCCCACAGTGAATAACCTTGCTCCGTCAGAGGAGATGCTCAACTGTTAGCAGCTTCTCTCAGCTTGTTGGTTTCAAAATGACTTGTGGTCACTTCTAGGAAGGCATTTAAGAAAAATGCATGCATGATGGTTTTGGTTCTTTCGCTGATGAATACAAATCCTTATTGTAGCTAAAAGGGAAAGCAGTAGATGTCTGAAAGTGGACATTTGCTGAACTCTTTTTGACTTGTCTTTCATAATCCCAGGGTGCTTTACGAAGAAGAAATAGATATGAAAACTTGGTCCTTTGTCTCTTTCTGTCTGATTAGTTTACCCTTATCAGTGAATGTTGTTTAAAACTGCGTGACATCTGTTCTTACCTATAAACTTACACTGAAGAGGATGAAGTTTATGTTATTCTTATCCCAGAGATGCCAGGAGATGTCCATAAGATTATATAAAACATGATAATTGCACTTATTAGTACTGACCTAATCAGTATTAGAACTAATCAATCAACTTTCAGTAATGTATTACACAAAGGGACTCCAATTTGTCACAATCTGTCTTTCTGAAAGACAAAAAATGTGCAAGAGTTTTCTTTCACAACGTATAGAAAATAAGGTCCAAAATGGTGGTTAAAGCAGTCCATTTTGTCTGGACTAGCATTGCCTGGAGTATTGTGATAGAGACTAAAGATTCATTAGTCACTAAAAATGTCTTGAGACCCTCTGTCTTGAAAAGAGATTCTTTGTTTATGGGGGGAAAATGGCCACGCTGGATGTGCGTGTGTGGAGGTTGCGCTGGTAAGAGTCGCTACTGGTTCTGGGTGTTGGGGAACAAGATGCTGTTCTACCCAAGGCCAGCCTGATGTAAAGCAAAATGTTCCTTAAAAAGAAGTATTTTACGGTAGATTCTCAGTGTGATAACATTGGTACTGGAAAACAAATATATAGGCTGTTGCATAGTCTGCTGTCAGGGAAAAGGAGAGAGCGGGAGTGTGAGGAGAGATGTGTATCTTCAGGTATTGTGTCCAGCACTACAGCGATGTTCTCTGAAGCGCTATAGATCCAAGGGAATGTCATGAACGGTGTTAGCAACTCAGGAGAATAAGCTTCTTCAAACAAGACAGCCAAACTTTATTGCAGGAGAATACAAACCCAATGGGCCTGAAATCTTTTACCCGAAAATGTATTAGTGAGGGGGAAGAAAGGAAGGCAGGGAATTAGATGGCTATTTTCTGGTGTGCATACAGGCCACGAGTCTTTTTTATCCTATGTGAGCTGAACCATACTGTTTTGCTAGAACATAAAACAGAGTCATAAAACTGGGTTTCCAGCGTGGCCTTGTGACCTTGGTCGGGTTATATGCTACTGGTCCTCCAAAGCACAGCTTTAGAGGAAGGAAAGGATTTGGAAAGGCAAATGGAGACTTTGCTCTTGTGAAGAAGTTTCTATTTCCAAAATGTCCCTTTCTACAGCATCCAGAAGAAACCCTGAAACAGGTGGCTGGAGTGTCCATCCTTCTGCTGGGTGTACAGGCACAGTGAGTCGAGGCAAAGTGCTGCGGTGATTTAGCCGCCTTAGCTGCAATCATCCATCCACTCAGCCACCAAAAGGACATTTCTGCTTCTGGATTTGGCAGAGCCTGTATCTGTCTCTTTCTCCCGAGAAGCAGGGGACTGAAGGCTTTGTCCCTGCCTGTCCCTGGAGTTTCCTTCTGTTGTGTTTCTGAATTGTCCACCTTTCCTTCCCTAATGGCAAGGTCCATTTAGACGTAAGCATGGCCTAGGTATCGCACCACAGAAATCAAACCAGGAGCCATCTCCAATGCTTGTAGGCAAGAGCCAGCACAGAACTGGTGAACTGATAATGATAGAAAGCAGAATTCTTGTTCTGTCATTAAAACTGTGATTAAGGATTTCAGCCCAAATCTTTTTGGGCAATTATGCAGAAATTTGCTTATTCGGTCTATCGCCCAGACTTCCAGGCACACACCAGCAGCCAATTTGTACCTCGTGCCAATTAGCATGGTGAAGTTTATCCTGTTGGAGCCTGCCACCAGAGGAATTCTATGCCTCTCCAAATCTATTTAACAGTCATACAAAAGGAACCCAGGGTACTGGGTTCATCTGCCATCCACACTTGTCTTAAGTTGTTTGAGAGATTAACGTATGTTTTATTGCCCACGCTGGAGGGCCTGCAGTGATCTAAGCTTTTTAAAGGTACATTTAAAAAAAAAAAAAAGGAAAATAACAGGAACTGCTGTTGGGAAATAGGCATGAAGACAGCTGTCTCCACATAAAAGCAAAGGGGTGTAGGACTGAAGTCTAAGCTAGGAGCGTGTGGTTGCAGTCACTTTTCCATGGATTATAGGTTCTTGCTGCTGTGTTGCTGCTCTCCTGCCCGTGGCTGCCGGGAAGACTGCATGTGCCAAATCTGGGGTTTGCAGCTGAGAGGGCCATCTCTTGGCCTCTGGAGCCAACTACTGTAAGGCGTCAGGGAAATTTAGGCACAGGGAAATTTAGAAGATGGCTAAATTTTTAATTAACCTACTCAGCTAGGTTACTGGAGGTTTGAGACGAGGTCTTTGTTTTGCATATTCTTTTGTTACACTGGGAGACTGGGTGCCTTGCCCTACAGCCAGTATCCTTCTATCAATGTTTGGGGCGGGGCGGGGGGCTCCCTTACATAAGAAAACCCGTTCTTTACACGGCAATGACCTAGAAGAAAGAGACTTTCCTTAAAAATTCAATTCTGCCTTGACACATACGCAGAGCAAGTGGAAACATTTTTCCTGAGGGAACTGAGTGTTAAGTCTTGAGCACAACAGGGCTGCATTCTGACCAGATTTAAATGCTGTTACAGTACTGTACCACTGTGACTATACTGAAGTAGCTGCTACAGAGCCGTATTTAATGCCCAATTATGTAAGGTATAACTAAATGTTTCAAGCCATTATGGAGTTCCTGCAGGGCTTCTAAACTCTCCAAGATGTACAACTACTTTTAAAATCTTCAAGAACTAATATTCTGGGATTTGTGGGGTTTGTGGTGTGGTGGTGTTTTGGTTGATGGTTTTAGTTGTTTGTTTTGGGTGGGTTTTTTAAACAGCTGTAGAATGGCTGCAAGTAGGTTAACAAGAGTTAGTCTCCCATGAATTTCTACCCGTATTACAGAAGAGAAGGAACCCAAAGTTTCTTGGCAGTACTTTGCAATGCCGTTAGTTTCCCTTTCAGACTTCAGGAGCCATTCAAAAGCCTATGGGCATTCTAGCAGCAGTTGTACAATGCTGGTAGTAAAAGTCACGTAAGCCTTAGTTTGAGTATACGGTGAGCAGCATCTAGAAAGGTGTCATTCTTTCTACTTGGGTTGGTAAGCCTGCAATCCTGTCCTGAACTATTTTGCACTTGGTAGTTATCGCCCATTTGCCATGATTCTCTCCTTGGTGCAAGGTGGAGGAGCTTCTCCTGAGCCTTTCAAATTCAGCTGTGCAGAGAACCGAAGACTTGCTTGGGGTTTGACTCAGAATTCAGGTTTGGCTCAGTGCTTGCCCATGCTTTCAAGGTCTGTCTAGTGCTTTGGCCACAAAACCAGGACTCGGGGAAAAAAAACTGCACTAGTTGGCTTCTCATGTAAATTTGTTGAATTTCCCTGGATGTTTGGACAATGTTCTGATTTCTAAAATTCTGTATCAAAACCAAAATTACATAAATGCCTAAGCAGTCTTTTTAATAACATTGGAACAAAATTGTTCCCTTTTTTTCTGAAAGTTTCCAAGATATTTGCTTTTTAGCCTTTTTTTGAAATGAAACCATACTTCGAAGTCCAGGGTTTTCCTCAGGGAGAGGGAAGCTCCTTTTTCAATTGGCTCCACAGAGAATGATCCTCTTGGAGCCTTGGAACCAACTCCCTCTTGTCACAGATGCAGACATAAAAGCAAAATTGGTAGAGAGAAATTCATCATTTCATGGTCCTCTAATTATTAAAGGAAATCTCCTCTGTCCCCTCCAGCCGCTTCCCCAAACTTACTGAAATTAAAGCTCTTTGTAAGTAGAGTCTTGGATATCAAGTCTTCAGTTTGCTCACCTTTTCTCTCTGTGCCATGGCCGGAGCAGCAGGGCTGGGGGAGGTGAAGGCATGCAACATTTTGAACCATTTTTAGGCTGTGGCTCTAGACTCTGCTCCTTATTGCTCTCTGGAAAGCTTTTTGCAGGTTCATAAATGACAGGTCGTGAGCCAAAAGCACAAGCATACTTGGCCAACATACAGAGGGTCTTGAAAGCAGCGTTCTTGAAAAATGATTCATTGTACTTCTAACACTTATCACATCCCAAGTAGTAGCGTGCCATCATGACTTTCCCTTCTTAGCACCTATTAAAGAGAATCCCTGGGCTAATCCTTCAGAGATAATGAGCAGAATGATGGTAGTCATAGAAACTCCTGCTTAAGTATCTCTGTTTTGCACAAACTCCAGCATATGACTAATTATGCAAGTGATGGAAATCTGTTTTAGCCCTTTATGAAGCACTGCCATTTTATTAGCTCTAAGCAAGTTTGTTGTTCAAAAATTATATAACTACATCTGTTCTTTAGCTGGACTTGTTGGTAGTGAAATTAAGGGGAATTTCTAAATGCAGTGCTTGCCATCTATTGGTAAAGGGCCTCTTGAATAAACCTTATTCAAGGACAAAAAATAATTGAGGTGGCCATAGAAATAGGTGCCTCATACATGTACCCATTCTATCATAAATAGGCTCTGTTTAAATGGGTCTTGAATTCAGTGCATTGGGTTTAAAACTGCTTTTTCCAGTGAGGGTTCAGATCTGTTGCTCTGAGAGCTGTAGATTTTCTGGTCATGTGTCCTTGTAGCTTCAGGCTGGGAGAATGTACTGATCACACCTGCCAGATTATGCAAATGTTAGTTTACCCCAAGTAGCATCCTCTAACTTGATGATTGGGCATGTTTAATGAGCCCTTTGCCTACAAGAACTTTAGACTTTTTGGGCTCTTGCTAAGTTTGTCTAGTTTAAATTCTCTTGCATAGCCCAGTACAGCCGACAGACTACTAAGTGCAGTTTAATTCCAGTCTCCCAGTGCCAGCTCAAAGGAGACATCAGCAAACTGGAAAGAGCCCAGTAGAGCATGGCTAAAGTGGCCGGGGGCCATAGCATGGGATGTACAGGGAGAAGCTGAGGGAAAGAGGCTAGCTCAGGCTGCAAAAGAGAAGTTAAGGAAGAGGCTAATTGCCACCTCCCAGTGCCTGATAGGGTCATTGTAGAGGAGATGCAGCCAGGCTCTTCTCAAGGGTGCAGAGCAAAAGAACAAGAAGCAATTGTCACAAATTGCAGAAGGGAAAAATTTGTTTGGAGGTAACCACTTCTATTGTGAGGAACTTCTTAAGCATGGGAACAAGTGGTCGGAGGGCTCTCAGTCCCTGGGAACTTTCAAAACTCAACTAAACCAAGCCCTGCACAACCTGGTCTGACTTTGAAATTAGCCTTGCTTTGAATAGGAGGTTGAACTACAAGATCTCCAAAGGACTAGCATGTATTTTTCTGTGACTGTAAAAATGAGGCAAGGAACAAGGAAGTTACTTAAGGTCACACAACAAAACTTACGTCCAAGTCGGGAAAAGAGAACACGAATCCCCTAATTTCACACCATTGTTGCACTGAGTAGCCTGTACTGCTTTTCTAGCATAACAATATTTCCCTGATGAGCCTTACTTCGGAGCATTGATGATCTAATTCAACAAACAGCATTTTGTTCTCTCTTGTAAAAGTAAATAAGGGGGTGGGGAAGAATATTTAAACTTTGCTGCTTCAAGAGTATCTTAAAGAAGTGATGGCTTTCCCTATGGCTGTTGTGGAACTGTGTCTCTGTTGAGTAGGAGCCCCCCTATGTTTTAAGAGGATCTTCCTTTTCTCCAAAGACATTTTTCTTCAGACACAGTAATGGTTAAGGTGCATCTGCATTCCTGAAAATTACATTCCAAAACAGAAATAGTAAGTATATTCAAATGCTAATATTTACTGATGTGATCCATATTTTGGTTACGTCTAATGATGCCATGGAAGTTTTTATTAGCAGACAGGAAATCTTTCTTTTTTCTGTGGTTCATGAGGTGGCTGGTGTTATCTCAACTGTTGTTCCTGAATTTTAGTCTGAATGGGGTCTTCTAGCTGTCAATGTAAATTGAAACAAAGTGTTGGGTGGTATGTGTGGGGTATATTTTTTACTGCACTAAAATATTTCATGAAATACAGCCCTATGAATCCGGGTTAGTAATTATGAGTGTTATTAAAATTTATGAAGACATCTGGTGATAAAGCTGCAACATCTCTAAGTCTTGGGGGGGGGGGGGGGGGGGGGGGGGCTGGGGAAGAATCTAACAAAACCCCACCTGTACTGACTTTATTAATAAATTTTTATTATCAGGTTCCTGCAGATGTTTCTCATAAACTACATTTACTGAATTCTCCCTTCACCTATAATACAAAGTGTGTGTGTCTACCGCTGCCCAACCCCTTTAGGTGCCATAATAATTCTTACCCAACCATCTGTGCTGATCAGCCTTAGGAAATCTAACACAGGTTTGCTTTCTCCACCTTGGCAGAGCCTTTGGCTGCACTACAGTGTACTCTAAAATAAAATAAAAATAAAGCATAAATTCTACAGATTAAAAGAAACTAAGAAAGACATAAGTAACTTGCTTATTGGCTATGGCTCTGTGGTCCGGCTGCAACCCTTGCAGCATTTGCTTGTCTCTAGCAAAGGTCTCGGCCCTGGAAAGGGAGCGATACCATGCACTGCTGTAAGCCTGTTGGCGAGGGAGGAGGCGGCAAATCTGGCTCTTGCCTCTTGTGCAAGACCAAGGAGGGGCCAGACCTCTCTGTCTCTCAACATGCTCTCCCCACTCCAGCTCTTGAGATGCCACGTAAGGTCAGCACACTTGCTTGGTTGCAGGGCTTTGAGCTTTCTGCAGCATTTAGAAATCTGACAACTTTAGGCTTTCTGAAGGGATCCACTGCACCTTGGGCCCCATCCTCCTGCAAGCACTTTTGCAGCAGCTTAACTCTTTAGTTAAGAAGACCCAGTCCTTAAAATCTTTGAACAATTGTAGCTTGCAAGAATGCTAAATTTCTCCCCAGGACCACCATTCCAGCAGCTGGAAGGCACTCCGAAATGCCTTCTTGCAGGAAGGGTATACTCTGCACAGAGCATAAGCTTTTGGGCTGAGACATGGGGCAGCTAGCTTGGATAACATCACTGAGTACAGCAGCTTTAAAGGTTATTCAAGATCACTTTTTTCATTGCTTTGTCTTCTCTGAAACTGTTTAGGATGAAGTCTTCCCTTCTGTGGATCTAAGCACCATGCGGTGACCCAGAGCTTACTGACCTCATGGTTTTACTGCAGGGTAAATACTAGAGAAATGGCAGGTATAAGCTGTGAAGTTTAAAAAGCTAGACACAGCTGCATGGTGTCTAAAGTAAGCTTTCTCTTGGTGTCAAGATTGAGGGCAGGGCTTGATTTTTTTTTTTTTTTTAAATCCCCCACAGATGATTTCAATAAAATTGAATCCTGAAGGTGAAAGTGGTGTGGGTTTTTTTTTAAATATTTTTTAAAATTATTTTAATTATTTTTGTTTCATTTCTCAAAGGGAGGTGTGTGTGTGTTTTCAGTTATCCCAGTTTACTGGGACGGGCTGAACTGCACCCATGGCATCTATGAAATCCTAATGCTGAGTTGTTTTAATGACATGCATAATCACTTTAACGCTTAGACAAATACAAATTAGGGGAAACGGATCTAAGCCTGCTCTTTCATGGGGAACAGCCCTTCATTATGGAGCAAACTCCTTCAGGATCAACTCAGTCAAACCTAGATAAGATACATGGGGGCAACCATACCGAAAAAGAACTTTCTAATGGACCTTATCGGCTGCTGAGAAGTTCTCATCGAGGTACAGCCTGTTCCCTCCGAGAGGGCAGGGAATGGGAGATAAAACCACCGTGCTGCCCCGCTGAGCGTGGGGACTCAGCTGAGTACGGGCACTGACTCTCGCCTCCTCTGGAGGGCTGTGGGCTAAAAGAGCTGTTGAGATTTGGCGTGAAGATGTCTGCAAAATTAACTTGTCTGCTTGGTGGATGACAGTATCCTTGTTTGCCACAGCCCGGCTCTGTTGGTGAAATGCTCGGGAGATTCTTCTGTAATCGCTTCAGTTTGAGATGGCAAAAGAGCGAGCAGGTCTGAGCTGAGGCTGTGCAGAGGTGTCCTTCTCTGGAGATACCTATATCCATACCTTACTCCAAGCGCTGACCACTGTGCCTGTCTCTGCCTCTCCTCTACTGCTAGAGGTTACCATCCTCTTTGCTCTCCTGGACTGGCTCATAATGTGAACTTCTATCAGGCAAAATCAGCTGGGTTAGGCTAAACTTAGGCTCAGCTCCTCTGAGCTGCTTAATTGCCTTGGATGTTTAACCGCCTCATTAGGTGTTTGCTATCCATCAACCAGCTACCCAGCTGGCACCTAATCTGCTACTGCTGAGCACTGACAGAGCCACCTCTGCTGTGGTTATCAGCAGTTTTAGCACTAGCACAATCTCTGAAGACCTCAGCTGGGGTTTTAAAACCACCACCACTGCCCATCCCCCCAGATTATGACAGTGGTGTCCCCAGAGAAAGTGAAAACAAAAGGTGGTCAGCCAGACCCCCAGCTTCTCTTGGGGGGCTTATAGGAAAGGTTATGTCCAAACTACCATGCTGACTAGGATGAGATGCTTCTGCTGTCTTCCCCCCCCCGCAAGTGGATGCCCTAATCCCATGTCCAGCAGTGACCTGCCTTTCCTCTGACGGCACAAAACAACTTCTGACTAGCACTTAAATGCCCTTCTCTGATCATTAGAGGGATCAAAGTTATGTTTAGGCTGTTGACAGTACACTGAGGTCCCCAGTGAAGGAAAAAAATCAAAATAATGTTGCTGCCTTATCTCTAAACTGTACCTGGAAGCACAATGTGAGGCCCGCATCCATTGAAAGCCAAAATTTACTAGTGGTCCAGCTCCACTGCTGAAGGACAAGAGAGGAATTCAGGTACAGAACTTAATTCCTTCAATCCTCATTCTCTCTTAAATGTTTTCATAATAAAGATAAGGACGTGTAAAGGAACAAAACGGAGCCAAAATGTTTTGAAGTCTTAACTCTCTGGTAGCATGTCTATTAGTTGATGCCCAACTGATAAGTGAGGTAACTTCTGAACTGCGCTTCATTAGTTGTAGGGAAGCACCTGAAACTTAGTAATTTATACCTTGGCTCTTTAAGATAATGTTTCTGAACGCTGGAAGGAAAAGCACGTTTTTTTATCCCAGGCTTTTTATTATAAGCCTTTCATTTTCACATGTGTGACAACCTGTTGATGGAATAATCCCTGATTACAATAAGCAGGAGTGTTTTGTAACTAGACTCACTGGCTGGTAGTTTTTTGTGGGGTTTTGTTTGGTTTTAATTAGTTCTAGAGGTACAACACCAAACCCTGGCTTGCTTGCTTAGGGAAAAAAAACCCAAAACAACAGGATATTGGACTGGAGGAGTCCACTTTAATAGTGGTCTTTGCCCTTCAGAAAGTTGATACTGGGTATTATCTGGGATATAGTATTTAGCATCTGCTGTTAGTATCATCCTGTGTGATGATGTAGCAGTAATCTTGAATGCTCAGGCAGTCGCAGAATGCCCAGTGACATGTACCAGACAGTCTCTATTGGGATTAATCTAAACAACAGGAACAGCTTAGAGAAAATTGGGAAACCCAAGTCACGAGCCTTAGGCTAACTTTTGCTGAGGATTCTCTCCCTATGTAGCTAGGGAGTACTTGTGACTGCAATATGTTTGTAAAAAATTGGCTAGTTGTAAGCTGCACTGTCTATTTTTTTTTTTTTTAAATAAATTCCTTTTCTCTCAGCCTAACAATGAGGACAGATCTTTGCAGCAAGGAACTGGGAGTGCACAAAGTCTGAGATGGTTCAAACATCTTGGTATTCCCTTTGCAGCTTGGCTTGATTGCAAGATTTACACAGGAGTGTAGGACTTTGCTATACTTAATGAGTTTTGGAAAAGCAGGCTGTGCGCAAGAACAGCCTGGAAAGGTTATGTAGCTGACATTTCAGGAGGCAGCAAATAACACAAGTTGATAATGTCAAGGAGCTGGCGCAAACAGGCTACAGGTGGGTCCCAGATAAATGCTGCAATAACTGGCAACTTCGATTTAAAAATTATGTTTTGGGTAGCAGTATTATTTCCTGTTTGCCTGTGAGACTGTATTGGGTTTGCATGGCCAGGTTTTGGTAGCAGGGGGGGCTATAGGGGTGGCTTCTGCAAGAAGATGCCAGAAGCTTCCCCCATGTCCAAGGGGGCTCCAAGTCAGACCCGCTGCTGGCCAAGGCCGAGCCCATCAGCGACGGTGATAGCACCTCTGGGATAATGTATTTAACAAAAGGGAAAAGTTGCTGCACAACAAAAACTGCAGCCGGAGAGAGGAGTGAGAACATGTAAGAGAAACAACCCTGCAGACCCCCAGGTCAGTGCAGAAGGAGGGGGAGGAGGTGCTCCAGGCGCCGGAGCAGAGATTCCCCTGCAGCCCGTGGGGAAGACCATGGTGAGGCAGGCTGTCCCCCTGCAGCCCAGGGAGGTCCACGGTGGAGCAGATATCCACCTGCAGCCCGGGGAGGACCCCACGCCGGAGCAGGTGGGTTCCCGAAGGAGGCTGTGACCCCGTGGGAAGCCCGCGCTGGAGCAGGCTCTTGGCAGGACCTGCAGATCTGTGGAGAGAAGAGCCCACGCTGGAGCAGGTTTTCTGGCAGGAGTTGTGACCCCGCGGGGGACCCACGCTGGAGCAGTCTGTGCCTGAAGGACTGCACGCTGTGGAAGGGACCCACGCTGGAGCAGTTCATGAAGAACTGCAGCCCGTGGGAAGGACCCACGTTGGAGAAGTTCTTTGAGGACTGTCTCCTGGGGGAGGGACCCCACGCTGGAGCAGGGGAAGAGTGTGAGGAGTCCTGCCCCTGAGGAGGAAGGAGCAGCAGAGACAAGGTGTGATGAACTGACCCCAACCCCCATTCCCCATCCCCCTGCGCTGGTGGAGGGGAGGAGGTAGAGAAAATCAGGAGTAAAGTTAAGCACAGGAAGAAGGGAAGGGTGGGGGGAAGGTGTTTTAAGAATTGGTTTTTATTTTCTCATTATCCTATTCTGATTTGATTTGTAATAAATCAGACTAATCTCCCCAAGTTGAGTCTGTTTTGCCCGTGACAGTAACTGGTTGAGTGATCTCTCCCTGTCCTTATCTCGACCCACAAGCTCTTTGTTATATTTTCTCTCCCCTGTCCAGCTGAGGGGGGGAGTGATAGAATGGCTTTGGTGGGCACCTGGCATCAGAAACATCAGACAGGGATGGTGATATTTTACATATGACATTTTTCTTTCTAGCTCTTTTCAGGGCTTGTAAAGATCTTCCTCGAGGACAGCCTGTGTTCCCTTCCCTCCTGCGTTTGTGAGCAGGATTTGCTTGCAGAATACAGGCACGGTCTTTAGGCTCCTAACCTCCCCTCCAGTACTTGTGCTGACCCCACACAGATACCTGCTCTTACTTGTGAAATGAAGAAGGTGCAGTGCTATCCAGAATACACCATCTCATTGAATGCTTGTGCTATAGTGTATAGCAGAGCAGCTAGCACATATGATTAAACATGGTCAACACCAGTACATAAAGCTGGCTGGAAAAAAGAGCCCTGATAAGGATCCAGTGCTATGAAAGTCTGACAGACATCGCTTTTCTATGCTATACCATAGGATTCTGTGTTCAGCATGTAATTTTGGTCTTGAAAAGTGGTAGCTGAAAACTTGCAGCCTTTGATATAACTGAACTCAGATATTTGGGGATAATTCTATCAGTGCACAGTGAATTCCTGCCTGCCTACCCATCGCATCCAAATGTATTTCCTAGAAGCTGCTAGAGATGAGGTAGGGCAGGAGACTTAATCAACAAAAGCGACGGATGGAAGGTGTGCATTCATAAAAGGCGATCTCACCGTAGTGGGTCAGAGTTATGCCCCCTCAGAGCCAGACACGATTACCTTCTGAATGCCTGTAGCAAGGAGGTGATACTGCCTCACCTTCACGGGGCACCCATTGTGGGCTGTGTTTGGTTCCAGACCTCCAAAGATCTGCAGTCATTGTGTCCTGATGGCAAATGTCCCATGAGATTCCATCAGAAAAGGCCCCCTTACTTTCAGATCCCGGGGATGCTGATTTTCTCAAAGTTGCAATTGATACTAGCCATTCTGACTAATCCTTTGCTTTTGTCCTGTGGTAAAAGTTGCTATCAAGTTTTGAAGGTTATGACTCGGTAATTGGAGCCACCAGTTTTTGTAATTGACTTCAAGCGCAGTAGATGATAGAGATCACTTTTTATTATGTCAGTACTTGTAATTGCAAAGCTTGACAGTTACTGTATTCATATTGCTATGGCCAAATGCGTTTCCATGACAAAGACAAATTGCTGTGCTTGCGTTTGTAAACCACCTTGTCAGTTAAGCTCACTGTCTTGAATGGATTGTGTGCATATGTGAATGTCAGAAATGTGGACATGGCATCTTTTTGTCTTAAAGAAACAATATATTGATTTCTTTTTTAGTATACTTATAAGCAACATCCTCTCTGATAGGTATGTACCTATATAGCTACTGTGTAAATGCTGTTACGTGTTGCTGGGATGTCAACAGAGCATCCCCTGGCACTCTGTGGGAGAGCGTTCTGGACTCGTGAAAAAGCTGGGCTTTGACTATGAACTTCTGAAAGGAAGAGTTAAATTTCTGTTAAGTGCCACGGCATTGCCAGAAGGCTAGTTTTGATTTTCAATTGCTGCAATTATTTTGTTTATCAGGCATTACGCACAAATGTGACTTTCTGAATATCAGTTAAAAATACAACGGAAAGACGTAAGTCTCACCAAGTGTTGTTTTAACGAGATTCATTGCTTCCCTTCTCTTATAAAGAACAGAAATCACTTTCGTGTGGTATTTGGCTCCCATGATATTGGCTATAGCTGGTGCAGGGCAAGAAAGATGAGCAGCAGAACCCCAGAGATACAGGACTGGGCATCAGGTAACAGGCAGCGTCATCTCATGATCGGACAGTCGCACACAGCAACAAGTGGGTAAAATGTAAGTTTGGCCCCTGACGCTTGCGGATCGATGTATTGGTGTAGGATCTTTATGCATTTCATATGTTTGTTAGCTCTTTTGGAAAGGATTTCCTTGATTCTCAGTGGAGTCATGCATGAAACCCTAACAAGATATCTTCACAGCAAGCAGGCGAGCTAAGCAGGAAGCTCCAGATCAGGAGGAGTTCCTTGGCTAGTGCTAATGGACCCATAAGTCATTAAACAACATGCCAAAAGGGCCTTTTGGCAGACTTGCCCTTTTTCCTTTCTTGGTATGTGGTCAGTCCCTTCCATCTAGGCATGAGGTGGCATAAACTCACATTCTGCAATCAGTGCTTCAGTTAAAGCCTTACACCATTGGCTCTTTGAGAGCTGTTGATGTTGCTATGACAAAAGCCTACAACACTTGAACCAATATTGGTGTGTTTATGCGTTTTGTGGGATAACCTCTTGTTTTAGCCAGTGTGCGCAACTGTCTGTTTAGGAGTATACAAAAGAAAACGGCTAAAGCGAATGTGACGTGGCTTTCTTGATAGGTGTTGTGCACTGTGCAGACTGTGCCTCAAGCTCTGCTGGCTCACACAGTTTGTCACCTGAAGCAGTTCTGCCCTCTTGGCCAACCTTTGATGTTAGAGCTCTGGCCTAGTGAGCTCCTAACGACTTTTTCCCCTTTTTTGCTCACTGGTGGATATCTTGTGATTTGCTGTGTGTTCTGGGGAAGGTCCTCAGCCCAGATACTCTGCCCCATCTGGACCAAGCAACTGAAGAACTGAGTTTCTCTACTTTCATGGAGTCTTCTCCTGTCCTGTGTCCTTCCCTTAGCTAGAGGGGTTAGGTTAGGCACTTGGAGATTTTAATTGCAGAACTGCATTGTTGGATGACCACTTAAATCATGGATACTGGCCTAACTTAGCCTTACTGGTGATTGTGAAAACTCCTTTTGTCCTGGCATTACAAGGCTTTAGGCACATAGGCAAGGTATGTCAAGGTATATAGCGTAGGTATATATGTGTTAGTTTCCATTTGCTGAAGTTCAAGAACTTTTTCCCAGTGAAAGGAGAGTCTGCCATGGAAGAATTATGTGACTGCTTTTGAAGGAAAAAAAGCCCTCTTGCTCATACAACCAGATCTTTTGCTGCTCTTCAAAACAACCTTTTTTGCTTATTATAGGCACTGATGGCAAGCCATGGTGGTGACTCAGCTAGCACATCATTTGAAATATGGAATAGCAATGACTTAAATAGGTTGTCAAACAAAATAATCTGATTTCTGTGACAGGGCAAAGGGGTTTTTTGTTTGCTTGTTTGTTTTTGCTATCCTAAGTGCCTAGGATACTTGGAAATCATATCCTTGCATCATCTTTATCTGCTCTGGGGTTGAAGACAGGTTGTTGGCTAGCCCTCTAAATATTATGCTCTGCAATTCCTCAGCAAAGCCCACTGCAATAGCTCCTCTTGAAGGTCAGCTTGTTTGTTTGGCCTTTCTGGATCCAAGGCTTTCTGACACCCTTGTTGCTGTGCCGCTTTTTGCAGGAGACTTCCAGTGCTCTGATGGGTGAAGGTGCGTAGCAGCCAGAGACAGGAGAATTTTGACCCAGAGAGGTGGTGAGCAAGGTGGTAACCATGTACAGTCTGGACCTGTATGTATATATTATGGACTGATATGGTTAAAGCTGTTTGGTTTGTTGTTACTAAACAGTATTGAGCCTGTGGGGAGAAACCGGTCCTGTTAGCCTTGATATCTGTATTTTTATCAGCAGTTACCTGAGTATGTTGCATTCCAGCACAAACTTTAATACTCTTCCAGAAGCACAGGTCTGTGCTTGGAAAGATAAGAACATCTATTGTATTTCCAGTCCTTGCTTCCTGCACAGCCAGCATCTAAACGTAGAAGAGCCTCCATTACCCTTGTCTGGACACAGCCAGCTGCACTCCGCTGCCCTGAGTTTGGGAGGGCACGCAGATAAGCATCTAGGAGTTAGATTTCTCCTTTATAGACCACCGTGTCCACGGTGGTATGCTTTGTTGCCTTGTCTTAGTTAGACTGTGGGCCTAGTGCTGCACACATCCTGACTGGCTTGAAGCCCGTGTCCATCTTGGGAAGCGCCTGCCATCGCAATGAGGTTGCTCTTCGGCAGCGAGACAGGAGGGTGCGGGGAAAGCGCACGCGTCTCGTCAGGCGGGTGTATTGGAGGCAGCAGGTATTACAGCTGGACCGGTACCTGGCAACTCATGCAGGACGCTGTGTCCTGTTGCGAGCACTGGGAGAGGTGCAGTGCTGACTTCTGTGTAGTGGAATACTTGAGTTTCGTACCAAGCTAGCGGAAATGGCACCTGTTTAATGTACGCTTGGTTACGGCACCTCAGGGCATCCTGCTGAGCAATAGCTGAGCTTGCGCTCTGACATGCTCCCTCCCATGTTCTTCTGAGACCTCCTCCATCTCCTGGTGTTGGCAGAGACGAGCGGCCTCCCTTCCTCCCAGGAGGAGGTAACCTCACGCAGAGGTTCCCTGCTGATGTGGCCATCTCCTGCTGCCCAGGTCTTCCTTAGCTAGTTGAGGTGGCTGTGTCTGAGCTTTCCGTTTAATGTCCCCTCCGCTCCTCCTTATTGTAAGTCTCTGATCTGCAGTTTGATACCTTTATTCCTATGGGCTGTGGGGAAGGTGATGTTTGTTTCTTTTCTTTTTCTTTTTTTGTTGGAGGTAATGCTTCAAGAACCAGGTTTGATTCCTCGGCTTATGACTCAGTTGAGGAGGCACGAACCTAGATGTGCTTGTCACTACCTTTTTATCCAGATAACAAATATACTTTTCTTTTTTTTTCCATGTTTGTTTGTAAAGAGTCTGCTGTTACAGCTGTGAAACTCTTTTCAGTCTTAATATCTGAATAGTTCTCCATGAATGACATGATGATAACATGGAAAATGCTGCCTCCTCCTGAAATAGCATAGTTGAATCAGAACTTAAAGGTCGCAGGAACATAACCAGATGACATTTCAGTGCTTTGCCACACGGTATAATTTCAGCATTAGAAATGACACAAGTAGAACTGACCATCTTCCAGCAGAAGATAACTGCACAGGCAGGACACCCTACACAACTCCTCCTCTTTATATTTACTGTAACCAGTTTGCATTAGTCATTTATGTTTGATTAAGTAGTTAATCAGTTCTGGAACTATTTGTACTTCTGAGTCCTCATTGACCATCATGCAGGACACCTTCAAGGTCCCTTAACATGCCCCTGTTCCAAGAGAACTGTTGCTTGGTGGTAGTTTTGTTCGGGCACACGACAATGTTTGTTGCAGATGTTTCTGAAATGATGTTGAAATGCCCTGTGGCCCGGGAACTGTCAGCTGCGTGAAGGACACAAGTGGTGTGGGAGCTGGCTGCCCTGGGACACGGCGGGTCACGGACAGGGAGCAGGCTGGGCTGCACTGCTTTGCATGGGAAGGTTTGGCAGGATGAACACAAGGGCCAGCGACCATTTTCGTTCCACTGGATCAGCAGTTTCCAAAAGGAAACTATTCCCTTCTAGTCAGCTTTAGTGAACATTACTTCTGCTCTATCAAGTAATGTTTTGAATCAGGATGAGGGAATACTAGATTTGCTCAAACATCTCTTTTTACTTCATAAAATTTGATGGTAGGATTATTTTTCTTTAATGTGGGGAAATGAAAAAATAGCTATCTCTTACAGTTTCCCTGTATAAGAAGTCCATGACCTCCCCCCTCACCCCAACATGATGTTTTGGAGTCTTCTATGAAAAAATAATTGCAAGAGGTTAAAAAAAAAAAAAAAAAAAAAAAAAAAAGAAAGAAAATTGAAAAAAGTTCTAAAGTAAATGCAGGAGCCAAAATTTTAAACAGTCCATTGCTGGATTTGGCTTGTGTAACTTGGGACATTTGACATCCCTTTGTCTTTTCAGAGCTGCTCTTGCTAGTTTCCCCACCTCCAATCCACTCTTACCTGCCTTGCAGAAGAGGCACATGACACAAACATGAAATGAAGTGTTTTGGTTCATTCAATCACGCTGTCTATTTCAGCATCAAGCTGAAAAAACAACCTATTAATTCCACAGTCCTCGGATTTGGTAACCTGCCAAATCCACACTATGCAATGTAAGCCACTGTTCTGCATTGTAATCGCTTAGGAGAGTCCTGGGGGAAGATGTAACTTCAACTGAGAAATGACACTGCTCTTTTTCATGCTCAGAGAAGTCACATCTGCCTCCGAAGTCAAGGGTTTTGAAATGCTCCTGGTAGTGGATCAGTGTCAGCAGCCGATGCAGGGCTGTATTGGGGACTCTTCAGAGAACAGCATCACAGGACACTTGTTAAGCAGTGATTTCTGGCCACTGATTGATGCGTCTGTATTCTGACCTTCAGCTCACAAATAACTGTCTCTTGGCTTTAATCATCTGGGTCAGATTTGGGATGGCAGTGGGATGGGACTAAAGGTCAGTGCTCATTTCTCTATAGCACAGTTGACAGCACAAAATTGGACTCTGTCTGTGCAGGCTTGATAGTAAATCCACAGTTATTTACTCTTAATGTGAGGTGCCTGGGGAGGTCAGTGAGGGGCAAAGCCAGCTCTTTCCTACCCTGACCTCCTCGCTCTGTCCATCAAGAAAAATATGATGCTTGTAGGGGGATGAACTGAGACGGCCTGCTACCCATCCATACTGCCCTCGCTATCTGGTACCAGTATACGTGGCAGGGAGTCACTCACTCCTGCTGACCTACTCTGTTCTCATTTGGCTCAGCATCCTCCTGGTAGCTCCCTTCTTCCTCCCAATCCAGCTTTCTCTCTTCAGGAACTCCTTAACTGAATCCTTTCTGAACCTTGTCCACTTTGGGCTCAGCAATATCCTGAACATTTTATTGGTTCAATTTCAAAGTATCACTGAGCCTGTTCTTTCCCAGAGCAGAACAGAGCTAGGTTTGGCAGTTCCCTACTTCATTCCCAAGCACATGAGAAATGTCCCCTTTGGGTGGTTCTCTGCCTGTCCTTCCTTGTACAGATGTTTTATCACTAGTGTGTCACCGTGGAGGATGACATGCGCTGCAAACCAAGATCTGATTCTCTGATCATAGAAAATCAGAATCTCTGATCATGCAAGTTCTTGAGTGTCAAGGAGCTTGTGCTTTATGCAAAAAACCAAGCTAGCTCCAGCTGAAGCAAGACTTCAGCTAAACTGCTTCCGTCAATTAATGAGCATTGGTTTAAGCACATTTGGATCACCATTGGGGTCTATTTGGTTGTGTGGGATCCTCCCAGAAGTTGTTCCCTCCCATTTCAACACTTACATTTTAGATACGGATCATACTCTATATAGTTTGTGCTCTTACTTGTTGTTCAAGTACTGAGAAAAAATAGTCTTTCAGTTGGAAGCATTACAAGGGCTGGTGGCCTTGGAGGAAAGCGATAGATTGAGTGTGAAAGGCTGAAAAGGGACAGAGGGGCTGAGATGGGGAGGCATGTATATACCCCCTGGAGACAGGGTGTTAGAGCAGTAGGAAAGGACAGGGTTGAAGCCGACTCAGTCAAGATTGTTCTCAACTCTTGAGTAATGAGTGGGCCCAGGTGAAAGTTTGTGCGGGGGCAAACTGCGAGGGGAATATTCTCTTGGAGAAGCAGAAAATTTTCTCTCGGACCGCATTTGGATGGGATGTAAAACATGTAGAGAGTAGAAATGGCTGGCCTGCATGCCTCTCTCCTGACTTTTCCTAACCTCTTTCCTTATGGGAGTTGGGAAGAGATTTCACCCTGGGAAAAGATAGAGCCTTGCCCAGCTCTGCCTTTGCTGAGCAAGGGCAGAGCACTGCTCTAGGTGCTCCTTTAAGGGTAAGAAGCTGAGATAGCAGGGACTGATTTGTTCCTTTATTCATTCCTGAAGCTCAACAATTACTGGTTCTGCTGCCTCTTGGAAATATATGGCATCCCCCTTAAATAAATAGCTAGGACTTAACAATCCAATGGCGAATGTGAGTGGACTTGGCTGAGAAAGGAGATGTGCCTCTTGGTTGTTCCACGGCCCTCTTGAAAGAGCAGAACTGGAGATTTTCATGGGTTGCTTTGCAGCCTTTTATTCTCAGCAGGGGCTGGCTGGAGGACAGCATCGCCCTTCTCCCAGGGCAGACAGCCCTTCCTTTCTCACATCTTACCCAACTGCTTGGTGTCTGCCAAGTGGTGAGAGGAAGGATGGGTCTGTACTAGTTTTGGTGCAGTGGTCATGTTTTGAGGAGAAAAATTGTTCAAATGGTCCTCCAGAGCTTAATACCTCCCGTCTGGCTAAGGCTCTTGGCATATGTCTGAGTGAATAAATCATGGTGAGATACCAGCCCTGATATTCATCTTGAAATAAGGGTTTCTTCTAGTCAATGGAGAAAACTCACAAATTCTCAGAGAAGAGGGAGAGGTGTCATGTTTAGAGGGTATCCAGCTGCTGAGAGAGGGTGGAGGAAGCAAAGACAGGTTTGGAGTGGGACTGCAAAGGTCGTACAAGATTCTCTGTGCTGTAGGAAACGATGACAGACTGTTCTGTTATAGTCACCATAACTTCTTCATCAGGTTAAATAGTTTTAAATATTTTAACATGGGTCCACAAATACATTGGTTAGTAGAAGAATCAAGGGAATGTGAGTGTGTATTTAATGTGAAGAAACTAAAATAACTATTAAGCCTGGATAGAGAGTGTCATGAATTTCAGTGAAACAGAAACATCTTTCCTGGTGAGCTACAGTATGTCTCTGTAGTGGTTGTCACTCTGGGTTGCTAAGGAACTTTGGTTATCTACATTTCTGCCTTTAACATTTGCTTTTATCCTCACACTTCATATGGAGCATTTTTCCTCTGTATTGATGCTGACCTTTTTCTTCCCCCTCATTAGCAGAAGCAACAACTGTGCTACATTTATCAACTGTAAGTCTGTTGCTTCAATGCTTGGGAACTAAAATACAGAAAACCTTTAGTCCTGCTGACACTTAATGATACGGTCATTATGCACAGCACTACAGTGGAGAAAAGTGGTTTCAAAGGGAAGGGAGCTCTGCTTTTGTTATTAGCAGTTGTAATGCGGGCACTTAGAAGAAATAACCTTCTGAGGACAGATAAAATAACGTAATCAAAATTACTGAAGTCACAGAAATCAGTCTCCAAAAGAGATGTCAAGAGGCCTGCTGCCCTCCTTTGAGATGCCACTAGCTTTACCTGTATAATCCCTGACGGATGTCCATCATTTTTACAGCAATAGTGGTGGTTAAGAAGAAATTCAACTAAATGCCTTCCTTTCCCAGACAGACATGGAGTATAATTTATTGATTGCTGTCTCTCTTAATAAAATCCCTCTTTATGTTTGGAGACTGTTCTTCTGTTCCCCTCTTGTTCTTACTCTGGATGTTAAACAAATCCAGCTCTTTCATCCTTTCCTTACAAATCGTATTTCTGAACCTTTGATCATTTCTGTTGCTCTACTCCAGACTCTTCCATTTCTCCCCACACTTCATTAAGTGCAATTTCTCCAAGACTGGACGTGTTATTGTCTGTGCCCAGCCAGTGCTGGGTAGAGGAATAATCACCTCCCTTATCTTGTAAATTATTTTGTCATCTCGTGTACGTAAAATGAATCTACCTTTTTCTTCCAACAACATCATTTTTGTTGATGCCTTTTTGGTTGGGGGGGGGTGTGTGTATATATATATATATATATGCCTGGTGTAGCTCCTGTGCCCACACACTGTAACACCGCAGCCCAGAGGAGCCCTCCCCTTCCTTTTGAGCCCAGTTCATCCCCTTTCCTTCCCACTCTGGTGTGGTATTCTGCACTTCTCAAAATCAGTTCCAGTTTGTTGACTTGAGATTGAGCTTGATAAATAGGAGAAGCACTGTGAATTTTAATCCTGCCCTTAAGCAGGATTAAGATTTGCTCTGCACTCTTTAGAAGCTTATTTGCTAGTCCCTCACTCAAGTCAGTAGCATATAGTAGTTTTAATAGATCTGCCTTTGGCCTTTCTCCTGTCACAGTTAAGGTGACTAATGCATAATTTTACAAGACCTTCTTTTTTTAGATTTATTTACTATAACTTGATGGGAAGAGCAAGCACCATAACCATTGCTGTGGGACCTTTCCCATCCTCCAGAGCTCTTCAAGACTGTTCACAGAGCATGTTAGCTGTCTTCAGAGTAACTCCTGGGTGAATGCCATCTGGCACCTCAAGTAATTGGAGGAGGGAACGCAGGCCAGATGGAGAAAGGAGATGTTATACAATGCATAGGTATCTGGCCAGTATTCTGCTTTCTTGTGAAAACTGAAGCAAAGAGGATATGATAAATTCAGCCTTTTCTGGACGTAATTCCTCCCTTTCGCAAATTTACAATGTTATTGAACTTACTTCAGTGCTCTTTTGCTCCCTAATACTGTCAGCTCCTCCTGTGACTTTTAATGATTTGTCCCCATGGTACCTGTGCCTATGTGAATATTTTAAAGCTGTCATTAATATGTCCTGTATTTTATATTTTCTGCTTAATTCTGTTTAACTTTTTAAATCTCATTTAAAGAGTTCCTTGTGCAGCTAGATGGAGTGTGTGGTTGTACTTTCCTCTTTGTTGGTTTAAGTTGTATCGGCTTTCCTGAGGGTGAATAAATAAGAGCAGAACTACCAACATTGCTCCTTGGTTTCTGTGAAGTTTCCCAGTTTGGCACTTACTTTTATTTAAGCGGCTTTTGGAATCCAATTTGCCACAGACCTTTCCTATTAGTCACAGTCAAATCCAGAACAGTTGCCATTCAGGGAACTTGCTGACACTTGCAGCAGACAGCTTCTGACTTTTGGAAAGCACTCGACAGTCTGCAAACTGTCAGACAACCTTCTCTCTCTGCTTCTCTCCTTCCACTCACTAGCCATGGCAGTAGCCCTTTACAGAAAACCTCGCCATAGGAAGAGATGCCAAAATCTCTCCTACTTTAGCAAAATGCAGTGATGTTGCGCTCCCTAAATTTTCTTTTCTGAATCAATATAAACAAAACAGAAAGTGGTAAAACTGGAAGAAGGAATATTAGGGACTAAAGCTGGCTGAAGAAAAGAACTTGTTCTGATACATCCCAAGGCAAAAAAATTATTAATTCATGCAAGGTGCTTCTTCCTCGAACAGTTGCAGTCAAGTGCCCTTTGGAATGGACAAATATAGCAGCACAAGAAAATGCCAGGTTCGTTGAGCAGTAAGGTGTATGTCTCCTGTCTCTCATCAATCACACAGGGATGCTCGAGAGCCCTCAGAGGAGACTTCAGATCATCTGTGCTTCACCACACTGGAGCTGGACACAGTGCCTGGAGGTCCTGAGGCAGAGCTGAGAGCTGAACTTGTGACTATCTTGGTCCCAAGTCTGCTTTAAGAAGCCTGGGAGCTTTCGCATAGGTTTTTGCTCTTGAATCACTCGCAAAACTACTGTTCCTGTGCCAGGACCGAAACACCTTAAATCCCAGCCGGTGAGCCTGTCCCAGCTCTGAGGCACGGGAGCCTGCAGGATCCATAGCCTTTGAGGAGCACTGAAGCACCAGCTACTCGAGCTGTCAAAAAGTATTTCGGAAATATGTTATCAGTGCTAACCTGCCTCCTCCTGGAATTAGCTATACTCACTGTAGAGTATGTTACAGAAAACATGTTCTTGTGGCTTAGAATGTTTGATAGTGTTTAAAGGGCTCCTGGGAAACCTCTTTCCTCAGAGACAGCAAGGACAACCTGAAAGACTATGTCAAAGTGGGCCAGTAGCATGTATTTCAAAGGAGTGTAGCTGGAACACAGCTCAGATGTATAGCATTTTAATCCTTTTAAACGGCTGTCTTGCTCAGCAGAAATCATAATTCATCATGTGTCTTCAAGCTCAAGCTACGCTTTCTGAGTTGAATGGGGGAGAGATGGATTTATGGATTGAAATCCAAATCCCATTGATATCTGTGGGAATTTTCATTGACTTCAAAAGGGGCAGGGTTTGGTATGCAGCTGAAAGTCGAGGTCCTCCTAAACATTTGCAAGTAATGTGCTCTGAACGTGCCTGTGTCCATCTGAGGTGCACGGCAGCAGTGAGATGCCCGCTGAGAATTTATGGAGCGTGAAGCAACCTCCAGGGTGGAGGGAAAGAGCCACGATTCTGCTGCAGGCTCCACCTGATCCTGGGCACAGCACGGGGTGTTTTTTGTAGTGCTGGGCTTTGGGGAGAGAAGCAGCCTCTCCTTGGCATGATTTCTTGTTCCAGGTCAGTCTAAGGGGGGCTTGTCTCTGTCACTCCAGTGTCACTCTTCACACCCTCTTCTCCCAGCTGTTTGGTTACTGTCACAGAGTTGGTCACCTCTGCTGCCTCTGACACTCGTGTTGTAACTTTACGTTTGCCCTTTACTAACCCTGGGTTACAGCTGTCTGCTTGGTCCCCTCATCAGGAAGACCCTCTCTGTAACTAGCTACCAGCCTGAATTTTTTAAAAAGCGCATTTTCAAGGTATCTTTCATTGAAGTTGTTTTCCTGGTGGGTTAGAACATTTCCTTCAATGAAGTAAGAACTCTTTTCTAAACAAGACAAGTAGTTCTTACAGATTTTAACCATACAGCCTGCTTTATCCCTGCCCCCCTCCCAGTCTCCTTGTACTTTACACTTGAAACAAGCTTCTCCAAATGTATCTACAATAAATAAATAAACATCCAGACTTGCTTTCTTGCCTCAGAAAGTGGAAGTTTCTGGGAAGTTGGCTAAACCAATGAGAAACTGAAATCACAGCAGGATGGAAACAGATTTAGTTTAAACTCCAGGAGCTGCTGTATCTGATGGAAGCTGAATGCTAAGTGAATCATCGTGACTCAGTAAATAGGATAATGGTCTCCCCCTCTGGGATTTCTATTCCTGCCTGAGCAAATAGAAGCCTTGCTAAGCCTGCAGACAAGTGAAACCCAGCCTGCTAAGCCTGCCTTGCAGGAGGGCTGTACCCAAACCTTTCCACCTGCTGCCACGTACAGTAAGTCTAACCTGATCTAATACCATCCCAGTTTGATCTGGATGGTTCAAACACATACTGCACATCTATCCCACGTAAAGCATTCTTTGTCTCGTATGTAGAAGGAGTCTGAAATCCCTGCTCCTGCAGTAGCAGGAACACCACGTGTTACGTGCATGACGGTAGGGATCCCGCGGTGTTGAGGTTCCCTTAGCACAAACAAGTTTAGTTACTCCTGGTGAAAACTGCAGAAACCAGAAACCCACTTCTGTACAATTTGGAGTTGTATTGTTTTAAAGCATGTAGAATCACAGACTCGGAAGAGAGGGAGAGAGAGGAGTTGGTGAGACGGGGGGAATAGCTTAAGAGATTGCGAGACAGAGAGAGCACTCATGCAATGGGGAGAAACCAAAAAGCCATTTCAGGCAGCCAAAGCTGCTGGAAAAGCTCACAACATGCACAGCACCGCAGACAAAAGAGCGGGGGATGTTCCCCTGGCACAGTGGCGGCAAGTCTGCACAGACTGATGGTGTTGCTCCAGCTCTCTTGAGTCACCTCAGAAGGCTGAGACCACTCCAGAAACAATGCGATTTGTGTAGTGCTGTCTCGTGCGCTCCCCTGCTCTCTTGTAGGAAGATGCATCTCCATTTGCCCTACAAAAGGAGGGCTGCATTAGTCCTTTACACCTAAGAAGCGTCCCCTATCCCTTGCTTTCCCTGGGGAGTCAGATATGTGGATAAAGCAGCACCTGAGGGGGGTGAGAAGCCTACCGTCAAGTGGGCTCAAAACCCACCTCAAGTGGGTTTTTTGCTTCATTTTCTGATTCCTGTTTGGCAGACTCCTGCTTGCTGGTCTCTGCCCTCTGGATGTCACTGTTGGGCTCGTTTAGATTCCTCTCTTCACAGGCCTGGCTTAGCTCGTCTTAAGTATGTGATTAAAAAAAGCTTGCGAGAAGTTAGTTTCCCTTCTTCATTGGCCTCGCAGGGCCTCTTGGCTGGAAAATGGGAGAAAGTATCTGTCCAGACCATATTGTGCAAATCATTTTAAAGGGTGATTGCCCTCCCAGGATTGGCTAAAACATACCAAAGGCAAGCACAGCACCATCTGCTCCAGTCAGAACATCCTTGGGTTGTCAGAGCCAGAGTCATCTTGCAAATGCTTCCCCAAGGCTTCCTGCTCCGGGTCCTCTCTGCACAACTCCTCCTAGGCAAAGAGGTGATATTATGAGATAGAACAGCAGTTGCGATGTCTCCGTGTGGCTTTAATAATTTTGTTCTTTTTTTGGTCCCCTCCCTAGAAGCATCTGAGCTGCACAGGGGCAGGATCATGTGTAGTCCAGGTTGTCAGCACTGCAGCTCTGAGCAGGAGAAATCTCACCTTGATGCAAGTCTCTAAAGAGTGGGTAGGAAAAGACATCAAAATCCGGCTCTTCCAAGAGAGTTAAACTTACCACAGCAGCGCCCTTCACGTTTTGCTTTTGTGCTGAAGAAACCAAGCCATGAGGACAGGTATGCTATTGCAGATGGGGAAACCAATTAAAGATCAGACCAAGTGGAAGACAGTGCTGGTTCATGATCCTATGGGGGCGATGGTGAAAACAAAGGGAGATTTAGTGTCTAGAAAACTGTGAGCAGTAGGGGAGCAGAAGATACATTTCAAATCTATGATTCAAAGGCAAGACCTGTCAGGGAAGGTGCCTCATTTGATTCCTTTTTTCTTTCTGTCTTCATAATGCACTTAAAAATTTGAAATACTTTCCTTGGCCAGATTTTCTGCACTGAAGGAGGAGGCTGTGTTTGGAGGAGCCTTTAGTTTGATTACTTCTTTTCTACTTGTGATTTGCTATTTTATCCACAGATTGTAGTAGTTTCTTTAACATTTTTCTTACTGATCCACATCGGAAGATCTCTTGTCTCTCTCTCTCCCTGTGGCATGTTATGGAACTTATGCTCACAGGAGGAGGCAGCCAGCCCTGCCTCTAGTCTTTGTATGTACAAATGGGCAAGCCATTTTGGGGTGAGGAGGAAGGACAGTGAAAAGTTTTGGGAAAGTAGAAGGTTCTCCCAGGACATGCACGTTCTCACCACTTCTTTTTGTTGTTGCTTTTAAGTGTATGAAGTGCAACGATGTGAAATGAACCTACAATCACGTGCTCTTTGCCTAGGCAGCTGCTTTGGGTGGCAGCCTGCAAGGGATGTCAGCCTGCATCTTTGAGCGTGAGGGGAGAGATGCCAAAGAGCTGTCCCAAGCTCCGTAGGCTCTTGCCAGGGCAGATGTGCATGGTCTGGTGGCTCCATAGGGGCTGTAAGGGACAGTTGTCATGATGCCATAAATAGCAGGAACCAGTAACTGTTTTTTCCAGGGTTCCCCTCTGGCCTTGTCCTGCCTCTGGGTCTCCTTTCACTGTAGGATCAAGCCATGGTTTGGTTCTGGTGGTGGGGGCAGCCTGGGAGTCGGGTGGGGGCAGCTGCTTGTGGCAGCTGGATAAATGTTTCCTCGCAGGGAGAAGAAATGAGGAGGCTTAGTCAACCTCAGACCCGAAGGTCGTTCTTACAGCTGGAAACACTCACTTCCAGGCTCTCTACAGCACGATTTCTTATTTTTTAGTTTTGAGTACCCGGTAGAAATACTCTGTGAAACGTGCATTCCTTAACTTACCAGTGTAGAGCTGTTGCCTGCCCGTGGGCACAGTCTCAGCACTGGCAGCGTGGAAGTAACATTGGGTAGACCCTGCTGGTCTCTCCTGGTGTAGTCTTTCCAGCCGGCTCTCAAAACACTCTATGGGAATTCAAGGTACCGTACTAATATGGGAAAAACATAGCTGGGAAAGTATGACAGATAATAAACCAAGGCGACATAAGGACCATTATAGTTTAGAGTAGACACCTATAAATAAACCCATTGTGTTCTTACATTGTCCCATGTGCAGAGACGATTACTGTTGCAAGTAGCCTGTGTGAGGTCATGTTTGTTTGTTCTCTCTTGATTATTTAATGTACCTGCAATTATCTCAGATTTACAGTATTTCTGCTGCTTGTATAAAGTAACACTTCCATTGCTCTCTAGTGTATCGTTGTGTTGCCTTTTTGCTTTACTGGGCTTTAAACTTCTGTATTCCTCAGAGCTTATATATCTCTAGTTTCTTCTGCTCTACCTCATTGTCCTCAACCTGTTGCCTCGTTTTGCTAAAGATATATGAAATGTTTTCATTTTGCATTCTCCAAATCTTCACTGTTATGCTCAAAGGAAATATCAGCTAATTAGCTCTTCCCACCAGCTAACTACCCAATCAGTAAATGTATGAGATCATCTTTCAGCCATGTTTGTTCCAGCGAGGTTCTTTTACATTGAGACCAACAGGTCTTTTTGTTTTTATTGGCATCCTCCTCTTCTCCTGGTTTTGGTCTCCTGCTTGACTCAATGTCAGTGTGACATGTACTTATTCTTTCGTCCATTCAGGGGGGCTATGCAAAGAGATTATTTAAAGGCTCAAAATAAGACAGGCAACAGAACAAGAAAATATTGCAAATAAAGGCGATAGAGATAATTGTCCCCCTTTGCAAATATATATTCATTGTATGCAGGGGGTGGGATCTTCCAGTTTCACTGCCTGCGGTTGCATGCAGAAATAATGATGGATTACATATAATGGTTCTGTGATGATTTTTCACT
Organism: Aquila chrysaetos chrysaetos; assembly: GCF_900496995.4. Classification (NCBI taxonomy): domain Eukaryota; kingdom Metazoa; phylum Chordata; class Aves; order Accipitriformes; family Accipitridae; genus Aquila; species Aquila chrysaetos. The sequence goes on along the minus strand of NC_044016.1, from coordinate 31,322,895 downwards.
TTGTATCCAAATGAGTTCTCATTAAAAGTTTTCTGAGCCCTGGAACTTGGCTTTTTCTTTGTCCAGCTTCTAACATAGGTAGTTTCTAAATGGATTAGAAATCCTTTAAAGGTCAGGGAAATCCTCTTTTTTCACATGGCTAGCTGGTGCTGATGCAATTATTAATTAAACTGTATCATATTCTAGTCATTAGCCACAATGATCAATGATTTCCTCAGAGACAGTTGTTCTATTAAAAATACATCAGTAATAAATGACCTTCTCCGAGGTTCCTGCTGTAAGATGTACCTAGCAGCTCTGAGAAGTACCATTTTAATAACAAATGTGAGTTGTTACAGTTCAAGCTTGAGACAGGGACTTTATCCTCATGTGACTACCAGGGCCGGTGATGGGCTGCTGCCAACGAGTTTGAGAGCGTATTTTGAGCCCTGTGCTCTGCTCCAGGACCACCACCCGTTCACAAAAATAATAACGTGATACTGGGGTTTTGACTAGCATGAAATGCCACTGTCTGCACCATCATTCAGCATTTTCCTTCCCTCATCTCTGAATAATAACTTATTCTTGACAGACTCTGCCCACCAAGGAAAAAAAGGGAGCGATGTGGCCAGATGATACATAGGTTTTGAAAGTGTTGACAACTTTGCCATTCTTCAGTTTCACTCTGATAGGTGGCTGATTGTACAAATATTTCCAAACTCTAATTAGCTTAAAAAAAAAGAAAGTCTGGGAGATTTTTTTTGCTGGAAATGTTTTCAAATATTTAGTGGTTGCATAAAAGGCCCCAACAGGGAGGGGAGTGAAAATGTTGGGATAAATCAACCTCCAGTGCAGATATTTTCAAAATAACTCTATCTTCTACTGAGCAGTATAGGATTATCTTCATCCTCTCACTCCTAAGACTTCCTTACAATGGAAAATGGACTTCTTTAAAGATTTTCTCACCTAAGAGAAATCCCAAACAAAAAATTATAAATATTTTGATCTGCTGGTACATATACAGAGACCAGGACAGTGGAAAGGATAATTGTACTTTGAGATATTTAGTGGTTTTTTAATTCTAATTTAGCAGCAGGAGATGTGCTTCTCTATGATTAATCAGCTCTAAAACCACTAGAAATTAGTGAATAGGGCACAGAAAACATAGAAAGCTACCGGTCATGGATGGTGCTTTGCTAAGCTCAGCTTCATACACATAGTAAAGCAGGGGGAGATGCTTCCTCATTGTCCTATGCTTCCTTCAGCAGGAAAATGCCTACGTGATGAGATTACTGGCTTAAGAGTGCAGGGGAGATCTCATACATAACTTTCACAATATTGCAATCATTACATTTCATTGCTTTCCCCGGTGCACTAAATACTTTATACCAATCCATACCTACAGAAAACACCTTGGGCCTGTATTTTTTTCCAGCAACCTGTGGTGAGACTGTGCCACACGTTTCAGAAAAGTGACTTTCTATAGGCGTGACTGGCAGAAAGATGCTGTCTTGATCTATTTGTGCCTGTACCCATTTAATTCCTGTTCTAGTGATCTGAAAAAGTGAAGCATATTCTATAAGACTCCCGATCTAATTTTCTAACTAATAGTTGATTGGTCCCAGCTGGGTGAATACGAGAAAGAAATGCAGATTTTTTTGGCAGAACACTCACCTCTGTTGCATTACAATGCCCATGATGGGTGGGAAAAGAGAGGACTGTGCATTAAAATCCTGAGTTATGTTGTTTACTGGGAAAAAAGGGAAGAGTTTGAACTAAAAAAAATTATATTTGGGGAGCAAGGGACAAGAGCTCTTAGATAGTAGGCTTCTTATTTGTGTATTCACCCACTAAAATGCAATCAGCAATAAAAAGCTGTTTCTTAAAAAGGCACTCCAGTACAGTTGTTGCAACATAAAATTTTGTTCATTTATTCCAACAGTTTTTAAGAAGCAATTGGTTACGGTTAAACCTGATTAAAGCAAATCTTCACAGATGAGAGTTTGTTTATTTATTGCTAACTCTTTCATAATTAATGGAGTTTCATTTAGTTGAACCAGTGACTCACTCACCCAGGAGAGCGAGAGCCATCGTTCCTGCTGCGTTCTCAGCATCTGGAAAGCACAAAGCCAAGAGGAGAAAACTCGTGCTGGCTAATGCTGAGGCCAGTCCAGCACTGTAGATGAGAATGCTTAAATATATGAATATTTGTGAGCAGAGCAGCCTCTGTGAGGAGGAAGGAAAATCTGTTTAAAATCTGGAATGGAAAAACCCAGTGGCAATCAATCAGTATAGGTAATCAGAAGCAGAGACTTTGTGACCAGGTCCAAATGAGGAAAAAGGAGGTGTAATTTCCTCACCCAATTAAACCTCGGGACAGTCGTATTCAGAAACAAGTGCCACTGCACTAGGTTTTGTGAAGTGTCACACCTTTCTCTCGAAATGAAATAATGATTCATCGATCACAGGGAGAGGAGAAGGATATTACATGTAATCCATTGCTTGGCAATTAATGTGGAGCAGCTGATACTTTTGTAAAGGCTAATCTGGACATTCATTCATCCTAAATGTTCCAAGCTATAAATATTAATCACGGAATAATTTAGTCTGAAAGGGACATCTGGAGGTCATCTGGTCCAAGCGCCTGCTCAAAAGCAGGTCTTTGTCATTAGAACAGGTTGCTCAGGGTCTTGTCCAGTCAAATTCTTATTATCTCCAAAGATAGTGATCCCACCGTCCCTACAATGATTCAGTTTAGTGAACACAAAGCTCAGGAGGGTGAGGGGAAAAAACACACAGACAAACAAAAGGGAGTAAGATAATTGTATGCACTGAGATAATGACAGGACCAAATTACGATTGACATGCTAAAGAGAGAGAGGGGATAGAAAGCTCTTTATCCCGTAACAGCACAGCAGTCAGAACATGTCTTGGACGAGTAAGAGGTACGTGAGGTGCATGGAAATGTTTGTCAAACACTTAGAAGATAGCTGGAAAGAAGAGAGGAACAGACTTTTCTGTGGGTTCGCTATGGATGTAGCAGACGAGCAGGAGAGGAGTACGTTGATCATTGGGGAAAAGCTTTCTAATAATAAAGACTGTGAAACTGGCGTTCTGTCTCAGCGTGGGCTCTCCATCACTGGAAATTTCAAATAAAATGCCAATCTGTCAGGAATGTCTTATGCACAGCTAATCTGAACTTGTTAGTTAGGTGATAGACAAAGTGATTTCCCCTTTCAGCTCCATTTTCCCTGAGTCTGTGATGGAAGAACAAGAACATAGAATTTCTTATAAGGTCTTCTCAAGAGCCATGCCTCAAGGATTAGGAAGTGGAAAGCCAGTCCAGCACTACAGATGTAAATGTGTAACCTAATTACTTGTAAACCAAACCCTATAGACCTGATCTGCATTTGCCAAATTGACTATTTTAAGAGTAAAGAAAGCTCCATTTACATATTTAGCAATGGTTGATGTACCAAAAAGAATATGCTTTGAAATGAAGTTCCCTGAAAGAAGGGTCTACTCAATGAATAAAACATAATTTTTGAGGGTTAGAAAGCTCTGACCATTACCCTATCCTTGCTTTGAAAAAGTTTGTGTCTTTGATCTTATTTATAAAGCTAATATTCTTCAGTGAATGATGAAACATCCTTGGTCTGCATAGGAGCAACTGAGCGAATGGACTGCTAAAGCAATATGGAACATCATTATTCAAATCACTGCACCAAATCCTGCCTTTCTAGTGAGTTAAAGTCATTTTTTTGCTCTCTGTGAATACAGGCAATGATGTTATTTGCACTCCTAGTGAACAAGCACACAGATCGCAAAATAACCCTGGCAGTAATTAGTGCCTTTGGCAGTCCCAAGGACTAAATGGGCATGTAGACTGAATTACGTACTGCAGTTTCGATACGGATGCATCTGATGCAGCTGCAGTCTCTTGTTACCAGAGGATCCGACGTACAGTGTTCTGCAGAAACGGGATTAAGACTGTTCATAATTGCGCTGTGGGTTCCCTGAGATCTACCCGAATGCTCAGGTCCTTAACAACTCTTTTTCTTAAACTAACATTGTGATTAAAACGGATCTACTGCAATTGTAATATTATGCAAGTGTCAGCAATGACTCTGGAGAAGAGGAGAAGTGCAAATTGTAGTCCAGAGTCTTAATCCTGTAATTAATGAAGCAGGTTCTTGAAAACCATGACATTCACCACAGGTACAGAAGTTCACTTGAGTACATTCACTGGCTGAATAAGGATTAAAGCGCACTTTGATATATGTGAAAGTGAATATGTGTGAAAACCAAATTTGTACCCTGCACTCAAGAAAATGATGGCATTTCAGTAGAGATAAGTCTATACCAAAGCTTGCATATTCTTCAGCAATGTTTCTGTCCTACATCTTCACTTATAAATCAAATGTCATCCATCGGTCCAAGTATTCACATAGCAGCATAACTCAGACTTATTTACATTACTGTATTTCTAGGAAATAATACGTGACCTTGGGAGATCACTATTTTGAGCTGCAGTTACAAAAACATGAACGAGACCAAGCACTTACTTTTCAATTAGAAAGCAAGGTAAGTGGTGCATTCTGTTTCACCAGAGTTCAAATGTGCGTAAGTGAAGGTTGTAAAGACTAGAAGGGTGTTGATGGGTACATGAATGAATGAAATATGTTCATCTTGAAATGAAACTTATGTGTTCGGAGGTAGGATTTTCTTCAAGATTTTTTGCATTGGTTAGTTTGCACTAAGCCCTCTGTTGCCGTGATGTATAGAGCAGGGAGAAGGTATTGTGAAGGTAAGTCAGAACTGTATGAACTGTTTGCTTGATAGGGTTTTTTTTTTAATTGAAGTGCTTACAGTGAAGATGTACTAGAATATCACTAAATGTTAGGAAATTCATTGTAACTAGCCAGGCTGGATATTGCAGGCTCACACTTCTGCCTCTACCATACTTTTGGTCCCAGGAATAAAATCTCAGGAAAAGTGCCATAAATGTACAGGCCATACTGTATTTCTTATATTTGAAAAATAAGAGGCAGGGAACCACTAGTTGTAACAACATTTGTAATATTTATAGTGACTAACAAGAGAGGGTGTTTTATTATGGAAGTGGACTTTGCGGTGGCACCCTGCAAGAGAGAATGCACTAAACATGTTTCTGTTGGCTTTCCTGGTCTTTGCCACTTCTCTTTACTGCTCAGGATAAAAACTTTCCCACGAGTAGAGGGTTCCTTATTTTGTTAGGTTTGACAAATGTCACTCATTTGTGGAAAGAGGAGATTGGGAGAGATGAGAGAGGGGTATATACATTTCTTTTAGGAGAAATCTTGAATATAAAACATTATTTATAATAAAATGCATGTCGGAACTAAAATCGCAGACTCGCATTGTTGCCCAATCAGCAAATAAAGCACAAAGAAGATTTGTGTTCCTGCTGAGTCTCCCATCTCAAAGGGAAAGGATGGATGGAACAAAGTTTTCCTGCTCTTCTTTTTTTGCCTAATCTTGGCTCCTGGAAATGATTTTCTGTTGTTGCTGTGCTGTGGAGTGGTGGCAGCTCAGTCAGAGTTTGCACCATGCTCTATAAGCAGAAAGACAGAAAGAGTGATTCATCTCTCAAAGAGCAGAAACATAAAGGCAGACAAAAGACAGCAGATGGATGAAGTCAGATGAGGGGCTAAAATGAAACAGTAAGACAATATTGGCTGCTGTGACAGCCAGCAATTCCCAGCAGACCTGCATCTTAATTGCTGTTAAATTTCTTAGTTGTTGCTGTTAAACTAGAAAAATAGCAAAGGAAGGATTTAAAGGAGGCAGTCAATTGGCATTGCCTATGTTTTGAATTTGTCCCTCCAAGTATGGGGGGCACACAAGGGGCTTTAGAATGAGGCTCCTTCAAAATGTTACAAAGGGATAAAGATGAAGATGTTATGGGTTGACCTGGGGTGGAAATCAGTATTCTTTGGCACCTTTTATCAGTAAGTCTGCACATAACTGAGCTAGAAATGGTGCTCCCTTTTAGCTTTCTCTTGCAATCTCCTGGTTCTTGCGACCCAGTGACTCTGCTCCTGTGCCTGGGAAAAGTTTTGGATCCAGCTGCAGGATACTTCATCAGCTCTAAGCAGCATGTTACCTCAGCTGTTTTTTAAAAGTAAATCATGTTACCATGTTTGGAGACTCCTATAGTTTTCTTTGGAGAGTTAGAGAAGCTTGTTTTAAGTGATTAACCTCAAAGTCTTTCTTCATATATTCATGTGGATCTGCCAGTTCTTTTCCACTGGCATTTCTAGAGGATGGGGAAGGTTTCTACCATGCAGTTCTTCAACCATTTCTGCACCTTGACTGCTAACTTTACTGCTAACAGTTTCCTAAGGGGATTTGATTGGTTTGTTTATTTTGAATGAATCTTATTTTTCTAGCATCCCTTATACCTCCAGCAACCTTCAGAATTTCTTATCTACCTTTGCAGTTTTCCCTCTGCTGGCGACAGTAATCTTATTATAATCTATTCCAGCCCGTAGAGAATTCTAACGAAATCTCTTCAATGTGCCTCAGTACGCTTGTTCGAAAGGCAGGGTGACTCACACACTGAAGTTTATAAGCAGTGTTTGAGGAAGGAGAATACTGGATAATTCAGAGAATTGGCAAGGTTATAATGACAACTGCGTCAGTTTTGAATCTGCGGAGAAGGAATCGAACTGCTGTGGGTTGCTGAATATTTTGCTGGGCAATGTGAGATAGATTCCCCACCTTTGCTGAGTATCTTTCATCCAAGAATTTCAAAATGTTGCATGGATGTTCAGCCATAGGGAAAAGAAGGAAACGCACAGAGCTGAGAGGAAAACATACAGAGACCTCTGTAATAGACTGAAATCAAGGACCATGATGCGGTATTGTTGAAAACTACTGTGTCAAGCCTGCAACAAATTTGCTTGCATTTCTTGATCTTACACTGCTGACTAATTAGGCTTAATGTGTTCAATGTGCTCTGAATGAGGTATTAAATGCACTGAAGAATATGTTTCAGCACTTAAAACCAATGGAAATAATCCTGTTAAGGTGATTTGGCCAAGTCCCTGGGTGGCACGCATAATGTTGGCAGAAAGTCCAGTATGCTGAATTACGTTTCCTGCATACGCAGGCACAGCAATAATTTTTGTGAACCTAATGTGCAACAAAATCAGCAAGGCATCACCTAGAAAAAGATGCTACTTGCTTGCTTCATAGTATTACTATTTCTTCATAATTGAAATCCCATCTACTAAACCGTATTAATAAATTGAATCAAGCTTAGCAACATTCCTAAGGGGAAAAACATTTAGCTAATATTCACCAGACATTTATTTAGCTAAGTGTCTCCATTTTATTGGCTTATACCCATGTGTCTTCTAATGTTCAGAGTATTAGTAATTTCTTTTGCTGTTTAAATTTGATTAGCTTATGCTATTTAAAATTTCTATAATCAAATAAAATACCTGTAGCTCAAAACTCTCAGGCTACAGAAAATGCTTATTACTTTCTCAAGGCTCTTTGATGCTGAATGAGGAGCATTTGTCCTAACCAATTAAGCGCTTAGGAATTTAAACATAGTGATTATATTTTCTAAGAGAGAAATAAAATCAGATCTATCTATCTTCTCTTATTTAACATAAATCTATATTTACAGATCTGTAGAGATCTTCTATATAGAAGGTCTTTCTAAGCAGAAGAAACCATGGTCCCCACTCCCCGACCCAGTGAGGACAGTGCAGTATACAAAGCAGAAAGGAGATCTTCAATAGACATGACACCAAGCAGATTCTTACTAAGCTAATGAAAACTGCTCCATGAAAGGTTGGAGCAAAATGACCCTATTTATCTTCAATAACACACCTGACTTAACCTTCTTTTTCCATTTCCCGGTCCCATTACTGCTTCAACGAAGCTTCTTCCACCCCAACACATTCCTGGTCATCTTCTGGTCTCAATCACACTCCTTTCACTGGCATAGGAGTAACTTTAAAATCACTGTTGCAATTGTACTCTCAAATCACCCAATGACCTGGGATTCTCAGCGCACTCTAAGTAATTTTGTATTATTTCAGAAATAACAAGGTTGCATAAATCAAGGTATGGACAATAGAAGATGATTTATTTTGCCATACTAGTGTAAATGAGAGGCAGGCTTTCATTTTTCTAGACGCAAGAATCAACATGGATGAACCTGAAAGCCAGTACAGTCTCAGTGTCTCAGGATGTTTGTAATGGCTAATCCACACTCAGAGAACTTTATTTAAAGTATAAATAGGCATTTCTTCCTCCAGCACTCCATTTCCTCTGCTTAAATCTGCGTGGCATAGGCTTTACATTTAAAAAGCCTCTTAATCCTATTGCCCACTGGGAATCTGTTAATAACTTCAGGAGTGACTGAGGCACATTCTTGCCCCAAGTTGCCACCAAATATTGTTAAACCAGAGAGTTGTTCAAGCCAGCTCTTCTGTCCTCACACTGTGTCCTATTTCATCGCAGGGTGAGCAAGTTGCCAAATCAGTGTCACTAGTAGAGACTTCTGGCACCTTGCTCACTTTTTTTTCATTTACTTTTGTTTCTGTCTGCCAAGGGCCTTTCTAGTTTTAGTCATTACTTATCTATAAAAATATCTCGCTTTTTTCCTAATCTGATTTCACACTTGTGAAATGAAGACTGCATCATCACCATAAAAAAGTGGAACAGACTTAGCTGGAGT